>NW_027361810.1:25080000-25680000 GCF_039654945.1 Dendrobates tinctorius | reverse complement strand
CATTGCCTTTAGCAGTGGCTCATGGGTTAATAATAATGGGTTAATGTCACCTTGCTATTGAAAGGTGATATTAAGCCGGGTTAATAATGGAGAAGGGTCAATAAGACATATAGATGCGCCTTTTGTGGGGTGGCTGGGGGCAGATTTTTTTTAGCCGGGGGGGCAAAAACAATGGTCCCTCTCTAGGCTATTAAAATCTACCCTCACTCACTGACTTTCTCTCTCTGTCGGAGAAATTACCGCGGGAGCCCACGCTATTTTTTTCAACTGATTTACCCGTTAATTTAACACCTACATGTCCACAATTTTACACACATACACCAATCTAATTATAAGTCAAAGACATATAAAAAGCTAAATGAAATGAAATGGTTTTGTCATGATCCATGCTGGATCATGACAGATAAAAGCACTAGTAACTTTTTTTTTTCTTCACTGTGTGGTTTCAGTTCTAGTTTTGCCCCCGGTGGCCGTTAGGGTTATTGGACTTGATGTTTTCTTTGCTTTGCCTTTTTCCCCTGGTGGTCACTGGGGTTATAGCAGTTTTTGGCCCCTGATCATTTGACCATTCCCTTTTCCAGGTCACATGGCCTATGAGAAGGTGTTGGTGATAGCGTCTTTTTTGGGATTCCAACCACAGTGAAGGGAGCAGCTGGCTGAGGTGTGAAGCCACTGCAGAAACCTGGTGAAGTTAGCAGCTAGCTTGAAGGTTGGAGCCACTGCTGAAACTGGTGTTGAACTCTGGCTGCCCGGTGTCCGCAGCAGAGTGAGATGGTGAAGGTGGCAGCTGGCTCTGAGGTGTCGAGCCACTGCGAAAAGTTAATCCGGTGATGCACTCTGCTGCCTGGTGCTGCAGCAGAGCAAGATAAGTCTGTTGGTGTTTCCCCTATTTGTATTTTTCCCTGGTGTGTATTAGTACAGCGGTGGGGCCAGTGCCTGCACCACCCAGATCCCTAGCAAGGGATAGGTGTAAGGTGTGCTAGGGTGACAGGTATCCTGATCGGTGCCTGGTGCAGAACCGGCCTAGGGATCATTAGGAGTGGAGGGACACTGACTCAGGGGAGTGCAGGAGGTCTCCATGTCCCCGTTCCCTATCGCAAGGCCCACCGTTGTAACTGTTTCCCCTTCCCCTGTGTCTTGTTGTTTCAGTTACCGGCCTGCAGGTCGTGTCACACAGGACAGTTACACGTGCCGTGTCTTGTTGTTTCAGTTACCGGCCTGCGGGTCGTGTCACACAGGACAGTTACACGTGCCGTGTCTTGTTGTTTCAGTTACCGGCCTGCGGGTCGTGTCACACAGGACAGTTACACGTGCCGTGTCTTGTTGTTTCAGTTACCGGCCTGCGGGTCGTGTCACACAGGACAGTTACACGTGCCGTGTCTTGTTGTTTCAGTTACCGGCCTGCAGGTCGTGTCACACAGGACAATTACACGTGCCGTGTCTTGTTGTTTCAGTTACCGGCCTGCGGGTCGTGTCACACAGGACAGTTACACGTGCCGTGTCTTGTTGTTTCAGTTACCGGCCTGCGGGTCGTGTCACACAGGACAGTTACACGTGCCGTGTCTTGTTGTTTCAGTTACCGGCCTGCGGGTCGTGTCACACAGGACAGTTACACGTGCCGTGTCTTGTTGTTTCAGTTACCGGCCTGCGGGTCGTGTCACACAGGACAGTTACACGTGCCGTGTCTTGTTGTTTCAGTTACCGGCCTGCAGGTCGTGTCACACAGGACAATTACACGTGCCGTGTCTTGTTGTTTCAGTTACCGGCCTGCAGGTCGTGTCACACAGGACAATTACACGTGCCGTGTCTTGTTGTTTCAGTTACCGGCCTGCAGGTCGTGTCACACAGGACAGTTACACGTGCCGTGTCTTGTTGTTTCAGTTACCGGCCTGCGGGTCGTGTCACACAGGACAGTTACACGTGCCGTGTCTTGTTGTTTCAGTTACCGGCCTGCGGGTCGTGTCACACAGGACAGTTACACGTGCCGTGTCTTGTTGTTTCAGTTACCGGCCTGCGGGTCGTGTCACACAGGACAGTTACACGTGCCGTGTCTTGTTGTTTCAGTTACCGGCCTGCAGGTCGTGTCACACAGGACAATTACACGTGCCGTGTCTTGTTGTTTCAGTTACCGGCCTGCGGGTCGTGTCACACAGGACAGTTACACGTGCCGTGTCTTGTTGTTTCAGTTACCGGCCTGCAGATCGTGTCACACAGGACAGTTACACGTGCCGTGTCTTGTTGTTTTAGTTACCGACCTGCAGGTCGTGTCACACAGGACGGGTCCACGTGACAGGTTTACTGTATGTCGGGTTTTGTAATAATTTTACAGAAGCCGGCAATTGATTTAGTGGCTATTCTGCTATGTAGAACTGTATGAAATATAAATATATAAATACAGTATACATGTGTACACTATGACATGTGTGTATATATATATATATATATATATACATACAGTATATATGTATTCTATGTGTATATATCTATTCTTTCTATTCTTTATTAAACCTATCAGTGTGATTTTACTGTATCGCAAAATGAATTGCCGGCTTTTGTTAAAGGACACTGATGCATATTTCTCGCAAGTCACACGTCTGGTCGGTGAGTAATTCGCAGTTTTCTCGCCTCTATAGACTTGCATTGGCGTATTACGGGCGTAATACCCTGACAATCGCAGCATGCTGCGATTTTCTCAGCCTGTATAATACGGCCAAGAAAAAATGGTCTGATGGGAGCTGCCCGTAGATTAACATTGGTCCGAGTGCAATGTGTTGTTTTTGCACATAGCACTCGTCCGTATTTCTTGCTAGTGTGACTCCGGCCTACAGGGGTTTTCTGGTTTCGAAAAACTACTTTCCCTTAGCGGTAGTTTTTTTTTTTTTTAATTGTCCCTTATTCCTCCTCTCCAGGTCCAGTGCTGAGCTTCCACTGCTGCTCCCAGTGTCTGATATGGTCTACAGCGCTGATGTCAGCGGCTCATACCGTCAACTCGGCCAGAGCCGTTAAGCTCAGTTATTAGACGCAGCACGTTCGACGCGATATCAGCACTGCAGACAATAACAGACACTGGGAGCAGAGGTGGAAACTCAGCGCTGGACCTGAGGAGGGGGAGTAAAGCACGTGAAGGATTTTTTATAACAAACTACAGCTGGAGACAGGGTTTTTTGGCAGGGAGTCTCTTGTAAAACATTTTCTAAGGTCCCCAAATTATGTGGCCATTCAGTGGGTGTAAAGATGCCCTCCATGTGAGCCCCTCATTAGACACTGCCAACCATCTCCAAATACATGGATGGCCCATTGCACATGACTATGAGGCAGACATATTGCCTAGCTTCATTTTAAAAAGAGAAATGGGCTGTAGGAACCTGTAGTGTGGAAATATATATGGACTTCTATAGAGGAGTGTTGTGGCATGCTCTGAGGCCTGTGCAGAGGTTACTGTGCAGGAAAGAGGAGGAGGTGAGCTGTAACCATCACCTAATATCTCCATTACAATTGTGTTGTGGCATGCTGTGATCTGTGCAGAGGATACTGTGCAGGGAAGAGGAGGAGGTGAGCTGTTAACATCACTTCTTATCTTCATTACAATTGTGTTGTGGCATGCTCTGTGATCTGTGCAGAGGTTACTGTGCAGGGAAGAGGAGGAGGTGAGCTGTTAACATCACCTATCATCACCTTCAATACAATTGTGTTGTGGCATGCTGAGACCTCTCCAAAGGTTACAGTGCAGGGAAGAGGAGGAGGTGGGCTGTTAACATCACTTCTTATCTTCATTACAATAGTGTTGTGGCATGGTCTGTGATCTGTGCAGAGGTCACTGTGCAAGGAGGGGATAAGAAGTAAGCCCTCAATATTGTGTATTGTCAATGGTGTAATCCTATGTTTATATATAAACATATATATATAAATATATACACACACATATATATATATATATAAGTATATATATAAAAATTTCTTTTGAAGTAACATTGCCTGTGATAATAATGAGTTGAAAACAGAAATTCTCTCTACAGGACAACTATAAGAGCCTATTCTAACTCTACTGGTGACAATGGCAGTATAAAAAGAATCAAGAAAAGTATTAAAATAATTTTAGTAAAATTCCCTATTAAAACAATATGACCATTTTCTGATCACAAGATTGTAATGTCAGAATTTACCTGATCACAGATAAGTTCCCACTTCTTCTCATTATCGTACTGACGTAGTAACCTGGCTTTATCAGGCGGAAGGTTCATCGCATTCTGTAAGAAAAGAAACAAAAGTCATTAGGAACCGTAGCTGAACTTTGGAAGTCGTGGTGTTATGTCTGCCACTATCAACTACTAAGTTCACTGGGTCAATTCACATCAACAAGTGAGAATCTGGAAGACACAATATATATTTATATTCACATATTATAAGTCAGGAAAATCCCCTATAGAAGCCTCGGCCCTGGTCCACGTGTGGCCGCAGTCTACCCGATCAGGACCCTCGCTTTAGTATCTAGCCCCCAACATAAAGAGGTCTATGTCATACTGGCAGAAGGTCCATTGACTTCAAAGAAGACGGGTCTTAGCAAATGTCCAATTAAAAGTGGAGAATTCAGAGGTGTTCTTCAGTGTTAGGGGGAGTTCAAAGCATTCCTGGGGACAAGCCTTAAAGGTGGTCAATTTTGCATTGCGGTTTTGCTCCTTATCGCACAATACACGGATGCTTATATGCAGATCAACACGTCCTTCTATGATTACTGTTTTGGTCATGACCTGAAAAGGAGCCAAATCCAACAACACATGGATCGCCCCCCCCAGAGGCGAAAGCAGCCACTGATATATCGATATTGAAGGATTGCACAGAATGATACTGTTTAGAGCTGAATGTCTCAAGTGATATGCGACTAATATTAACAAAAGGAATCCCATCAGTCGCCAAGTTACTTACCGCAATTACTATTTCTGAGCAATTAAACAGGATGTGTCATTTCCATTAAAAATGTAATTTCTTTACCTGGTGTAAATGCCGCTGTTCTCCTGAATCCGGCGTTGTTTTTCTTTTGTTCCTGCGCCTCTCCTTTCCTGAGATATGGCCCAATCTATCTTGTATGTACGTATTGTCTAGTTAGACAAGTGGGTGTGGTCCTGAACTCCTCTGGGGAGAGTCTTTATAAGGACCAGGCCTACTGGTCTAAAAAAAACTACATTTACATAAAGGTAAGAGGCAGCCATATCTCAGGAGTGGAGAGGCGTAGGAACAAGAAAAAAACAACGTCAGATTCAGTAAAACAGCAGCATTTACACCAGTTAAAAAATTACATATTTACGGGAAATGATAGATCCTCCTTAAAGAAGATTTATAACATTTATTGTTTTTTTTATTACCCCAAAAAGGTCTTTATAGACACATTACTGAGTCGTCCCATCACTGCTCACGTGAATTTTTTTTTGTAAGGCAAGTATGTGATTATTTGGTATTTTTTAGCAAAACACCAGAAGACCCTTTAACTATTTCTGTACGGCTGTAACCTTAGGCCTCTTTCACACTTCCGTTTTTTACAATCAGTCACAATCCGCCAGGTTTTGAAAAAAAAAACGGATCCTCAAATTTTTTTTGAGGATCCGTTTTTTTCCCATTGACTTGCATTAATGGCGGATTGTGACGGATTGCTGTCCGTTGCATCCGTTTTTTGTGAGGATCCGTCAAAAGTTGCTGTCCGTCACCATCCTCAAAAATTTCAAAACGGAGCTTGTAAGGTTTTTTTCTCTGGCGGATCCTGCAAACACTGATTTAACCCGAATTTCTTTCTGGGTGCCGGACAAGAAAAAAAAAAAAATTCTCTCTCTCTCTCTCTCTTTCTCTCTCTCTCTCTCTCTCTCTCTCTCGCCAGCGATTCCTTTAAATTTCTTCATTTTTCAGGATCCGTCTGAAAACGGATCCTGTGCCATCCGTTCACATCAGTTTAGAACGGATCCGCTTGTCCGCCTTTTGGGCGGATTATAACTGATGCAAAAAACTGAAGTGTGAAAGAGGCCTTACTGGCTGAGATGTAAAGACACTCCTTCACGTGTACTTTCTATGGAAACGTTATGTTACAGAATGTTCTTACAGAATCGAATACTTTTTGCTTCTTTGTAAACTTTAGTAACAAGTCCAGGCGTCTCTGCCGTGAAGCAATTTTTCAGGTTATTACGGTAAATACATTTCGCTTTCCATGAAGTGTGGATTTACAGAAAAGCGAGCACTACGCATTTGTAATTACTAGTGATGAGCGAGTATACTCGTTGCTCGGGTTTTCCCAAGCATGCTGTCCTCCGAGTATTTTGGCGTGCTCGGAGATTTAGTTTTCGTCATCTTATCTGCATGATTTGCGGCTGCTAGCCAGCCTGAATACATGTGAGGAATGCCTGTTTGTTAGGGAATTCCCACATGTATTCAGGCTATCTAGCAGCCACAAATCATGCAGCTGCGTCGACACAAACTAAATCTCCGAGCATGCCAAAATACTCGGAGGACACCCGAGCATGCTCGGAAAAACCCGAGCAACGAGTATACTCGCTCATCACTAGTTATTACATATGTAAAGGGGTTTTCCAAAAATCACAAGTTAGTCCCTATCCATATTTATTCTTCACTGGAGGCTGAGACCACTGAGACTCTCAAAAAATCCTGAGAGCCAAGCTTTTCTTTGCACATTTTCAGCCTCCGTCCCCCATTGTCTATGGGACTATCGGAACTAGCCAAGTGCAGCTCTCTGATATGGTCAGCAGTCCCATAGAAAATGAATGAAGCAGAGGTCAAGCATGTATACTTCAGCTCCATTCAAGATGGGGCGCTACAGACTGCGGTTCTCAGGGTTCCGGAACGTTGTCGGGAACCCTCGGGGTGCAAGCAGTCAGCAATTTACTATGGATAGGGGATAGCTTGTCATGATTTGGGGCCGTACATGACAGCAGTAATTGCCTGTCACATGATGGGATGGCACATCATCGCTTAGGGGGCTCCAGCGCTGGAAGAACGGAGGGTTTAACAGGCGAGTCACGATGGTTATTCTTTTTTTTATTTAACACTTTCTGCTGCTAGTTTCATTTATTTCAGCTCTCGGATAAAGCCCTTTCAGGGTGTGTTCACACTGAGTGTGTTCGCAATTTTGTCTTTAGCAGAAACTCCAAGTTTCTGAGGATTTCTTGGTTTTCCTGGAGGATTTTGCAGCGTTTCCATCCAATTTTTACAAATATACAATAAATGTACAAGATGGGAAACCAGCGTTATGAAATCGAAACACTACTGGATGGATTCATTGTTGCATTTTTTTTGTCCAGTGTTTAGTGGGTTTTTGCCTGTTTTTCATTTGCACCTTGTTCTTCTTCTTTTAATTTGAGCCTCTTTTAAAATCTATTTTATATGCGATCGCCTCTTTCATTTTCCTGTTCACAATGCTCGGAGTTCAAGGTTTTCCAGATGTTTTCGGCCGACTTATCGACTGCGTAAAAAAGTGTGAGACTTTTTAAAAAACAAATCGCAGTCTTGGAGTGATTTGATGTCATTTTTGGTAACATTTTGCGACATCTTTAGCATATTCGCACTAAAAAGTCCCAAAAAAAGACAAAAATAAAAAGCATTGTTGATTATGAGCAAGAATCATTCACCGCATTTTGAAGAACTTGTCCCAAAAATCATCAATGGATGCCACAGAAGAAAAAAAAAAAAAAAAAGATAAATAACTTAAAAAAAGGAACTAATGAATCGGGCACAAAGTTTATTACAAAGTTGCAGAACTTTCTGTAACTTAGCAAACATAAACAATTATATTTACTAGGTCAAACAAGATGACAAGTGGGTTAAAGGGGCAGTTGCGGTTTGGAGCCATACTTTTACATGGTAGACCTTTACAGATCCCTTTAAATCGTAGCAATTCCATTACAGCGGACTGACATAACTTGGCCGTGTGTCACTTCAGTGTGTTTTATTAAGGTGTTCTGACACCTGCCCAGACTCGTTGTTTCCTCCCATAAAAAAGTTACATCTGTTCCTGAGAAGTATTTCATCAGCTTAGTGTTCACTGATTTAAAAAAATAAAAAATAAAAATGAGAACGTTTTATAAAGTATCTGCCAAATTCTATAAGCGAAGCTTCAGTCTTTACTGTACGGACCAGGACAGAAACATCAGCCAGATTATTAAATCACGGAGCAGTGGCGCTTACACTAAACCAAGTCCACATGTACTTTTGGGTCAGTATTCACATGTAGCAGAGTTCAATTTGTCAACTGAATTAATTGGCAACCCTAAAACACATGCTGTGGCTCCATTGCACTGTCTAAAATTGCAGCAAGAACGCTGCAGATTTACTTTGGCAAAAAAAAAAAAAAGTGTGAATGGAGGATAATGAAAGCCACAAAGAAACACATACCTACTGCATATTAACAGATACTGCTAAAAAACTCAGCTCTCTTTCTTCTGCCAAACTCAGCTCTGCTCCCTCTCGCAAACTCTGCTCTGCTTCCTCTCGCAACCTCAGCTCTGCTACATATTAAGAGTGCAGCAGTATTTTAGGGTTTGGAAATTAAAATTTTAAACTGCAGATGCATCCCACACAAGTGCAAGACGCAGAAGCTGCAACCTACTGCATTCCAGGTGTTGTGAAACTACAACTCCCAGCATGACCTGTCATCTGCAGGGAGTCATCCTTCTGAGATATGCCGCCATCAGTGAGCAGAATTTTCAACTTTCCCAGAATGTCATGAACACGTCCAAAAAAAAAGAAACGTGTCTCCCAAAATAGTTGAAAAATTCTTTGAGAGCTGCAAAAAGACACCCGAAAATGCCTGGACATTCAGAAAGGTCGGGGTCTCCCTAAAGAGACTCCAATCACAGGGTGTGGACTAATTTTGCAGCCTGATGAAGGTGTCATGCAGCTACTCATCGTTCAGGGGTATCGCTATGGGGATGTGGTCTGTAAAAAAAACTTTCACATATGTCTAAATATTTTTGTGCGGTACTGTTGTGAGTTCATTTTCCCCTCCGTCACTGAGGCCTGGTGAACTCCCTATTCTAGTTAAGGAAGGTAGTGAGCCTGATTATCAGGCACCTGGGACTAATGAAGACGATTGGCTGAGTGGAGTCACTGACTGGATTTAAGGCAGTCTACGCCCTTTCTGCCCTGCGGGTGATTTCTCTGTGGACTCTTGGACACCAGTCTTATTCCTGCTCTCCTAAAGCTAAGTTTTCTGTTTTGCCTTTTGCATCTAAGATTTGTTTTTGTTTTTCTTGCTTTTTGGATTCTGCCACTCCCTTCTGGAGTGTGCAGTGTTCCTAGAGCTCTGTCTTCTGAAAGTACCTGAGTGCTGATTTAGTTATTGAAGCTTAGTTGCTTCAGGGCCATTTTATATCAGCTTGTTGGCTTTTGTCTCTGATAGGGTTTTGGCAGATTGCAGACAGCAGCCTTCCTATCCGATCCTATCTACGTAGTTTTTGGGCCCCGTCTTTGCTCAGTCTGTCTTTCTGTCTGTGTAAGTGTTTTCATCTTGCTTCACCGTCATTATATGTGGGGGGCTGCCTATTGCTTTGGGGTCTGCTCTGGGGCAGTTAGATTTCCCCTTTCCTTCTTTAGGCCTATGTATCTCTCCGGCTGTGATCGAGGGGTCTAGGTCGTCGTAGGAACCCCCCACGGCTACTGCTAGTTGTGTTGATAGGTTCAGGGGTCTGCAATCTGATAGTTGCCAACTTCTCTTGTTTTCAGGACTTAGCTAGCATTTCTGTTTTTGCCTCCTACGGTGACTCAATCATAACACGGTACATAAAATGGGAGTTGACCTGTGAAAGGGGGCATGACGGTGAAAAGAAAATTGAAGTGGGTATCACTTAAAGGGTTATTCATTAAAAATCAAGTTATCACCAATTCTTTGGTTGGACCTCCCCCAATCCAAAGATCAGGGCTGTGAAACCCCAAGGAAATAGCACCTCCCCTGCTTTAAGAGATACAACCCATTTCCTTACAAATAATAGGACCTTCATGTAATTAACGTAAGTCGCAAACCTTTTTCTATGGAAACATCTGGCCGTGCACTTGCATGAACGAACCGGAGCATTACCCAGGGACGCTGCTGGCTGAAAATACTGCACCGTCAACATTGGATTTCTTGTTGCCACGGCTATAAGATTGGCGGTAATATTAATGATTGAGTGCGGTTTTTAACTCAGCTCAATGCTTTGCTTAATTTAGTAGAAACATGAATTTGTGTGTACCTGTGCGGCCCGCACCTGTCTGCTAACCGAAGTCCTGCGGGAAAGATCGCACACAATCCACTGACTTTATACAGACCACACACCCAAACTAATATCCCGGAATCCTGATCAGTGTGCAGGAGTCTTTCATCAGACCTCAAAATGAATTCAGACCCCCCTGAGACTTCAGATGAAAATTCCTACTTCATTTCATCTGAAGAGCTGGCGAATCTCCCAGGAGCTGGTTAAGCCTCCCGCAATGAAGGTTTCCTTGGCATTTCTGTAGCGTAACGCGGGCGCGGAAGGGTGTGGCACAGAAATAGGGCGAGGCTATAAAAATTTTGGACATTTTCTGCAGTAGCCTGAAAAGTTGTCCGTTCAACAAGCCCAAAGTGAATGCACCAGCACACTAATGAAGATTCTTTTGGATCCACCATAATGTGTCTTGAAGCCAAAGAACTGACGGCACAAGAGGCAAGGACTCTCTGACTCTTCATGGAAGAAGAGTGAGCCGGAAGCGATGATGAGGATTACCGTATATAGTTTGGGGGTCGGAACAGTCACTGTCAATGTATAACCCCAATACTCAAGATAAGTGACTGGTTGAAGCTGTCAACTATATATAGCTGCCAGGACAGCTCCAACCAGTCACTTATCTTCAGTCTCCAAGATTTTCCAAATTTCTTAATGGCAAATCTATCTATATAGATAAAAGCTGCATCTAGGTCACCATCTACCCCTACAGGATCCAAAGGGAGCAGAGCGCCAACCCTTGTCTAGCTATAATAATGTTAAATCAGAAAATGTAACTGATCATAATAAACCTTCCCAACGAGGTACAATGACATTTCAGCAGGGCAAGGGAAATAATTTAAAACACAACTTTTAATAATGACCTAAAAGGTTATCAGCCAATATGTACACAAGACAAACAAATAGTAATTTAACAAAGTGCAAGTGCTTATGTTCAACAGTGCTCAAATTAGAAAATTGGTTTGGTCTCTCCAGCACAAGTTCTCACTCCTCCTCTCCATTGCAGATTCACCACTGAAAAAGAAGAGGGGCAATTTTTTTTGTCTTTCTGAGTAATGGGGGATAGAAAGAAAAGGGGAAATCCCTTTAACACGCCTTGTTGTGCCCCCGCATTACTCCTGCCCTGTTCACCAGTTACCCATAATAAAAGTGTAGCCTCCCTGGTGAACAGGTCTATACTTGGGTACAGGAGTAATGCAGGGGCACGACAAGGAGTGTTAAAGGGATTGGAATTAAACACAAAAAAAATAGGGGAAAAAAAGTGTCATCCAGCTTTTATCATAATTTTGAAAAATTTGGATCAGTTTCTACAGAACAGAACTTAGATCACTACAGGGGTCTATGGGGGAAATCTGTCATCCTGGTACCTTATCCCCTGTGATTTACAGTCTGAAATCGATGGAGCAGCGTGACGCTGACTCTGAGCATGCTCCTTACTCGCTTACATCTGCCACAAAGAAGGTCAATTCCAGACCGGTATTAATAGTCTATTCATGGAACTAATCCTATCTTTTAATCAGGCTACAAAAGCAAGCTGCTCGCCATCGCCGTACGGCACGTTACTAACACGCAGCGCACAATATGTTAAGAGGGACGCTCCAATTACCAGCGAGGATCGGACTGGACGGGTGACTCCTGGACAATGGCTCAGGTCATAAGATGACATGGAGCAACAATATCCTGCCAGTACGGCTGGGGTCACACTGACCGTGACATCTTCCTCTAACGAAGAGAGATTTCCATTCTCAAAACTGAGCAATAAAGCTTTACTTTTCCATTTGCAAACTGGAAATAATCACAAAGATTTTTGAGCAGAAAGTTCCACAATACAACAAATAATAAGCTTTGCTTACTGAAACTTGAATATCCCTTTATTGAGGACCTGCCCCTTACTAAAACGATGTAATTCTTTAATTGGTGTAAATGCCGCTGTTCTCCTGAATCCGGTGCTGATTTTCTTTTCTTCCTGTGCCTCTCCGTTCCTAAGATACGGCCCCATCTTTCCATCCTGTATATAAATCTAGGGGTCTTTTTTAGCCAAGTAGGGATGGTCTTCAAGAAGACGCCCACAGAAAAGATGTGAAGACACGCCCACTTGTTTAACAAGGCCAGATTTATTTACAAGCAAAGAGTAGGCCATATCTCAGGAACGGAAAGGCGTAGGAAGAAAAGGAAAAAAGTGCCAGATTCAGGAGAACAGCGGCACTTACAGCAGATTAAAAAGAACTGACATAATTAGGGCAAAGTACAGGTTCTCTTTATAATAATTGTCTCATGCAGAAAAAATCCCTGGGGTATATGGATAAAAGTTCATAAGAGATGTCATCTGCTCGGGATGCCCCTCTCTAGGTGCTGGGCAGGGAATAGAGCTGGAGTGACAGAGGCTTCGGATGTCTACCATAGCTCTTCAAACTAATTTGCAAATAAATTCAAACACCATAGTAGATCTGATGCATCCGTCACTCCAGCTCTATTCCACACCCAGCACCACCTTCTCCTCCATGACTGACAGCCTCTATGCTGTGAGACTTGAGGCAAAGGAGCCGTCAATCAAGAAAGGGGAGGTGGAGAATAGAGCTGGAGTGATAGAGGCTTCAGCCTTATTTGCATATCAATTCAATCAATGATTTCTCGGTATTGGAGGAGAGGATCGGCCATGTAAAGGTACTGCTGGACTTGTCTTTGAATGAGCTATATGTGTATAAAAACAGATTTGGGGTGAAATGATGACGGATTAACTTTAAAGGGAACCTGTCACCAGTTTTGCCATATATCAATTAAAACTATCACCTTATTCAGTGCCTGTGCTGCATCCATAAATGCTTATATAACCCCCTGAGCCCGCCCCCCCCCCCGTATAACACCCAAAAATATTTTGAAGTTCTCTCGCACTGTATATAATTCCTGTCGGTCCGGTCCGATAGGCATCCTTGCCGAGACCTACTACCGATTGCTGCTCGCTGTTCTCCTGCTTTGATTGACGCCGCCCGCATCATCCACATGGCCTGGACGAAATTTTACACCTGCAGAGGAATCACGGCTCGCTCCTGCGCACTATGCTTTGCCCTACTTATGTTTCCGTCTCTGTCCACGGTACTGTATGGCAAAGCAGAGTGTGCAGGCGCGAAATTTCGCCCAGCAATGTGGATGATGCAGGAGGCGTCATCCACGTCAATCAAAGCGGGAAGATGATGATCAGCAGCCGGGAGGAGGGATGGAGAATACAGAAAGGAAACTTATCGGACCGGATAGATGGGACTAACAAAGAGCGGGAGAACTTCAAATGGTTTTTGGGGTGTTATGCAGGGGGGAGTCAGGGAGTTATATAACAATTTATGGACTGAATAATGTGATAGCTTTTGTTGATGTATTAGCCTGGATATAACTGCATCCACTTCTCAAATGGGAGCAGAGCTGTGTTCATCAGAGGCATGATGGGAGTTGTAGCTTCATCGTCGCTGGAGATCCACAGGTTGGAGACCGCTGCCCTATAGGGTTATGATAAGATTGTAATACGCATAATATATATATGTGTTGAAATTGTAGCCAGGAAACCAGGCTACATAATAGAAATGATGTAAAATAACCCTATAGGACACATATATATATGCAGGACTGTAAAGGGTAACTGTCAAAATTAAATAGCAACAACAAAAATTGAACGACCAACAGCCAAAAAAACCCTAAAAGATAATATTTTATTGGTATAGATCATAAAATGAACACAGGTTCACATGTAAAGGGGGGTCAAAAGGCATAAAAATGGCGAAAAAAGCCATGCATGTTGTCTACACCATACAGGAATCATATTTCAAAGGATCACAATAGCCATAGGATAATTGGTTCTTCAAAAAGCAGTTAACATTAGTCATATGGCCATCAAATAACGGCCAATAGCATATGGTAACAATAATCATATAGAAAACCACAATCACTACAGTTGGTCTGTCAGTCACCTAGAGGCAATAAAGCATATATACAGCACCAGTGTGCATAGACATCCATATGGACCGACCTGACCCACTGCAGATAAATAGATAAAGAACCAAAGTAGTGGCGTGTATAAAATATAACAGCCTTACCTGAATGGATGAGAGACAAACACGCAGGCTAACCCCGACGCGCGTTTCGGAGCAGGGCAGCTCCTTCCTGATGGCCATATGACTAATGTTAACTGCTTTTTGAAGAACCAATTATCCTATGGCTATTGTGATCCTTTGAAATATGATTCCTGTATGGTGTAGCCAACATGCATGGCTTTTTTCGACATTTTTATGCCTTTTGACCCCCCTTTACATGTGAACCTGTGTTCATTTTATGATCTATACCAATAAAATATTATCTTTTAGGGTTTTTTTGGCTGTTGGTCGTTCAATTTTTGTTGTTCCTATAGGGTTATGCACTGGACTATTAAGTCATTACACTTGTGCTATTGTTTTGTCCAACACCCATTTTGCAGATGTTCTGACGATGCTGTAACCGAATGCACTTAGCAGTACTAATAATATCAATAAATCATGGCAGTAAGGGAGTAGCAGTCATATTCACCAGCTCACTGACGCATCCGCCCTCCGATAAGAAAATCATATGGATGATATTATGAAGAGCTCCCACTTACTGATCTGTTTTCGGCCAAATACGACTTGGATCCCGTTATGTATCCATTTCCACAATTACATAACCGATTTGTTCCTAATTCCTTCCCACACACAGATTATTCAACCAGGGTGTTGTCATTGAACTCTCCCTACGATATTCATATTTTCGAGTATTTTTGGCTCAAGGCGCAGTAACACAGTACAGCGGAGGGTGTTCAGGAAAGGGCCGGTTCTGTCCAAAAGGCACCGCCAGACTGCCAGTTGGGACCGCAATTATCTAACAAAGACATTTGGTGCCAAAGGCGTCTTCTTCTAATCAGGGTCTGTGTCAAATCTCACACAACAAGTGTACTTAGAAATTAATGGCAGCCTTTTATCACCATGCTGTATTTAGGTCCAAAATCTTGTGCTGACTAATTTCCCATCCTATTTCATAGGAGAATATCTGCAAGGAGTTTGTATGTCCTCCCGGGGGTTTCTTCTGGGATCTCCGGTTTCCTCCCATACTCCAAAGACATATTGATAGGGAATCTAGATTGTGAGCCCAAATGGGGACAGTGCCGATAATGTCTGTAAAGTGCTATGGAATTAATGAAGCTTTATAAATGAGTAAAATAAATGCAGCGCTTCAATTTCACAAAGAGTTAAAAGATAAAGGCTACTGGCAGTCACCACTAGAGGGAGCTAAAGAGTGTACTGCATACTAGGTAACTATTGAGTTCAGTGTATAACATGTATGCAGTAAGGTCATGTGCTCCCTCTAGCGGCAATTTTTTAATTTACAGTATAGGTGGACTTTTAGAAAATTTGAGAGAAGTCAGAAATTGTTATCCATGGGGTTCTGAGTGCAGAGATCACCATTGATCACTAAAACAAAAGAGCAAGAATGCTCAGTTAATGCTGCTCTCCTCAAAAGCTGAATAAAAAGTCAAAAGATGTTTTAATGGTGATCTTTTAAAGGCAATACATCAGCAGGTCCAACAGCAGAATGATGTAGAAGCACAGGTCCAGATTCCAGTGATTAATCACTTAGTATACTGGGTGCAGCAGTTGTGATACAATACCAGTTTTCTCTATTGCTAATCTAGCAGAGCTTGAATGCTGAGCTGTGTATAACCCCACCCCCATCACTGATTGGCAGCGTTCTGTGTACACTCTACAGTGACAGAAAGCTGATTATTAGAGTTGAGTGAAACAGGTCGGCCAGATTCATAAGTCACTGACTTATGCCAAAGTCGGGTTTCGCCGACCGAAACCCGACCACAGCGTGAAGTTGGCCATGCGGTCGGGAAAACAAGCGGCAAAGTCGGATTTCCGAGAATGCTTGCACGTGACTTTTTTTCTGCCAATGAGCAAGGACGTACACTGCGGGCGATGAGATGACATGTGCAGCGTCCTGGGAGAGAGAAAGAGGAGAGAGAGAGAGGGAGAGGAGAGAGAGGAGAGAGAGAGAGAAGAGGGAGAGGAGAGAGAGAGAGAGAGAGAGAGAAGAGAGAGAGGAGAGAGGGAGAGAGAGAAGAGAGAGCGAGAGCGAAATAATTCATGTGAGCGAAAATCTTTCGAGCATGCGCACTTTAAAAAAACACGGTCCGGCATGTCACTCCCGACTTTGCTTCCCCATTGACTTGCATTGGGTTTTGTGTTTCAGTCGGACCTTCGACTTTTCCCTATAGTCGGCCAATTTCGTTCGCCTCGACTTTTGACAAAGTTGGGTTTCATGAAACCCGACTCGACCCTAAAAAAGACAAAGTCGCTCATCTCTACTGATTATCACTGCTGCGGACTGTGCTGGACCAGGAGGCACGAGACACCTAGTCATAGTGATAATCTCCTGCAGATAAAACACCAATTTTATTCAAACAGCCTAGTAAGTGACACATGAAACTTAAAAAAAAAAGTGATGCACTTTTTCGTGCAACTTTTTGGATACGGTTTTAGAAACCAAATTTGCGATCAACAGGATTCATTATCTGCAACGTCATTGCACCTTAGGTCCCATTCTGAAATGCACAAAACTGGATGTACGATAATTAAAAAAAAAAAAAAAAAAAGTCCCCCAAAAAATGCCCAACGTCAACCTATTCTCATACCCTGCAAGACCATGGGTGCAGCCCGGCGAAGTAAGGAATACAATACAAGCACGACGCGATGAAAAAGCCTGTGTTACAAATCGTTCCACGGAAAGAACTGGGCTAAATAATGATGTCAGAATTCCCGAGATTTGCTGAAATGAAGATCTGTTAAATAAAGCGATGGCTTCCACAGTTGCGAGCAGAATAAATCCTTCTGATGGTAATTAGGTTAAACAGTTCAGCAGGTCTGCTCGAATGCGGAGCGTGGTGCGGAATAAAAATGAGCGTGCATAATATTTCCAGACTCCGACCGACCTATTACAAAGGAAAGACGGAGAATTAATTCTACCTCAGTACCAACAATGTCTATCTGCCTCCAGCTTCAAACTGGGTGAAAAAAATATATAACTTACATAATAGGCGGCTATGAAATCGCTCGCTCTTAAAGGGGAGTCTTAAAATAAATTGCTCCTAATTACTCTGGGGGAAAAAAAGGTGACAGTTCTCTACCTGCCTTTTTCCTTAATTTCCATAATTTCACATTTCATTTTTTTTTTCCTTTAGAAAAATTGATTAATAACCTTTTTTTCTTGCAGTAAAGATACTTACAAATTTGCCTAAGGTAGATAACAAATGGGTGGAAAACCTACAATTGAAAGCAGAGGCTTCTGAGCAACAAAAATGTTAAAGGGAATCTGTCTGTAGGATCAATCCTCTAGACATGTAGGTCACTGACGGTTCAGGAGAGCAGACTGTCAGTCATTACATGTCTCACACTGGTAACGCCCCCTTTCATTTACAATAAGCTTCTGGAGGCAGATTCTTGGGGAGATCTATGTCCGGCCCATAGATCTTAACAGCTCATTTGACAGATTCCCCTTAAAGGAGTTTTTTTTAACTTATAAAGGGATGGCATAGTGCTAGGATATGCCATCACTTTACGACTGGAGGGGGGTACAATCTTTGGGAAACCAACTTATGTTTATACAGAGTTTTTGGATTTTTTTTCAAGTGAAAATCACTTAATTGGACAGTGCCTAGCGTGGAGAGGATTTCATTAGGGAAAATGACTAATGCCTAGCTTTCTTCATTTCTTAGTGGATATTTAAAAAAAAAAAAAAAAACATCCAGAAAAAAAAAAACAAAAATAAAAACGCAGGTGATAGAAAATGCGAGTAAGAAATGCTAACAAAAAAAAAAAAAAGACACTTCAGGTTCACAAAACTCCAGAAACAAGGAGCAATTACTTAAATAACTCCGGCTTGAAAAATGTACGTTATCAACTGCCGGTAAAAGTCGAGGTGTGAATATACTCAGAGTGGGTCCACTATAAAAAGGCCTACCGTAATAAAAATTCTGTAAATTAAAAGGATTGCCAAAATTTTAGGCTATGTCAATTAGGACATTAGATTTCACTTTTATTATAATGGGTAGTGTTCCAGTTCCCGCACCGTCTCTTTCATGCCAAATATGTGTCATACTGGTCCGCTGGCCGCTTTCTTCACGACAAGCGAACCAGATGTCCTAAGTTTGGCTTATACGCCTATAATTAAAAGCACCACTGGACTTTGCCAAACAGGTGTATGGAGTCCGCTTTGTACTTCATTCAAAGTGTTTAAAAATTTAGCTGTGACTGCTGTTAGCCTTGATATTACTGTTGCAAAATTGACCATGTTTCTAGGGACATTTAATACCACCAGGTCCACCTAGAACCCAAAGCCACCCCAAGAAACGTTCCTGGCCCACGAGTTTACAACAATCTGGGACGCGGATGATACACAATGGTTACAGTGATCATTCAGGCACCAGGCCAATGTCCAAGACACCATGACCATTTATCAATTAGAACTTTATTGTTGCGTTTTCCCACAAAATTTGGGAAATATATGTCACGATCCCACCCGCTGACACCGGCATGTCACGGACGGAGGGGCGCGACGCACTGCCGACACACGGCTATCACATGGCGCAGAGGGGCTTATCTTAGTTATCCCACCGCTGGCACCATGTGATAAAAAAAGCAAGCTAGTCTTGCCCTAACAATTTATCGCAGGGGGGTATTTTGGATGTCCCACCACTAACAATCTTCCACGAACTGCGGGGATTTATGTATATCCCACTTTTCAGTTCCACTTTGGAACTCACAGCTTTCCGGCGCCCCCCTTACCCTCAGGTCAGGGAACTACACCTGGGATAATTGGTCGCCAGACGGGCTGCTTGTTGTGCACAGGCGATTAGGCCGCTGCAGTGAGGGGATTATCAATGCTTTGGCCGCAGCCACACAATCAGCTATCAAAAACCCTTCCGTCACTGTCAGCTAACCCAACTAACCAAAACACACTTCGCCGCCACCAGCTCCAGATTTCTCTGCTTAAGATATAAGCTTAATAGAGGGGTTCGAAGCCAACTCAATCAGTAGCGTAACTATCTTAAAGGCACGTGTTCGTTTTTAGAGGAAGAAAACAGACTAATAAGTTTTATAATTTATTCCCAAAAGGGTGGGCAGTGATTACAAATTTCGTTCCCCACAAAATAAAAACAATCATCACCTAATCTCATAATAGGAGATAAATGAATTATCCCCATCACCACTAGCTGGTCCTGAGACCTCAGTTATACAGAGTTTATATAGTTGCCAACATTTCAGGAGCACTCACAACCTGTCCTCAAACCCTCCTGGACCCACCCTGGAATACCCCCTGCCCCTTTCCATCCAGAAGTCTGGGGAAATTCAGTATGGTTGAAAACTATGCCTATAAGAGAGTCAGAATGGAGAGGTAACTGAGCATGCTCATATTTAAAGGGACTGACAGAAAGAGTGAAGATATTTCTGTCTGGGCAAATGACAAAGCATGGAACCCGCAGTGTGCGCGTTTAGCCGCTTCTCAATTCAAGCTCCTACAGAAACTCATATGTCAACTGTCCTGAAATTTGGAAAAAGTCCTAGCAAATAAGTCGGGATTCATGCATGAAATAAGATTTACAAAAGCAGCACCCACAAATGGGTGGTTCCCAATGTGATTTATTGTGGCCACAGGCCCTGTTCCAAGCGTTCCAAAATTACTAACTCTAATATTGGCAAGTATCTATACTAAATATTCTAACTCAGGCCAAGGATAGCCTGACTGGTTTACAGGGTCGGCCTGTGTCAGAGTGTTAACCCATTAGCAGTGCTGGGCTTAAGAGCGATCGTCGTGAGCAGAGACCCCCCTGATATGATGATGTAGTGTCCTACGAGTACATTTTCATGGGATAATAGTGAGCAGCATGCAACATCCTTCGCTGACAGTTCATTTTTTGGTTGGTAAAAACAAACAAACATGAATTTGACTTATTTTTAAAAAAAAAAAGTTATTGTGTCTTTTATTAAAGGGGTTGTCCACTACTCTGACAACTAAGGCAGCACGATTAGCACTGCAGCCTTGCAGCACTGGGGTCCTGGGTTCAAATCCAACCATGGACAACATCTGCAATGAGTTTGTATGTTTTCCACATGTTTGCCTGGGTTTCCTCCGGGTTCTCCGGTTTCCTCCCACACTCTAAAGACATACTGATAAGGATTCTAGATTGTGAGTCCCAATGGTGACAGTACCAATAATGTCTGAAAATCGCTGTGGAATTAATGACCCTATATAAGTGAGTCAAATAAATAAATAAACCCTTCTGAATTGTTATGTTTGACCCCAATTTTAGTAATAACACGTATACTCAACATCAGCACCATTCCTCAGTGTTGGCACTAGCTCTATCGGGGATCGCATGACATTATTACGTCAAGGGATCCCTGTGCCAATCAGTGCTGGCTTCACTCTCCTCTCCTACCAACATAACTGATATGCAGAGGAAGTGAGAGAGCAGCAGCAGATATCACTTCCTCCAGATGTCTTGGTTTGTTCAAAGGTGGGGAGAGTGAAGCCAACATTGTTCGGAGACCCTCGGGAGATCCAATACAGGCACCGCTGGAACAGCACTGGTATCAGAGGTGAGTATACGTGTTATTATTTTACTGGGAAAAAAACAGTTATTCAGAAGGGGTTGCCCAAGTAGTGGACAACCACTTTAGATTTTTTTTATGTCCTATAGAAAATACGGTATGACAGGAAAAAAAAAAAATCAATATCTAGAACAAACTGTGTTTTTGAGAAAATTCTTTTGACGCAAAATGAAAAAACTAAAAACCATGGAAATCCCAATAAAAAAAATAAATACAAATTTACATACTATTAACTTTCATATATTATAGGTGGGAATCACAATTTTGGTGCATTTTATGATGTTTTTAGATTTTACATACATTTATAAAAAGAGGCTGATAACCGTAATTATTCCATATTTGTGACATGCACCTTTTCTAAAATGTTGATCAAAATGTGTCAAAATCACTCTTAATTGAGGGGCGGCGTAAAAAGTGGAAATCAGCCCCAGACAAAGGTCAAACCATCTACATTAAAAATGCACCAAATTTATCAAATAATTGTGCAAAATGTGATAAATTTGGAGCAAATAATGACAACATGGCATGAAGCAAAATGTAATAAATTATTCTGAATTTAAAAAAACAATGGTGAAATAAATGTGCTTTGGATCATGTAGTATGCTACTGGTCCATGGAAATGCACCCTAATAGGGTATACAAGAAGGAATTGCCCCAAAATTCCAACCCCTCTCCCTTGTTGTGTGCATCTATTTTTCAATCTGATTCGATATGATGCATTATGAGACGTGAACCTCGTCCTCAGAGACCTCACGTGAATAACAACCCGGTTTCCTGACTATTGTAGTATAAAGATATAATGAATTTGTATAATTGTCTTGTATATCATCCATTGGTCTTCCTATAAATAGAAGCGGTGGAGAGAGTCGGGGGACCACGGTGGAGAGCGAAGCAATTAGAGAAATGTGTTCTCCGGCGACAAATAAAGAGAAAATAATAGCATTGTCGCGTGACCAATATCGTAATCGTCTAAAACTTTCACACTCATTGAGGAACAAAGATAATAAACATGGACATGTTTTCTGAAATTCTCAAGGAAACAATTAGTGAGAAATCCGTCTTGAGCTCATTAAGTCTATTTGGCACCTCTCTGCTACGTGATTTCTCCACACGGTGTGGGAGGAGAGAGGAAGATGAGAAGCACCAGACAAAGGACATCAGAGTAGGAAACCTGGAGGAAATGTGCATCCCTTCTTATGTCCAAGGACCTCAATCTCACACAATGTAAAACATCGCCTCATGGCACAGAGCAGGTCTTCTCCAATTGTTTAGATGTCATATCTGACACTTAAGCCTCATTCAGAGGTCAGTTTTTCAGGTCCATGTTTTTCAGGGATGGAACACGCACCCATTATTGTCCATTTTTCTGTTCACATTTTTGAGACCCTGTGTCTAGAGATGTGCTCATTTTTTTGATCCAAGACATGGATAATAGTTAACCGTACAAGTCTATGGATCCATGAAAATCCCAAATAGCACATGGATGCCATTAGTGTGCTGTCTATGTTAACAATGTAATGAATATTAGAAGCTGATGGTAAAAATGGACACACTGACCAAACACTAATGAAAATCTGATCCAAAACACTGATGAAAATTTGGTCCATTTTTTTCATGTATGAAAATGAGGCCGTAGGCTACATTTAATCATCCATGTCAATTTAAAAAAAAACGACCGTTTTTCATCTGTGGAGCATCAGTTTTGCCTCAATTTGTTTTCATCCGTTTACTTTTTCACTAAAGGAAGCAGACTCTCTGAACATTTTTTATCCATAGAGTCTTAGCAATGGTCAGTTAAGAATGTATGGAACTAGAATGGAACTTTGAAGTATAAAGTGTGAAGTACAACGTTCCTACTTTCATCCGTGTCTCATGGATCTCCATAGACTTTGATGGCAAAGTCTGATCTGAAAAAAATGAGAATAGGACCTTTTCTGAGTCTAACAGAACGGAGACATTTTTAATACAGGTATATGTATGGATCAATAAAACTCTATGGGTCCTTCTGCTGACCGAGAAAAAAAAATGGACAGCACATAGTTGTGTACAACAAATGTGTGAATGAAGCCTTAGGGCCGGATCAAGGGTGGTGGATGACCAAAATTAATTGGGTATGTATGGAAAATGTGTGAATTAGATTGATTTGATGCATCCATGTTGGTACCAGACACCACCTGGATGAAACATTGAGGGCATCTGTGAACTATCCGTTCATATCATGAACCCAAATATGAGTTTGAACCATGAATTGGACTAAACTTGGACATGAAACTGCTATTAGTCCACAAAAAGTTACATTAGACTGTGAAATATAGCCATGTGATTTTTTTTTTTAAGTGGATAAAACAAGTAAAGGAAAAGGGACATGTAATTGGGACCTAACTAAATGATAAAAGATCGCCAATAAGCGATGTAGCAAGTCGATTTGTGCTTATTTAAAAGTCCTTTCACACGGGCGAAAATAACTGTAGAAAGGACTATATCTCGGTCTCCATCCATGCTTATTCTTGAACATGGATACCCAACTGTAATTTTATATATTTCTTGGGAGCGTAATGCTTTTATGACTAGAAAGGACTGGAAAGTATCAGTAAGTGGAAGCCCCTGGACAATGCGCCCACTTGCTCTCCCTATACTCCTGCCCTGTTGACACTTCTTTACTTGCCAAATTATCAATATTCATAGCCATGACCAATATCAAAGCTATGACCCTCCCTGCCCCTTTCATGTCCACTTTCCTGTCCCATTAACTTTTTACACCCTCTGGAAAGAGCGTTTAGACATTTGTGGTCAGTCTAATGATGGAACATCCAGGCATCAATTACTAGCAGTGACGCTCCACTCTGGCACTTAATAGTGACCGTACATGTCTCATGTGTAGTCATACTACCGCTCCACTCTGGCACTTAATAGTGGCCGTACATGTCTCATGTGTAGTCATACTACCTGGTGTCCTCCGATTGCCTCTTGCTGCCTCCTCAGCTCAGATTGGGGTCCCGCTCCTCCTTCTCCTGAGTGTTGCCCTCGGCGTGCTCCGGCAGTCCCATAGGCAATAAATAGAACACAGGCCAAGTATTCGCACTCTTACTAATACTGTAGATACCAGTCCCTGAGATCACTGGGGTCCCAGTAGTCAGACCCCTGGTGTTTAGTAATTTGCTACCTTGGGAATAGCCACTTAAAGGACATGCTGCTTTCCAGGAGGGTTTGTCAGTGACCGGGAGATTTGCAGACTCTTCCGGCAATCAGCGATATCTCCTCTTTTCCTGGAAGCCTTGGGGACATTCTGGGAGAGACGGCAAATATGCTTAAAAGGCCATGCCATTTAGGATTGAAATATTCCAAATAAATACAGGAACTTAAAAGGGAGTTTTAGTGTTCGAATTGCTGCCTCCATTCTGCGGAAACTGAAGTTTACACAAACATACTAATTAGGGTGCTCGGTGCACCCTGGGTGTGGCTAAGAGGCTCAGTGCACCATTCTGCCCACTGATTTTGTATGTCCCCATCACACTTGCGGTCATTTGACAACTCGGCCTTACCTGAGCTTTCTCTGCAGAAAATGCTGACTCCAGGCAAACCAGTGCTGTCACTCACCACTGAGGGAGGCGGGTGATGAGAACCTGTAGACGGAATGGTGCACTGAGCCTCTTGGTCACACCCAGGGTGCACCGATCACCCTAATTAGTATGTTTCCTTAAACTTCAGTCTCTGCAGAACAAAAACACTAAAAGTGTGATATCTATCGGGACTATATCTTCTATATACTTAGTTTACACTGGCAGTTTAGGCTGACAGACCCTCATTTTATACAGATTGTTAAAATTTCATTTCATGGCCATCTCTTCCTGCATGATACAGGATTTCACTTCCACAACTATGCTTTCCAAATCAGCTAATCTGTCTGAGAATATAACGATAAGGGCTACAGCATTTATTACTGCATACCTGGGCGTCACAAACATTAAAGGGACACGGCGGACCCCATAAACTTTAATATGGTGTATTGGAAATCCAACATGGTGGCTGTCATTTTAGCAGGAAAATAAAAAGCTATTTTGGCGTAATCCGCAATGGAGGCAAGGTAAGAACACATCCATGAAACAGTACATATCCTCATAATAATTAGATTATTACTTTATTTGAACTATTGCTGCTGGTGCTAATGGAGACCCATTTCTCCGCACCCTAGGTATGTGTTCAGCCAAAGTTATATTTTTTGGCATTGAAAGAGATTCTACTATATAGGATCAATTATGGCTCATAATAGCTGATGATAAAAATTACACTCCTGGTAAAATGTAAGTAATGTGTTATACCTAGTAAAGGAGCTGAGGGGTTGGAGTATGAAACCCCTTTAATAGTTTTTCATCCCTTCCTTCATGCTCTAGCTCCTCATGACACCCACTAGGCACAACCTTGACGGAGCTTGTATGTTCTCCCCGTTTTGCATAGATTTTCTCCGGACCCCTCCAAATTGGGGTCAGTGACAATCTCTGTACAGCGGCATAGAATATGTTGGTGCCATAAAAGAATTGAATAAATAAAATAACATATTTTAACCTAGATTGCTTCCAAATATTAAAGAAACAACCAATTCTGAAAATGACTTATACAATCCCTTTGTTTTTATCTTTTATTTATTTTTTTTTTAACAAAGCAAAAAAAAAAAAAACACAAACATTGTTGTTATGTTTCTATTCCATTATTTTGACGCCCAGCCTGGCATTAACCACTGGCGCTTGGTAGAAGATTCCTCCGTCCTACATGTATTTTCTACACTTGTTTATGCATTTTTGACTCCCACTGTGACGAAGCCTCAACAAACCGGTATCATTTCATATTTCCCGTCTCTTTTTTTCTTTTCTTTTTTTTTTTTTTTTTTTATTGCTTTGAGTCATTCGGCCCCGAACCGCAGGCACGGAGCACAGAAGTGCTTTTGTTAATGCACTATGATGGGAAATAAAAATGGCCTTTAGTCCAGCTGCTGGGGACCCTCTCAAAAGCCATTTGCGTAATGAAGCTTGGCTCACATTTAACATGTTACTATTTATTTGAGCTTTACGTAACACATTTAAAAATTAGAAAAAAAAAAGTTAAGATTCTAAAGGGATTTCCCAAATTCGAGAAAGGAGATCTGAAATGCCTCGTCGCACAGCTGGATCCATTGTTTATGGGATTTCCAGAAATAGAAGAGTGCTGTACACCACTCCATTTCAGAGAAATATCCTCAAGATTGGTGGGACCCCCAGCGATCAGCAAAATATCACCTATCCACGGGAAACTTGCAGATTATGCTCAAAAAGGAAAACTGCAACTGACACAGTGAAGGCATTAATGCTGAACGAAAGATGAAGAATTAGGACAATTCAACCAATATTGGGATTCCGTGACATAAGGATAAAATCTATCAAAACTAGTGACATCACACAGGTCGCTACAGACTGATGACATCAAAAAAGAAAGTAATTGGGCTTTTAGAAACTGATTATGTCACAGAAGAATACAAGTGTTGTTATTAGTCACTTGGAACATCTGTTCGTTAGATCACTAGTATTGAATGATGTCATACAATACTGCTAAAGACTAAATACTACTGCTTACCAGGTCACTATGACATCACACAATACAGCTATTCTTAGGTGACGGAGCTGATGACATCACACAATACAGCTATTCTTCAGGTGAAGTAGCTGATGACATCACACAATACAGCTATTCTTCAGGTGACGTACTGAAGCTGATGACATCACACAATACAGCTATTCTTAGGTGGCGGATCTGATGACATCACACAATACAGCTATTATTCAGGTGACGGAGCTGATGACATCACACAAAACAGCTATTCTTCAGGTGACGGAGCTGATGACATCACACAAAAGAGCTATTCTTTGGGTGACACAGCTGATGACATCACACAATACAGCTATTCTTAAATGATGCAGCTGATGACATCACACAATACAGCAATTCTTAGGTGACGGATCTGATGACATCACACAATACAGCTATTCTTAGGTGACGGATCTGATGACATCACACAATACAGCTATTCTTCAGGTGATGGAGCTGATGACATCACACAACAGCTATTCTTCAGGTGACGCAGCTGATGACATCACACAAAACAGCTATTCTTCAGGTGACGCAGCTGATGACATCACACAATACAGCTATTCTTAGGTGACACAGCTGATGACATCACACAATACAGCTATTCTTAGTTGATGGAGCTGATGACATCATACAATACAGCTATTCTTAGGTGATGGAGCTGATGACATCACACGATAGAGCTATTCTTAGGTGACGCAGCTGATGACATCACACAATACAGCTATTCTTAGGTGACGCAGCTGATGACATCACACAATACAGCTATTCTTAGGTGACGCAGCTGATGACATCATACAATACAGCTATTCTTAGGTGATGGGGCTGATGACATCACACGATACAGCTATTCTTAGGTGACGGAGCTGACGTCACACAATACAGCTACTCTTCAGGTGACCCTATAGGACCTGGTGACATCACACACAACTCCTGCTTATCAACTTACTCTTATCCAAGTCTCCCATGATTTTAGTTTAAAAGGGTTAAAAACACATGAGCTAAACATAGGACCTCAATGATAGATGGGAAGTCTAGCCAGGCTCCTCGATCTTTATCCAACAGCAACATTTAGATTTTTTCCCTCTCTTCTGAAGATGAGCGATTTCTCTGCATTACTGTGTTATGTAATATCGCTCAAAAGCAATGCAGACAAAGAGATTAAGCCACCGAGAAAAATGATGTCAACTGATCCTCTGGTTCATTCAGAGAAAAAAACAAAACACACATGAAACCAAAGGCATAAAAATACCAAATAGGATTAAGAATGGCTGCATTAATATGGCTCGGAGAAGGGATATTAAAGAACCAGTGGGAGAGAAGCTGGATATGAAACACTACTAATTTTCCTCTACACGGGGCATAATCTATGTGAATGGATGAAGAATTACTTGGTCTACAGGAAAACGAGCCAAACGTAGAAACTAAAACGATCTCTTTATAGGGCCAAACGGAGGACAGACCTCATATGATAAAAGCGGGTCTCTTATTTAGGACCCTTATCACTTAGCCAGAGAAAAAAAATAATGTGGCGCCCCTGAGGCTCAGTCGCCACAGAGGTACTGCACCTCCTCCTGAGGTGTGGTGCCCCACCATCCAGGTAAGTTGGAGGCACCTGACCACGCTCCAACACCTGCATCCCACACAACACGGTAGTTCAGCAAAGACACATTGCGGCTCCCTGCTTGGAGAAAAGCAGAGCACCTTTGGTGCCTCCCTGCTTGGAACACGAAACGTGCTGGGAGGCGGGTGGAGTTAGAATACATAAAAGAGCGAGAAGGTTTAGGATTTGAGGTCAGTCAGAGAGTCACTCGGTGAGGAGTGAGGAAAGAAGATCCCTGAGAGAGGGATGGAGGAAGGAGGTGCTGCAGCAGATCTCAGTGACCTGGGTCTGCTGGCACGGGGAGAAAGACATTGAACCGAAACCTGATCTTCCATAATTAGGATAGACTAGTACGGAACGAAGGAGTAAAAGGGAACAGAGGATGTGGGTTAAGAGAGAATCCTGCCTAGAAGTTCTAAGCGCAAGGCCGGGGCCCGGTGCCCGAGGTTGTATGGACACTAATGGTTCTACAGCAGACACCGGTGGTGTAGTGAGCTGTAAATGCACTACTCCCATCTAAGACTTGGGGGCAAAACAGCAACTTGGATAGTGAGCTGGGACTCAGGAGTAAGGAGTCACCGAAGCAGGCTACAGCTGTCTGCCGTACAAGTAGAGTTCTTGGGAACATCTGTCAGGAGGCACTCCAGTGTAACTCAGTACTGGGAGTACTTCACACTTAAAGGCACTATAAGAGGAGACGCTCAGAAAGGAACATGTTGGCGGAGCGTTGGAAGGGAGCATTCCATCTGGCCTGGAGGTTGATTGAGTCCCTGACCCGGAGGAGACAGCACGAAGGCAGGCACCTGTGTGTACTACAGACTGTGAGTAAAGCTTTGGAACTACAAGCCTGGTGTCCTCCATTGATTCTTGCGCCAACACACCCAGCACCGCTACATCTGGGTACCAGCTTCTACACCGCTTGTGCCTCTCCTCTACCCCTACATTGACACTGCCCTGGGGCTACAGCTCCACCTGTGGGGAGCTTCACCATCTTGGCTGCAACACACCACCAGCCCCAGAGGATCTGCACGCAGCGTCGGCTCAACATCTCACTTGCCGAACACCACAGGTGGCGTCACAAACTATTCCATTAATTACATTCCACCATTCGAACTTCCCCGTTAATTGGGCGCCCAGGGCCACGAACCGGGTCACCTCTGCTGTGACGCATCACGCCGGCCCGGTACCGAGTACCCCACGGCCCTGGGAGGGCGACCCAAACTTGGCGTCACGAACAGGATGATGAGACCCGATGCCATCGGGTTCTGTGTGCCTAAGACTTAAAGTTTTTGAAGATGTGCCGAAGACCCAATTTAATAGACTGTAAAATAAACATTAAAAATGGCCGCTGGCGTGGTGAAGAAGGGCGTGACAACATGGGAGGTCCTAAGAAAAGACCGCAAACTGTCCTGGGCCTCCCCTGCCTGAATTACTATGCAACGGCAACATGGCCCACCCCCCGAGTAGTTGGTATACTGGCTTGGTATGGAGGAGCTGGAAGAAGACGCCGCCCCAAGAAGGAGGTGCGGAAGTCAGTGGCGGGAAAAGAGCTGAGACAGGAAGAACGCCAGAACGCCATCTTGGAAGGAGAAGGGAGGAGGCCTGCGGAGCGCGAGGAGTTTATGCTGGACCTCCCCGGCACCATGGCTGAAGGCTCCAACCCAGTGTCCGAGATGAACCGCCAGCAGCTGGAGGACGAAATAGCCCAGCTGACACGCCGCCTGCAACTGAGGCAGGAAGCGCTATGGACCTTAAAGCTGCAGCGCGCCCAGGAGGGGCCTACACCTGCGGTACCCGCACCACCGGTACCCGCCGCTGCTGCACCGGAATCTTTCCAGGCAGACCTGGTGGAGCCTGCAACCGCTGCCATACCACCGGTAGCGTATAGTGTTCCCTCTCTGCCGCTACCACCGGAGGAGTTGTACACAGCTCTGGGAGCCGAAGCGGAGGAAGGGAAGCCCCCGTCCGGACCTGACGCGGCCGCGCAGGTCCCTCCATACCCGGAGCCGCCATTAGCTCCACCGCCGTCCCCGGCATCCCGGCGAACGGCATCCACCGCCACCATGCCTGCACCGGAGCAGAGACCGCGCCGCCGGGAGGCACCAGGTATATACCCCGGCCCTCCTAATGGGTTGCCCACCGACTTCACGTTGTCGGAGGCTGGCTTGCGTGAACTCGAAATGGGGCAGTTGGAAGAATCAGATGGGGGCACTGGGCTGTCGGAGATGGGGAGGTGGAGGAGGTCCCTACTGAGAAGGGTACGGCTGGAACTGGCTCGCACGATCCGGCATCTTCAGGGCCTGGAGGAGTCTAGGTCACTTTGGGATATTGACATTGGGATCCCTTGGTTGCAAAGCCCCCGAGTAGCCGCCTATCAGCGCCAACAGGCTGCGGCCTTCCTGGATGTTAGGCCCCGCACCGGGGCAGCAGAACCACCCACCCATGAGGAACAGCTGATGGGCATTGATATGCATCATGGGTTCCCTTTACCACAGCTTCAGTGCCCTAGGCAGCAATCGCACCAGCTGCCACCACCATGCCCTATGGCAAGCAACCAGCGACAGGATGAAGACACCCAAAGTCCAGAAACCCAAGGAGGGGACAACAATTAGTCAAGATGCTTCTTTAAAATAACTCTCGTTACCCAGGAGGGTATTTGCACCGTTGTGCCTTTTGTTTCTTATTTTGACCATCATGGTTTAGTTTTGTTTTTTTCCAGTTGTTGCCCAGTTGTATTGGCAGCTTCCCCACTTGAACTGCAGAGATCATGAACGCTGGTGGCCAAGAACTGTTATTGTATATAGTTTGCACCAGGGCTGTGGAGTCGGAGTCGGAGTCGGAGTCGGAGTCGGTGCTCATTTTCGTGGAGTCGGAGTCGGAGTTGGAGTCGGTATAAAATGGACCGACTCCGACTCCTAAAATATATAATAAATTGGGTACAGTAATTCAATGCAGGATGTGCTGAATATTTTTTAATAGGAGTTTGGGAAAGTTATGAAATATCCTATAAATGGCTGTTCTATTCCTGATCTAAGGCTACATTCACACACAGCGTTTTTCCTGTGTTTTTTGAGGATACGTTTTTCCGCTGCAAAAGCTGATCATCTTTTTAAAAAACCGCATCACCTGAAAGGTTTTTGAGCTCATAGATAATGTTTTCAATAGCAAAAGCAGATTAGAAATCTGCTCTATCTATCCATTTATCCATATCTGTCTATCCATATCGTATCTGTACCAAAAAGAATGAAAACCGGGTAGTACACCAATATATATTCTGTTCTATCTAAATATCTTGATTATTGGATCATAAAAATGATTAAATGTCTGAGGTTCACATTGTACTACAATAAATTTTTCACTTAAATATAAGCAATATGTGTGGGAGTCGGAGTCGGAGTCGTGGAGTCGGAGTTGGAGTCGGAGTCGGTGTAAGGGAAATTGAGGAGTCGGAGTCGGAGTCGCAGGTTTGGCTTACCGACTCCACAGCCCTGGTTTGCACCTCTTTAGGTGCTCTCTCTTGGTTTTACATAGAACTCTCTCTTCTTGAAGGAAGCATTTCCTCAGCATAAGGACATTTCCAGACATGTTGGCCAGACCCGTGTCTATTATTTGCACTTATTGATAATGGTTAATGTATTTTTGAAACAGAAAGTTAGAAAGTGATAATGCTTAATGACAGATTTTATAGTGAATGTTTTACAAATGTCGAAATTTAGTAAACGGTATACTGAAGAAATTTTGAAGTCCAAATGCCTTGAATGTGAATAAAGAATTGAAGTTACAAGTGATGAACCAGACATCAGCAGTTGTCATATAAGAAAGTAAGAGAATGTATAGAGAGTAACAGAACAGAGATGTGTTGCTAGAAAAAGGTGAATTGATATTGAGTTGCTTCCATAGCACTTTAAATTAGGTAGCATAATTTTGAATTTAGATAGCTAGTTAAAACTGTTTGCAACGTTCAAGAAACCGTGCCTCCCACATTGGGAAGTTTAGTATAAGAAATGTTTATTCGGCATTACAAAAAAAATTTGTATGTTCCTGTATTAACATAGTAACATAGTAACATAGTTATTAAGGTTGAAGGGAGACTTTAAGTCCATCTAGTTCAACCCATATCCTATCCTAACTTGCCCTAACATGTTGATCCAGAGGAAGGCAAAAAAAACCCATGTGGCGAACAGTAAGCTTCACATTGGGGAAAAAAATTCCTTCCCGACTCCACATACGGCAATCAGACTAGCTCCCTGGATCAACGCAATATTAAGGAGACTAGTGTATATACCCTGTAATATTATACTTTTCAAGAAAGGCATCCAGTCCCTTCTTAAATTTTAGTAGTGAATCACTCATTACAACATCATATGGCAGAGAGTTCCATAGTCTCACTGCTCTTACAGTAAAGAATCCGCGTCTGTGAGTATGCTTAAACCTTCTTTCCTCCAGACGTAGAGGATGCCCCCTTGTCCCCGTCACAGGTCTAAGAGTAAAAAGATCATTAGAAAGGTCTTTGTATTGTCCCCGCATATATTTATACATTGTAATAAGATCACCCCTAAGCCTTCGATTCTCCAAACTAAATAACCCCAAGTGTAATAACCTGTCTTGGTATTGCAGACCCCCTAGTTCCCTAATAACCTTGGTCGCTCTTCTCTGCACCCGCTCCAGTTCAGCTATGTCTTTCTTATACACCGGAGACCAGAACTGTACGCAGTATTCTAAGTGTGGTCGCACTAGTGACTTATATAGAGGTAAAATTATGTTCTCCTCATGAGCATCTATGCCTCTTTTAATGCATCCCATTATTTTATTTGCCTTTGCAGCAGCTGCTTGACTCTGGCCACTAAATGTGAGTTTGTCGTTCACCCATACACCCAGGTCTTTTTCAGTGACTGTTTTGCCCAGTGTTTTACAATTAAGCACATAATTATACAACTTGTTCGTTCTACCCAAGTGCATGACCTTACATTTTTCCCAATTAAAGCTCATTTGCCATTTATCAGCCCAAGCTTCTAGTTTACATAAATCCTCCTGTAATATAAAATTGTCCTCCTCTGTATTAATTACCCTGCAGAGTTTAGTGTCATCTGCAAATATTGAAATTCTACTCTCTATGCCCCCTACAAGGTCATTAATAAATATGTTAAAAAGAAGCGGGCCCAAAACTGACCCTTGTGGTACCCCACTGCTAACCGTGACCCAGTCCGAGTGTGCTCCATTAATAACCACCCTTTGTTTCCTATCCTTGAGCCAGCTCTTAACCCACCTACACATATTTTCCCCTATCCCAATTGTTCTCATTTTATGTATCAACCTTTTGTGTGGCACCGTATCAAAAGCTTTTGAAAAGTCCATGTACACCACGTCCACTGCATTCCCTTGGTCCAGTCCGGAACTTACCTCTTCATAAAAGCTTATCAGATTAGTCTGACAGGAACGGTCTCTTGTAAACCCATGTTGATATTGGGTCATAAGGTTATTCTTCTCCAGATACTCCAGTATAGTATCTCTTAGAAAACCCTCCAGGATTTTACCCACAGTTGAGGTTAAACTTACTGGCCTATAATTTCCAAGTTCAGTTTTTGTCCCCTTTTTGAATATTGGCACCACATTTGCTATACGCCAGTCCTGTGGTACAGACCCTGTTATTATGGAATCTTTAAAGATTAAAAATAGTGGTCTATCTATGACTGTGCTTAATTCCTGCAGTACTCGGGGGTGTATCCCATCCGGGCCCGGGGATTTGTCAATTTTAGTGATTTGTAGACACCGCCGTACTTCCTGCTGGGTTAAGCAGGTGACATTTAATGGAGAATTTTTATCCCTGATCATGTTATCCGTCATGGGATTTTCTTGTGTAAATACTGTTGAAAAAAAGTCATTTAGCATATTGGCTTTTTCCTCATCCTCATCCACCATTTCACCCAGACTATTTTTAAGGGGACCAACACTATCATTTTTTAGCTTCTTACTATTTATGTAGTTAAAGAATATTTTGGGATTATTTTTACTTTCTCTGGCAATGAGTCTCTCTGTCTCAATCTTTGCTGTCTTGATTTGCTTTTTACAGAATTTATTTAATCTTCTGTATTTATTTAATGCCTCATCACTACCTACTTGCTTTAATTCTCTAAATGCTTTATTTTTATCTCTTATTGCGCCCCTTACAGCTCTATTTAGCCATAGTGGTTTCCTCCTATTTCTCGCATGTTTATTCCCATACGGTATATATTGTGCACAGGTCCTATTCAGGATGCTAATAAACGTCTCCCATTTTCTTTGTGTATTTTTATGTCTCAGGATATCGTCCCAGTTAATTGCACCAAGATCATCTCTCATCCGGTGGAAATTTGCCTTCCTGAAGTTTAGTGTCCTTGTAACCCCTCTACTACACATCTTATTAAAGGATACATGAAAACTTATTAATTTGTGATCACTATTACCCAACTTTGTTTGCCTTGCAGCCCGCGGACGTGCTGTGTTTAACGGGGGGGGTGGCGCCCCTGAGGTTCAGTCGCCACAGAGGTACTGCACCTCCTCCTGAGGTGTGGTGCCCCACCATCCAGGTAAGTTGGAGGCTCCTGACCACGCTCCAACACCTGCATCCCACACAACACGGTAGTTCAGCAAAGCCATATTGCGGCTCGCTGCTTGGAGTGTAGCAGAGCACCTTTGGTGGCTCCCTGCTTGGAACACGAAACGTGCTGGGAGGCGGGTGGAGTTAGAATACATAAAAGAGTGAGAAGGTTTAGGATTTGAGGTCAGTCAGTCAGAAAGTCACTCGGTGAGGAGGAAAGAAGATCCCTGAGAGACGGATGGAGGAAGGAGGTGCTGCAGCAGATCTCAGTGACCTGGGTCTGCTGGCACGGGAAAGGAAAGAAGGAGAAAGACATTGAACCGAAACCTGATCTTCCATAAGAAGGATAGACTAGTACGGAACAAAGGAGTAAAAGGGAACAGAGGACGTGGGTTAGGAGAGAACCCTGCCTAGAAGTTCTAAGCGCAAGGCCGGGGCCCGGTCCCCAAGGTTGTATGAACACTAATGGTTCTACAGCAGACACCGGTGGAGTAGTGAGCTGTAAATGCACTACTCCCATCTAAGACTTGGGGGCACAACAGCAACTTGGATAGTGAGCCGGGACTCAGGAGTAAGGAGTCCCCGAAGCAGGCTACAGCTGTCTGCCGTACAAGTAGAGTTCTTGGGAACATCTATCAGGAGGCACTCCAGTGTAACTCAGTACTGGGAGTACTTCACACTTAAAGGCGCTATAAGAGGGGACGTTCAGAAAGGCACATGTTGGCGGAGCATTGGAAGGGAGCATTCCATCTGGCCTGGAGGTTGATTGAGTCCCTGACCCGGAGGACACAGCATGGAGGCAGGCACCTGTGTGTACTACAGACTGTGAGTAAAGCTTTGGAACTACAAGCCTGGTGTCCTCCATTGATTCTTGCGTCCACACACCGAGCACCACTACATCTGGGTACCAGCTTCTACACCGCTTGTGCCTCTCCTCTACTCCTACATCTACACTGCCCTGGGGCTACAGCTCCACCTGTGGGGAGCTTCACCATCTTGGCTGCAACACACCACCAGCCCCAGAGGATCTGCACGCAGCGTCGGCTCAACATCTCACTTGCCGAACACCACAGGTGGCGTCACAAACTATTCCATTAATTACATTCCACCATTCGAACTTCCCCTGTTAATTGGGCGCCCAGGGCCACGGACGGGGTCACCGCTGCTGTGACACATCCCGCCGGCCCGGTACAGAGTAACCCACGGCCCTGGGAGGGCGACCCAATAACAGCAATAAAATGTCCCACCTAAAGGGCTCAGCATGTCATTGTATCATACAAACAGTCCATTAAGTTGAGACGCAACTGTGTAATACTTCATCTCTCCTCTGGAGGCGCTGCAGAGAAATTAAACAGTTACTGCGGAGTTCCTTCTCTGATCACTAGAAATCTCAGCAGCAGGACTTCATGTCATCAGCATATTTCTAGGGCCACTTTCAATCAAAAAAAGACTGAACCCCATAACGATCACCTCCTTCTCTGCCTAGTTAACAAAATTGCCTCATCTGCAATTTTTTACAACTTTTTCCCCAGATTGCAAATGGAAAAACGGAGATTAGACCTACCGGTAATGTTATTTCCAGGAGTCCATCCTGACAGCACCATGGGGGTTGACCTTTCATCCTTACAGGGACAGGAAATACACGAGAGGTTAAAAGGTCCTCTCCCACACCACACTCCAGTGATTTTCCAAGTACCACACCAGTATGGATGCAATTAAAATTTATTGAGATTTAGTACAAGCATATTGACACCAATACAAATCCTAGGGAGGGAACTACCAGTGCTGTCAGGATGGACTCCTGGAAATAACATTACCGGTAGGTCTAATCTCCGTTTTCCAGGACGTCCTATCCTGACAGCACCATGGGGAATAGCAAAGTAGGAATTCGCTTAGGGTGGGACTACTGCTTGTAGCACTCTACGACCGAAGGTCGACTGGCTAGCTGTCAAAGTGTCCAACTTATAGTGTCTACAGAAGGTGTTCGGTGTAGACCAGGTGGCGGCCCTGCATATTTGATCTACTGAGGCCCCCGCCCTCTCTGCCCATGATGTCGCTATTGCCCTGGTGGAATGGGCCCTAAGTTCTACCGGTATAGGAAAACCTTCGGCCTCGTACACCGAGATGATAATTGTCTTAATCCACCTTGCCAGGGTCTGTGTAGCTGCGCTTTTACCCTTATTTTTACCGCCGTACTGGATAAATAGTTTTGTGTCCTGTCGCCAATCCCGGGTGACCTCTAGGTAGCGGATGACTGCAAGTCTAACATCCAGGGAATGGAACAGTTTTTCTTTATCATTTTTTGGGTCTGGACAAAATGAGGGTAGGATTATCTCCTGGTTTAGATTCTGCGGAGATGCTACTTTCGGGAGGAACCTCGGGTCTAACTTGAGCACTATGTGATCCTCAAAGATCTGAATGTAGGGGTTCTGGACTGAGAGGGCCTGGATCTCCCCTAAGCGCTTGGCTGAGGTGATCGCTACCAGAAATACGGTCTTTTGTGTGAGCTTTGCAATGTCTATCTCTGATATTGGCTCATAAGGGGGCCTACACAGAGAGTTGAGGACTAGATTTAGGTCCCATGGGGGGACCGTCCTTCTTAATGTGGGTCTTAACCTCTGGGTGGCTTTGGTAAATCGCGCTATCCATGGATGGGAGGATAGGGAGAAATTGAAGAAAGTACTTAAGACCGCTATCTGGACCTTGAGAGTGCTCGGGGTTAGGCCCTTATCAAATCCTGCCTGTAGGAAATCTAGGATTTGAGGGATATTGGGCCGAGACAGGTCTAAAGGGGCACTACCACTTTCTGAGCAGAACCTCTTCCAGATCTTACGATATATTGCCCGCGTGACAGGTTTACGGCTGGCCTGTAATGTAGAGATCACTTGGTCCGAGAGGCCACTGGACTTCAGGATGTCCCTCTCAGGATCCATGCTGCTAGTTGCAAGCTTCCTGGGTTTGGGTGTTGAACTGGGCCCTGGGCAAGTAGGTCCGACGACGTTGGTAGATGGAGTGGTCCCTTCTGAGCCATTTTCTTGAGGAGGGGAAACCAACTCCGCCGGGGCCAAAAGGGTACGATTAGCATCACCCGAGCTCCCTCCTCCTGGATTTTCCTGAGAACCCTTGGTATTATGGCGATAGGGGGGAACCCGTATAGTAGTCCCCCTCTCCAGCTCTGGTTCAGGGCATCGATCTCTTCCGGGTGGTCCGCTGGACTGAGGGAGTAGAACTTCTCCAGTTTGGCGTTTCTTCTTGTCGCAAAGAGTTCCAGTTGGTGTGTCCCCCAGCGACGGGACAAGTCTCTGAAGATTTCTTCTTTTAGCTCCCACTCGGTGGCCCGGACTTCTTGCCTGCTTAAGTAGTCGGCTATAATGTTTTGGGAGCCTTCCAGGTGTATTGCAGACAAGGAGCGGGTGTTGTTTTCTGCCCAGGTGAGGATGCGAGCCGCTAGGTCCTGAAGCTTCCCGTGCCTTGGACCCCCTTGGTGGCGTAGGAAGGCCACTGTGGTCACGTTGTCCGACATGATCTTTTTATATGCTGGTTCTGTAGGTATGACTTGTTTTTCTTCAGCGTTTCCCAAACAGCTCGTAGTTCTCGGTAGTTTGAGGACTGTAAGCTGATGTTCTTGGGCCATGTTCCTTGCAGGTATCTTCCCTCTAGGTGAGCTCCCCATCCTTCTCTGCTGGCATCCGTGGTGATGGTCACACATGGAGATAGGATCCAAGGAACCCCCTGGCTGATATTTCTGTGGTTGGTCCACCACTTCAGGGATGATCTTAAAGCTGGAGACGGCCGGAACTTCTTGTCCAGTGAGGACTGTCGTCTGTCCCATCTTGACAGGATCTCCCTCTGCAGGATTCTTGTGTGGGCCTGGCTCCACATAACGCAGGGTATGCATGCGGTTAGGGTGCCCAGAATCTTCATCGCGGTCCTTATTGAAACCTGGTGCTGATCGAGTTGACGAACCTTGTCCATGATGGGCCTTTTCTTCTCGTCGGGTAAGAGTGAGATTCTTCTTCTGGAGTCCTACATGACCCCCAGGAATTTTTTCTGAGAACTGGGCCGAAGATCTGACTTTCCTCTGTTCAGGATCCAACCTAGGCTCTCGAGCCTGGAAATTACTGAAATGAGTTGTTCCTTCAACTCCTCCGCTGTACGGGATACCACTAAAAAGTCGTCTAAGTAAGGCACGATGATTATGCCCTCTTGTCTTAAATTGGCCACGATCTCGGCGACCAGTTTCGTAAAAACTCGAGGTGCTGACGCCAAGCCGAACGGAAGGGCCTGGAACTGAAAGTGATAGTATCTGCCGCCTTTCTTTAGGGCGAAACGTAGGAACCTCTGAGATTGAGGATGGATGGGCACGTGATAATACGCACTTTTTAAGTCTATAGTGCACATGAAAGCCTTCTGGTCTATCAGCGGGATGGCGGTTTTCAGGTATTCCATTCGGAATCTCTTGTACCGAACCCATTGATTTAATGGTTTTAAATTTATGATGGTTCGGCTTTCTCCTGACCGTTTTTTTATCGTGAAGAGAGTTGAATAGTGCCCCTGACATCTCTCCGCTTCTGGGACGGGAACCACTACCTCGGTCTTTAATAGATCTCCTATGTCGGCCCATATAGGATCTATCAGGGCTCTGGAACAGGGTTCTGTGACTACGAATCGTGCAGGGGGGTTTTGTGTAAACTCGAGGGAATAACCCTGGGAGATTGTATTGAGGACCCATGGGTTCTGGGAGATGAGATGCCAAGCCCCCGCAAAGTGTCTGAGACGCCCCCCTACTGGTATGGCGTCATTGCCTTCTGCTTCTGGAACTTTGCCCGGAACGAGACGCGGGAGCACTACTTTTCCCCCCCTTCGAATATTCCCAGTGAGGAGATTTCCCCTTCCCTCTATATTCCTGCCTTTGGTAAGGACGGAATCTCTGAAAGGAAGACTGCTTTTTAGGTTTCTCCTCTGGAAACCCTTTTTTGTCATCAGAGGCACGCTCTAGAATCTTATCTAAAGCCGGCCCAAATACTTTCCCCCCTGAGAAGGGTATGGAACATAATTTATTTTTAGACTGGTAGTCCCCTGACCAGGTTTTCATCCATATGGCTCGACGGGCCGCGTTGGATAAAGAGTTATTCCTGGCCGCAAATCTCACAGATTCTGCCGAAGCATCCACCAGAAAACCAGTTGCGATCTTTAATAGGGGAATGCTCTCAAGGATATCGCCCCTAGGGGCTTTTTCCTTTAATTGTTGTTCCATCTGGTCGATCCATAGATACAAGGACCTAGCGACTGAAGTGGCGGCTATGTTTGCTTTCATCACCGCCGCTGAGGCCTCCCAAGCCCTTTTTAAGAGCACGTCGGCCTTTTTGTCCATGGGTTCTTTGAGACTGGAAGAGTCCTCAAAGGGAATTGAGGTCTTCCTCGACACCTTAGCCACCTGGGAATCGATTTTAGGCACCTCATCCCAAATGTTGATGTCTTCCGGGTTAAATGGAAGTCGCAGTTAAAAGTCTCGCGGCACAATCAGTCTTTTCTCGGCATCCTCCCATTCTTCCAGGATCATCGCCCGGATATGGTCATTGACTGGGAAGACCTGACGGACCTTGGCTCTTAGCCCCCCGAACATCGTGTCCTGGATGGATTGCTCCTTCGGGGCTTCCTCGATCTGCATCGTACTCCTCACTGACCTGAGGAGCTCGTCCGTATTCTCTGATGTGAAGAGGTACTTTTTCCCTGTCTCTAGGGGTTCAGAGGTGATCTCGCCTTCTTCCTCCGAGTCCATACCCCGTATCTCCTCCTCTGAAGACTGGTCGGACTCCCATCTTGGCCTTTTGGATCGGGACCGGTCGGCCGACTGCGTGGGTAGCCATGCAGAGACGGAGGCCTGGACCTCCTCTCTGACCACTGTGCGCATCTCCGTGAGGAACGTGGCCTGCTCTCCTCTGATGATCCGCAGGGTACAGTCCTCGCATAAGGGTTTCTTCCATGTGCTCGGCAGCTTGCTGGCACAGATGGGGCATTTGGGCTTGCTTGACCCCCTAGATGCTGCTGCCGCCGGGGTCGGCGCCGACTTGTCCTAACAAAAGAACAGGAGACTGTTTTACTAACAGCTCCTGTCTTTGAACTCACAACCCACCCGGCCTCCTACTCACGGCCGCCGGGTCTGGCTCGCTCCTGCGTCCGTGTTCTCCGTCCATGATCCTGAAGGTGACCGGTCGCTCTGTACCGCTGCCCCCGCTTTCCCCCCCGCTCTTATCCTACCTTGTCTTGCGCTGGAAACGCTTCTCCCGCCATGACGCTCTCTCCTGACGACGCAGGCCCAAACCGGAAGTCGTCATACCCGGCGACCGGAACTGACGCGCCGTCGGCTCTCGCGGGAGTCGCGCTGGAGGGGGGGAGCGATACATCGTCCCGGAGCGACGCTCCACGGGACCGCAGGCGGGAAACCCCCCTTAGGGGGGTGCCGCGCGCACCGTCCGACCGGAGGAGTTGGCGGTTGGGACCCCGAACCTCCTGGCCCCGGTAAGTACTAACAGCTCCTGTGCCGCTCCCTGCCGCCGCCGCTGCGGCGCTCTCGTGCCTGTCCTTACAGGGACAGGAAAAACACTTGAGTGTGGTGTGGGAGGGGACCTTTTAACCTCTCGTGTATTTCCTGTCCCTGTAAGGATGAAAGGTCAACCCCCATGGTGCTGTCAGGATAGGACGTCCTGGAAAACATTGTTGAATCTCAGAACCGTCATATGTGATGTGACGCATTTCAGTTTTTCCTGGCTGTGAAATGCATACATGGCATATTCCATACGTGAGCCACCATCCTATTCTTCAATTTCCATCACTTCCTAGGTCCTGGACAGTCCTGGTAATAGTAAACTTGTCTCTGTTTTTTACATAGAATGTGGATTTCTAGCAGTACAGGAATGGTCCACCTAATAGCCCCCATAAAACTGTAGTGTAATACCGCCTAATGTAGGACGTCATGAGTTTCATCATATAAAACTCATTGTAAACACTGTTAGGTACCGGTTATAGTTCCTATAAAATATAATGAGTCCAGACAAGACGTACATTACAGCAAACTCTAGTTTCATATGTAATTATATTCTGTGCTATAAACCAGATATAAGAATAAAATCCAATAATTATGTCATAATCATGATATTAATATCTTATAGAACACAGTAAAATTTCACTAATCCCACACTTTATTTGGACAGTGAATGAACTCACTGCAGTCTTAGGCGCCATTCACATATCCAGGATTTGAAGTAAAGTGCAAAATTTGCGTCACATCCAGTGACAATTTGCATTCAGTCCATTTCATTAAATATAAACAGGGTATCTCCCCTAGACCCTGTAATAAGATATGGCTATGGCGAATCCAACGTGTGTGAACGTACCCTTACCAGGTAGTTAACAAAGAGGATCATGAAAAAAACTCCAAATAGTATAGGCTACTTCATCATGGTTCTGGAGCTAGGTTGAGCGTCCATGTCTTTACAACCATCTTTGTTGCTTATCCAGTAAGTGTATGCCGACACCCGTTGGATTTGCCAGAGGCATAACTTACGGTATACGTAGAATTAAACTGCAGAAACAAACAGGAAACCATAAAGGAAGCTGTATCAAAGTACTAGATCCATTGTATGATGGAGCATAAAGGCTATGGTCAGACTTCAATCAATTACTATTGGGTCCATTGGGGTTCCTTTGGGATGCCCAGCACAGATAAAACAGCACTGCATGCTGCGCTATTCTTGAAGTCACAGTGATGAAAGCTCTGGTGAAGTGTCTGATGGCTGTGTGGACATAGTGACTCAACCAAGCTACTGGACTTGATGAAGAAGCGTACATTATATGGAGATGTTTCCATGATAGCACTCCATGAAGGAAAGCCACTTTACAAGAGCATCTCCCATCCAGAGTCCACCCACTTCACAAGAACGTCTCCCACCCAGATCCCACCCACGTCATCAGAGCGCCTACCATCTAGATCCCTCCCATTTCACAAGAGCATCTCTCACCCAGATCCCTCCCACTTCACAAGAGCGTCTCCCACCGAGATCCCACCCATGTCATAAGAGCGCCTACCATCCAGATCCCACTCATGTCACAAGAGCATCTATCACCCAGATCCCTCCCACTTCACAAGAGAGTTTCTCACCAAGATCACACTCACTTCAAAAGAGCGTCTCCCACCCAAATCACAAGAGCGTCTCACATCCAGATGCCACCCATTTCACAAGAGCGTCTCCCACCCAATGCAAAAGAGCATCTCCCACCAGATCCCACTGACTTCACAAGAGCTACTCCCAACAGATCCCACCCACTTAATAAGATGGTTTCTCATCCAGATCTCAGTCACTTCAAAAGAGAACCTTCCACCAAGATCCCAACCACTTCATAAGAGCATCTCCCATCCAGATCCCAAGCATTTCACAAGAGTGTCTCCCAACCACAACCCACCCACTTCACAAGAGCTTCTCCCACTTCATTAGAGGGTTTTCCATCCAGATCCAACTCACTTCACAAGAGTGTCTCCCACCAAGATCCCATCCACTACATAAGAGCGTCTCCCATTCAGATCTCCAACCAAACATAACAGAACGCTATTTATCTGAGTGGTTGCCATAAACTACTACATTTCTCCTGCAGTGGTAGATGGTTGGTCACTAGGAGCCAATCGATCCAGCAGCTCCAATTTAAAAAGACCTGTCTCATGATCACAACCCCTATCGATATGCCATCATAGGGGTATTGGGGGAAAAGGGGATCGCTAGCATTGGACCCATTTTATTATACAGCGTGGAGAGAGTGGCTAGCACTTTGGTGGATGGCGGAGCCATGCATTCTGCTCTCTACCAGGATGGTGAAGTTTCATAGAAAGCCCATTTTTTGGGCTTTGCATACAGCTCAAAAAGTCATATGGAGAACATATCTGCAATGATCTTCTTTATAGGTGTTGCAACAGTAGAGGGTTGCTTATGAGAAGACCAATACTATTAGAGACCCACGATAAATGGGGACCATGCTAGACATTTTGCATTAGGGTTCACAATCTTCAGGCTACGCCACCGCCCTTTAAGTTTTGTATGATGACACACATACAGCAATGTACCCTCCAGCCTTCACCAAGGCCCCATTATGCCAATGTGCTACCCAGTGTAGTAATATTGCATGCATCTCATGAAGATCTATGCTGATTTTCCTGCTGCATATAACAGGAGGCTGTTAGCGTACTACAGAGGATTTCATTATTCCTTGCGACATAATGAAGAATGAAGCCGAGGATTTGCATTAAGGGACACAATTGTGCATTGTCTTCAGTTAGCACGATGCTAAACTCCAGAAAACCAAATGTTTTAAAGGAAAGATAGGATGATCGGCAGCCGGGACATGAATAGTTTTTGCAACTTCACTTTCTATAAGTCCTATAAGATGCAGCTAAAATGTTGTCATGGATCTCAAATATTCGAATATATCTGCAAACTCAAACTAACCCTCAACAGATCACTCCAAACTCAAAGGGGTGTAGCATGCTCATATACAGGATAGCTGTCTGCCGAACGAATGTTTGGCCAACAGTTGTCTCTCCCATCTTCCCCGTACACGAGTGCCCAGTTGGCCATGTATTCATGTTTTTTCAACTGGGAGAGAGGAGAAAGCCACTATCAGATACCTCTGGCAGCGGCTTATCTCCAGGAAAACAAAAGGATAAGGCGAGGAAAATCCAAACACCCAAAACTTCTCTCCCCAAACATCGTTTGTCGAGGAGTGTTGGGAAGTCCTCAAACACATCAGATGTTCATCCAAACGCACGAAATCAGTGGGATGGACAACTTTCATCTATAAGGGCTTTAAGGGGTTGTATTTAGGTGCATGGTATCTGGCATTAAGAGGCACTGTAATGGGAGCACCAATGGCACCAGTATGCTGTTACTGTTACAGGGACTCTGTGGCTGACTTTGTTATGGGCAATTATGACTAAGTTTATGAAAAAGGCACTTTGGCCATTTACATTATTAGAAAGGAAGGGCATTGGTGATGTCTCTTTATAAATGGCATTTAGGGGAACTCTAATGGGGGCACTATGGCTGCTAAAGGTACTGTTATACAACAATGCAATCTGGATCTGGTGTCACTGTTATAGGGGCACCATGACTGTCAGAGCGCCCCTACTAAACAGTGGGAGTAGAGAATAGGAGTACTATTACAAATATGGCTGACACTGCTGTAAGGGGACCCTCAATGTCATTGTTATTGGCGCACAGTCACCCGAGGGTGACATAACCAAGTAATGCGGTTATGGGGTCACCCATGGACGTTAACAAATAATCAGGGGAATACAGTTGCCAATGTGATGAAACTTTTGCAATAACGTTATGGTGACTGTCTCTACTATTGAGATATTAGCTAGGAATTATGACACCTTGGCAGATATTTGAAGGTGGGGAATCTCTAGATATTGGAGAGAAGGTCCGTTATAAAAAGTTTAGCTGGTGAACTGATATGTATGGAAAGGAAGTCGACCAGGATTAAAATGTGCTGTAAATGGAATATCTGGCAGAACGATGGAGGAGATCTCGGGATAAGATGAATCCGGATGCATTAGTAAGCGCTATAAGCGGATAACTTTAACGCATGTTTGCAATCAAATACGTGATTGAGAGATTGTAAGGGTTTTATAAAGTGTTTGGCAGATCCTTCATCAGCATTACTGTAAATTATTTAATGACTCTCATCTATTTCCAGGAGCTCATAGCGTCAGCCATTACTACACACTGCCAGCATCTGTCATGTGCAGGAAGAGGGGGTGACAGTGAGGCCACAGATGAAGCAATGTCATTAACGTCCTGCAAGATGGGGCCTTCTCTATGCATGACGGAACAGCAGACATTTAACACATTCTGGACTTCCACCGATCTGCTCCTTGGTGTGCAATCTATCTGGCTGGGATGTCAGCTGTGCCTTAATGCATGGACGCAGAACAGACCAAAATATTGTCAGCCCAGATGGTCCCTCCAGTCAGAGCAGGTCCTCAGGGTGACAGATCAGAAAATCTGATTTGATATTTAGGCAATCTGCCTTCCGCACAATTATTCCCTGCCCTATCGACCATATCCTATCGGGATTATTACCAGACATATGTAATGTAAATTGTTTGCAGATCCTGCGTAGTTTTACAAACTGAGGTGAAGCCGAGATCATTATTTATTTATTCATCATGATTCTTCCTTCCATTTTTTTGAGTGCTACAGTAATAGGGCGCAACCATTTAAATAGGAATTAATGGACAAACATTGTCTTTTTAAGCAAATACACGCATTTCCTATCAAATAACATATGTTCATTGTGCTGTTCCTCTGTTATTCTCCAATAAGCAAATAAAGTCCGTGGAGCCTCATTTAAGAGTCTCAAACACGGGACTAGCCAGATCTTCCTCCAGGGAAGGACCCAGCCAAGGAGTGGCTCCTTTCGGAAGCCACCATTACCACCATAGTAAGTGGCCCTTTAGGTCAATGTCCAGCTGTTTACAAGTTTACAGATATGACAAGGGAAATACCAAGGCCAGGTATCCATCCACAGACAGCTGTTTCGGGGTGTTTGTCCCTCATCAGTATGGAGTAGGATTCTGGCTAGGTGGGAGCAATGCCTAGTAGACCAACATCACGAAACAATTTCCCAGGGAGCATTGCACCTAGGATTTCACTGATTGAGCGCCTTTGCCGGCTGCCACAGTGTTTTCTTTGACTGGTCTCCCTGAGGTAAGTGATTTTTTCGTGATGTTGTTCTACCAGCCATTGCTCCCACCTAGCCAGAATCCTACTCCACACTGATGAGGGGCAACACCCCGAAACAGCTGTCTGTGGATGGATACCTGGCCTTGGTATTTCCCTTGTCATATCTGTAAACTCGCAAAGAGCTGGATATTGACCTAAAGAGCCACTTAATATGGTGGTAATGGTGGTTTTCGAAAGGAGCCACTCCTTGGCTGGGTCCTTCCCTGAGGAAGATCTGGCTAGTCCCATGTTTGAGACTCTTAAATGAGGCTCCATGGACTTTATTTGCATATTTGTATTTCCCAGGGAGCAATGCACCTAGGATTTCACTGACTGATCGCCTTTGCCGGCTGCCGCAGTGTTTTCTTTGACTGGTCTCCCTGAGGTCAGTGATTGTTTCGTGATGTTGGTCTACTAGGCATTGCTCCCACCTAGCCAGAATCCTACTCCACACTGATGAGGGGCAACACCCTGAAACAGCTGTCTGTGGATGGATACCTGGCCTTGGTATTTCCCTTGTCATATCTGTAAACTCGTAAAGAGCTGGATATTGACCTAAAGCGCCACTTACTATGGTGGTAATGGTGGTTTCCGAAAGGAGCCACTCCGTGGCTGGGTCCTTCCCTGGAGGAAGATCTGGCTAGTCCCGTGTTTGAGACTCTTAAATGAGGCTCCATGGACTTTATTTGCATATTCGTATTTCCCAGGGAGCAATGCACCTAGGATTTCACTGTTTGAGCGCCTTTGCCAGCTGCCACAGTGTTTTCTTTGACTGGTCTCCCTGAGGTCAGTGATTGTTTCGTGATATTCTCCAATAAGGGCAGACAGTGTTAGGGGTGTTGGGACACAACCTATGAACCAGTGCAATAGCAACAGCCATCTAGGCTAGGGCAACATGGTCTAGTGACCTCGATCGCCCAACTTGGCACCTAATTATTGCAACCTACTACAATGCAAAAATAGAGAAAAACCAGACCTGTTCAATTTATGGTCGCAGGTGACAAGTCACATGCTACTTTTCTACCGTGGGCTTCAGCAGTGCATGCAACTTCTGACTCACCTACAGCATATCTGCTATTTTGCTCTTTTTTTTTTTACCAGCCATTTGGCCATTCTGTTGCGAGACCAGAGTTGCCATATTACCCCACTCTTATTCGTTCATTTCAAGGAGGAACAACCGAGGTTCGACACAATACAAAGTTCTAGAAAAGATGCTCCAGAATTTATGTTTCAAAGGAGACTCTATCGAGACCACAGGGGACATCATCTATTCTATAAGGCCTCATTCACAAGTCCAATTTTTACATACAGGTCCTATCCGTGGTTTTCACATACACTATAACATTCATACACAGGATACTCTATGGGACCATTCACACGTCCAAATTTTTGCTCGGTCTGAGTGATCAGATATGTGTCCAACTTAATTCCGAGGGTCAGATTGAAATCGTCCCAATGGGTGGGTGGAAAAATCGGACCACACTCGGATGACATCGGATTGCAGTAAGATAGTCACAGACTTTCTCCACGTACAAGAAAACCAACGTTTGATAGAACTTTGATCGGAATAATTGATTTTCTGATACGACAAAAAAAAAAAAAATCGAAAGTGTGAATGAGGCCTCAGGATGCACGGAAACAACTTTTTTTTGCAATTGTAACTGCTGATCGTCAGGTTTCAGAAGAACCGCTTGATCGCCTTGCCATCCTCAGTATAAAAGGAAATAATCACAGTAAAAAAAACTTTTCCAAAGTTACTAACAATTAAAAAAAAAAAACTTGCGACAGGTGACAAATTTTGATCAGTGGAGTCCGGAGCGGACCGTACAGTCAGACGCACATTTAAAGTGCATTTCTACATTAAAAAGTAGAGGTGAGCAGGATTCTCGATTTGGCAGATTTCTCCAGCGCGTTTCGTTCCAGGACTAAGTAGACAGACGTTTCCTTTCTGGTATTTTTTTTTTCCTCCTTCACTTCTAGGTTTGGAGCAGATGCTGCTGCCCTTGTAAAATAAAACCAGCCGAGCTGTGAACAATGGTTTTTACTATGAGAATGCAGGAAATATGACAGCAGCATGTTAACATCCGATACTTTCACTTGTACGTGGTATCAGCTGTACTGGCTCATTCTGCAGTAATCAATATATTTAAAGGGATTTTCCAAAATGCGGAGACTTTAGTTTACTGACACACATGTGACTTTTTATAGTTTATTCATGAATTTTACGTGTTTTTTTTGGGTTTTTTTTCCTGGCTTAGTCCTTGGGTTTGGTTCTCCAGGGTGATGACACCAAGGTCTCCCCTAGACACATCTGTATCCAGCGCAGGAGGCGCAGACGTATCCCAGGACTACAAAAAAACAAACACAAGCAGAAGATGACAATCCAGGAACTTAGGGAAAGTAGCAAAGACCAAGTACAGGTCAATTCACTAACGTCATCGATCACTTCTAACATATTCTTTTACATTTACATTATTTATTTATTTTTATTCTGAAATCTTGCAGTTTTTTCAGTTTGCCCAAGCAGCCCCGTAACGAGGACATGTCAGACTTGATTCAATATTGCATTTCTGCCTTTTTCTGTTATGTTTAGCTTTTGTTGTTTTTCATTTGCACCTTTTTAAAGTCTGTTTTATATGTGTTCGCCTGTGGGTTTTTGTTTTTTTTTACAAAAATTTTTTTATAATAACTGATAGCACCACTATGTACAGTAGATAACACAGAATGCACCATTCACAATAGGTGATGTCACAGCTCACCTCCTCCTCCTGTACAATGACTGATAACACCTCTATATACAGTAGATGACATAGAGTTCACCATTCACAATAGGTGATGTCACAGCTCACCTCCCAATCCTGTACAATGACTGATAACGCCTCTATATACAGTAGGTAACACAGAATGCACCATTCACAGTAGGTGATGTCACAGCTCACCTCCTCCTCCTGTACAATGACTGCTAACACCTCTAAATACAATAGATAACACAGGATCCACCATTCACAATAGGTGATGTCACAGTTCACCTCCCCCTTTTGTACAATGACTGATAACACCTCTATATACAGTAGATAACACAGGATCTACCATTCACAATAGGTCATGTCACAGTTCACCTCCCCCTCCTGTACAATGACTGATAACACCTCTATAAACAGTACATAACACAGGATCCACCATTCACAATAGGTGATGTCACAGCTCACCTCCTCCTGTACAATTACTGATAAACACCTCTATATACAGTAGATAACACATGATCTACCATTCACAATAGGTGATGTCACAGCTCACCTCCTCCCCCTCCAGTAAAATGTCTGATAGCACCTCTATAAACAGTACATAACACAGGATCCACCATTCACAATAGGTGATATCACAGCTCACCTCCTCCTCCTGTACAATTACTGATAAACACCTCTATATACAGTAGATAACACAGGATCCACCATTCACAATAGGTGATGTCACAGCTCACCTCCTCCTGTACAATGACTGATAAATACCTTTATATACAGTATATAACACGGGATCCACCATTTAAAGGGTAACTGAGGTTTCAGCAGAACTTGCAGCAGAATGCCTGTTTTCCTCTAGTTTCTCCCTCCTCCTTCTCGCCTTTCCATACAATGTTATGAGCACAAACTGTCAGCATTTACTAAATACAGAGTTTCTCAAGCACAAGATCAGTCCAGGAGGAGAACGAAGCAGATTCATCTGATAAGATATAGAGTGTCTTATCTTCTTTTGTACTAATTGATTTAGGAACAAAATAAAGTAACATTTTTTATTTTAATACAACTAGGGTGATACATTCCTTTTAAGGGAGACAGGGGATATCACTTATTATTATCCCTTGTCTGTAGACGTGACATGACTGGTCCCGCTCACTTCCACATGGGGAGCCGGATTCCTCCTTTTCACCTGTCACCACTCCACCCTTGAATTCGCCAGAAACCCTTCTTTTACTGAAAGATTTGTAAATCCCTACCCTCGTGGTGATCCGATTTATGGGATAGTCCCACAAAATACAGGACTATTGGCAAGGCACCGCAACATAATCCAAGCCTGGGGGGGGGGGTCTTCCGCTTTATAATAACACTCAGCGCCATAAAGTGGGTGCAGTGGTTTCAGTCGCACCTGAGCCCCGGGGGGCCCAAAATGTCCCGTTGATCCATATGAGAAGAGCAATTCTATAAAAGATCCTTTATAGGCGGGTGGAGCTCTAAGGAGACTCTGCTTTTGGGCCCATGATCTTCAAGTGACAATCCTATATGGCACAGCTCTCTGGGGGCTTCCAATTATTTGAGTATTTAGCTATAGCGCCTGAGTTTTCAATATATGAAAGGTTGACATAGATAGCGTTGTATAGCGTTAGTAGTTCATATCTCAGCGGTACGGTTATATGATACCCAAATGTAAACTATAAAATGAGCAAAAATCCCCAATAATTATCTGAGATCCTACAAATGCAACCTGCGGGATCCAGATGTAAAATCTATTCTTTCCTCCTACAATAAAAGATGTGTCACATATGTAATCTTACAAATGAGATCCAGCCCGGGCCAGGACGCAGGATATACGATGCTGCATGGCACAGCACGGCGGCAGTCTCCATCATTATTACAATTACAGATGTCAGCGCAGACTTAAAAGACTTGTAGCATTTTATCAATCTAGTGCCGAGCCGACGTGATGAAATAAAATGTTCTTTTCTTAGGAAATTCTACAGATGGAATACAGATGAGATAAATGACACTGCGATGACCGAGCGCAGCATGGTTACATCACTGGGAAAAAGGGGAAAAGCAGCTGTCAAACCCCTCAGAGCCGCTTATCTCCGGCGGGAATAAGACAATATGGCTAATCCTATAAAATGCTGCAGAGTAACAATGCTTTAAAAATATAAGCATTAATACCGTAGTTCACAATTAGCAAAATACAAAGTGAAATCACATCAATATTTGCCGTGACCGGAGCCCTTTCCCTTTAAAACAGCATCAATTCTTTCTTCTACAAAGTCAGGAGTTTTGTAGAATTATAGCCAGGTATAAAAGTAATCAATTATACCAGAGAAGTGATGATGAGCATCATTTTTATATGTAGATTGAAACAAAGTCAATACTTGAAACAAACAAATGTGTAGGAGGCTTAAAACTGGGTGAGGAACAGCCAAACCCTACTACAAAGGTGAGGTTGTAGAAGACAGTTTCATGGCACAGGTCATACACCATGGCAAGACTGAGCACAGAAACAGGACACAAGATAGTTATACTGCATCAGCAAGGTGTCTCAATTGTATTTCTACAGCAGATACAAGTATAGAGCGAGTCCTAGAGCTGACTACAGCCGGCACCCATGTCTGACTATTACGATAAGAGCTAAGGCCGGGTTTACAGTACACTACCATATTACAGTACTTTAGTCTGTTGTAAAATTGATCCCATTGTTCTGGTTCAAGTCCCCTGGTGGGGAGGGTAGTAAAAAAATATAACAAACAGTTAAATCTAATATATAAAGCTCAAGTGTGTGTATGCATGTATGTACAGTTGTGGCCAAAAGTATTGACACCGCGGCAATTCTGTCAGATAATACTCAGTTTCTTCCTGAAAATGATTGCAATCACAAATTCTTTGGTATTATTATCTTAATTTAATTTGTCTTAAATTAAAAAACACAAAAAGAATTGTCCTAAAGCCAAATTGGATATAATTCCACACCAAACATAAAAAAGAGGGTGGACAAAAGTATTAGCACTGTTCGAAAAATCATGTGATGCTTCTCTAATTTGTGTAATTAACAGCCCCTGTAACTTACCTGTGGCACCTAACAGGTGTTGGCAATAACTAAATCACACTTGCAGCCAGTTGACATGGATTAAAGTTGACTCAACCTCTGTCCTGTGTCCTTGTGTGTACCACATTGAGCATGGAGAAAAGAAAGAAGACCAAAGAACTGTCTGAGGACTTGAGAAATCAAATTGTGAGGAAGCATGAGCAATCTCAAGGCTACAAGTCCATCTCCTAAGACCTGAATGTTCCTGTGTCTACCGTGCGCAGTGTCATCAAGAAGTTTAAAGCCCATGGCACTGTGGCTAACCTCCCTAGATGTGGACGGAAAAGAAAAATTGACAAGAGATTTCAACGCAAGATTGTGCGGATGTTGGATAAAGAACCTCGACTAACATCCAAACAAGTTCAAGCTGCCCTGCAGTCCGAGGGTACAACAGTGTCAACCCGAACTATCCGTCGGCGTCTGAATGAAAAGGGACTGTATGGTAGGAGACCCAGGAAGACCCCACTTCTTACCCCGAGACATAAAAAAGCCAGGCTGGAGTTTGCCAAAACTTACCTGAAAAAGCCTAAAATGTTTTGGAAGAATGTTCTCTGGTCAGATGAGACAAAAGTAGAGCTTTTTGGGCAAAGGCATCAACAAAGAGTTTACAGGAGAAAAAAAGAGGCATTCAAAGAAAAAAACACGGTCCCTACAGTCAAACATGGCGGAGGGTCCCTGATGTTTTGGGGTTGCTTTGCTGCCTCTGGCACTGAACTGCTTGACCGTGTGCATGATATTATGTAGTCAGAAGACTACCAACAAATCTTGCAGCATAATGTAGGGCCCAGTGTGAGAAAGCTGGGTCTCCCTCAGAGGTCATGGGTCTTCCAGCAGGACAATGACCCAAAACACACTTCAAAAAGCACTAGAAAATGGTTTGAGAGAAAGCACTGGAGACTTCTAAGGTGTCCAGCAATGAGTCCAGACCTGAATCCCATAGAAAACCTGTGGAGAGATCTAAAAATGGCAGTTTGGAGAAGGCACCCTTCTAATATCAGGGACCTGGAGCAGTTTGCCATAGAAGAATTGTCTAAAATTCCAGCAGAGCATTGTAAGAAACTCATTGATGGTTACCGGAAGCGGTTGGTTGCAGTTATTTTGGCTAAAGGTTGTGCAACCAAGTATTAGGCTGAGGGTGCCAATACTTTTGTCTGGCCCATTTTTGGAGTTTTGTGTGAAATGATCAATGTTTTGCTTTTTGCTTCATTCTCTTTTGTGTTTTTTCATTTAAGACAAATTAAACGAAGATAATAATACCAAAGAATTTGTTTGCAATCATTTCCAGGAAGAAACTGAGTATTATCTGACAGAATTGCAGGGGTGTCAATACTTTTGGCCACAACTGTATGTATGTATGTATGTATGTATGTATGTGTGTATGTCCGGGATTGGCATCTGCACCGTCGCAGCTCCAGCCACAAAATTTGGCACAGTCACACGTCTGGACCCCGAGAGCGTCCTAGGCTATGTTGTGAGGCGAAATTTTAACCCCGCGTGTTCCAATTCACCAAACAATTTTGCCCCTATCTACATAATGGGGAAAAAGTGTGTGTATCAAGCCCCTCCCCTCATTATGATGTCATAATGGTTGCCATGGCGACGCCGATGTCATCATAGGTTGCAAGCCCCGCCGCTCATTATGATGTCATAATGGATGACTATGGGATGGAGGATGTGTGATGGGTATATGGGCACTGGACTATGGGATGGAGGATATGTATCATGGGTATATGGGCACGGGACTGTGGGATGGAGGATATGTATGATGGGTATATGGGCATGGGACTATGGGATAGAGCAGTGGTCCCCAACCTTTTTTGCACCAGGGACCGGTTTCAAGCAAGACCATTCTTCCATGGCCCGGCAGGGCGGGGATGGAGGTGTGGCAGGGGCGGGACTTTTGTCATAAGGGGGTGGGGCTATGGACACGGTTGTAGTGTAGCAGTGCATACTTATAATTAAATAACATTTATAATGTGACTCAACTCACCATAGGTTTTGAATGAGTGCTCCATCACCCCCTTCTCCCCATCATTGCCTTCACCCCATCACTCCCTTCTCCCCATCATTGCCTTCACCCCATCACTGCCATCTCTCCATCATTGCCTTCACCCCATCACAGCCATCTCTCCATCATTGCCTTCACCCCATCACTGCTGTCTCCCCATCATTGCCTTCACCCCATCACTGCCGTCTCCCCATCATTGCCTTCACCCCATCACTGCCATCTCTCCATCATTGCCTTCACCCCATCACTCCCTTCTCCCCATCATTGCCTTCACCCCATCACTCCCTTCTCTCTATCATTGCCTTCACCCCATCACTCCCTTCTCTCCATCATTGCCTTCACCCCATCACTGCTGTCTCTCCATCATTGCCTTCTCCCCATCACTCCCTTCTCTCCATCATTGCCTTCACCCCATCACTGCTGTCTCTCCATCATTGCCTTCACCCCATCACTGCTGTCTCTCCATCATTGCCTTCACCCCATCACTCCCTTCTCTCCATCATTGCCTTCACCCCATCACTCCCTTCTCCCCATCATTGCCTTCACCCCATCACTCCCTTCTCTCCATCATTGCCTTCACCCCATCACTCCCTTCTTCCCATCATTGCCTTCACCCCATCACTCCCTTCTCCCCATCATTGCCTTCACCCCATCACTCCCTTCTTCCCATCATTGCCTTCACCCCATCACTCCCTTCTCCCCATCATTGCCTTCACCCCATCACTCCCTTCTCCCCATCACTGCCATCTCTCCATCACTTCCCTCACGGTCTTCTCCTCATGTCCCCATCTCCTCCAGGGCCAGGCTACACAAACACAGACCAACACACACACACACACCACCTCTCTCCTCTCACCTGTCCGCAGCATCGCCCGCGCTTCCTCGCTCTGACACAGCAGCGGCCGCGCTCTCCTCTCTGTGTCAGTCAGAGACAGGAAGCGCGGGCGGCGGGCAGGAAGCTGGACGGGTCCTTGCAGCTCCGCTCCTGCTATTCCCTCTTGCAGGCAGCGGAGCTGCTTGATCGCTCCCTGGCCGCCGCTAAGAACTGCTGCGCGCCGCCCCAGCCCCCGCTACGCCACTGACCGCCCCTGGCTCCCCTTGTGTCCGCGGACCGGCAAGGGCACTGCAGCGGCCCGGTGCTGGGCCGCGGACTGGCGGTTGGGGACCCCTGGGATAGAGGATGTGTGATGGGTATATGGGCACGGGACAATGGGATGGAGGATGTGTGATGGGTATATGGGCACTGGACTATGGGATGGAGGATATGTATGATGTATATATGGGCACTGGACTATGGGATGGAGGATATGTATGATGGGTATATGGGCACGGGACTATGGCATGGAGGATGTGTGATGGGTATATGGGCACGGGACTATGGCATGGAGGATGTGTGATGGGTATATGGGCACTGGACTATGGGATGGAGGATATGTATGACGGGTATATGGGCACGGGACTACGGGATAGAGGATGTGTGATGGGTATATGGGCACGGGACTATGGGATGGAGGATGTGTGATGGGTATATGGGCACTGGACTATGGGATGGAGGATATGTATGATGGGTATATGGGCACGCGCCTATGGGATCGTGGATATGTATGATGGGTATATGGGCACGGGACTATGGGATGGAGGAGAATTATAATTTGCTATAACTAACCACAGTAAGTTATTATGCCCGGGCAGCGCCGGGCTCTTCAGCTAGATATATATATATATATATATATATATATATATATATATAAAATCAGATAAAATCACTCCCCTTTTCTTGTAACATAAATAAAATATAAAAAAAATCCCCAAGATTAAAATATCATAACATTTATCCCAAACAGTGGATGAAACAGAATTGAAAAAAAAATGTAAGAATCGATGAGTTTTGGTCATATAACCCCCAGACAAAAATGTACATCAGAAAGTTGTATGGTGCCCAAAAACCAGCTCTCCTACAACACCGTGGACAGAAAAATAAAAAAAAAGTTACAGTTCTTGGAAAGCGAGAAAGAAATCAAAATCAAACAGGGGGACCACTTGGTCTCTGTCATGCAAGGGTCCTTATGGACATGGAGCCGGCTCTCATTACATGACATGGGATATTATTATAGTGTACATTAGGAAAACCTAGCTAGTGCGTCCATAAAATGCCATAAGTCAGAAAAAGGCTAGCTGGCCCCAGGAGGAAGCAGCCAGGCGAAACCCAGGGTTGGATGGAAGATAGCGTGCCATGTGATTGACATACTTTTTGGCCATTTATAAACTTATTTACTTTTGTGAGTATAATAAAAAAATATATCTACTTGTTCTTTAAGGTATAATCGAGACAGTACTGTTGGCGGTGATCGGCTGTGGAACCATTGGTTCCAGTAGGACTGATAGTAACATAATTGGATATATACCCCAATATTAGACGTGTGACAAAGAGGGTGGATTCTGCTCTAAATATTGCTGACGCAGTAAAGTTGTATTTGACCAGGGTCTAAGAGGTGGAGTCTTTATTATAGTCTGGCGTTGGATGTCATATTATTATTATTAGGCTTTTTTGGATTACTGGATGTGAAAAATAGCCGGAAATTACGTCCATCTCTACTAGGCTGCTCTTGGCTTTCTGAAGATCACTGACTACACGGCTAAATGCTCCCAACTGACTTTACATCCATTTACCTACAAGCAATCAAGCCTTCATTCTTCTGTCTGCCAAGGCTCCTTTAGTTTGCAGTCATTTCACTAATGAGTCCAATATGGTGGAAGGACGGTATTAAGAATATCAACCTTTAGATGTGGGCAAGGAATTCAATCTGGCACTGGCCATTCACTATAGACTGAGGATGTATTGTGTCCAGCTGAGTCTCATCACATTTTCCTAGATTAGGATGAGGTGACCTCATATAATGGAGATTACAGATGACAACGCTCAAGGTCTCATGGATTAAAAGCAGACAATATGGGAATTGTTGCCAATCCCAACCAATCAGGTTAAAAAATTGTAAACCTTTTAGAGCAGATGATAAAATCAAAACATGGATGCCATAAATGTAAAAATAAAATGTTGTCGTTGTCGTACTCGGACGTCTCAACCAACTCAATTTTAAATTTGATTAAATCACGATCAGATCTAAAAGGGGTGTCGTTATGCAAATATACTGTAGAGTGGTCAAAAGTGGGCGTTAGCTGGCTCCTCAAGGGCGGGACTTAAGATTTCACATGAGTGAACCTTTCAATATTGTTTTGTCGCAGTGTCGTTCCTTGGCTTATTCTAGGTCTTCTCTGTTTACAAACAAATATGTAAGGACTTGTTTTTTTGCGTTCCACGCTGTGGTCATTAATGGTACCATTCGAAGTACCTACAATGTTTTTATTGCACGTTTTTGTAGAGCTGCGGCACTTCCGAATATGCTAATTTTTTTCTATTTTTTAATTTAATATTTTTAACTGTGGAAAGGAGATGATTTCAAATTGGTATTTATTTTATTTTTTTTTACTTTTTTCTTTTACACCATATTTTTAAAATAGAAGACCCTATGTGAGACTTCAGATTTGAAATATATAGAGAACCCTGTGGCTGGGCTTAACAGGAGTACTAACATGGCAGCGATAGGGACATTCCCCGGGCTCTTAGGTGCCATGGTAGCCAACCCCACAATTATGTCACTGGTGGATGTGGGAGAGATGGGGTGTGGATCAGAGGTGCCACTGGGATGTTATGACTTACGGTAATGCTTCTGTCAGTGATTGACAGTGGCATTTAAAGTGTTAAACCACCGCAAATGGAACTAGTTTTCATCGCTGCTGTTAGAGGTAGACGCCGGCTGTACACAGCTGACGACTGTGGAGCACCTGCTTCATCACATAGTAGTATGTCATATAGCGAGGGGGAGTTAAAGTGGTTGTGGCAAGAAAGTTATCCCCATCAATGGGGTAGGCAGTAAAATCCTGATAACCAGGTCTGACCGCCAGGACAGTCACCGATCCCGATAATGGGGCTGAATGTAGCAGAGGCAACTGAGTGCAGAGCTCAGCTATCTCCCGTGGGCTCAATGAGAATGAATGAAACAGAGATGCACCTGCTCTGCCTCTGCTCCATTCACCTGGGGCATTTCAAAGCACATTCTCTGGATCAGTGGGGGTCCCAGCAATTAGAGCCCCAGCAATCGAGATGCTATGCCCTTTTCTATGGATAAGGGATAAGTTCTAATCTTGGTACATACCCTTTAAAACACTTGTTGGGATTGTACAAAAATAAATATTATAGATTGGTGGGGGCCGATCACTTACAGCAGCACCTGGTTGACCTTTTCCCAGTTCCAAAGGACCGGTACTGTGCATGCCCAACTCCAGCTCCATTCATTCTCTATAGGATGGATGAAAAAAGCTGAGAGCAGCGTTCGGCATCTCTATAGAGAATGAATGGAGCAGAAGTCGAACATGAAAACTGCTGCTGGTGTGTTTATGTCAATTAAAAGACTTTATTCTTGCTGTGTCTTTTTTACAATATGGATATGGGTTTAGTAATGGGGGCATCTAATAGACATCTCTCCATTACTAACCCCTGGGCTTGATGTCAGCTGACAATACAAAGGTGACATCAACCCCAACCCTATTAAATGGTCATCTGGTAGCAATTCTGGCAAATGCCAGAAGGGCTTGTCTGGTCGTGGGCTGCCTTGTCTGCTACGTTGATAGCAGAATCAGTGTTCTAGAGACACCTATACTGTTATGACTTGTGATGGAGCATAAAGTCGTTGATTCTGTTACCCCAGCAGGCCACAGGTATCATTAGAAATATTGGTCCTGTAGTAAGTCTTGCTTTCCTCCATCCAGGGTAATATTAGCAGTAATATATCCCATCTGGTGCTTGGGACGAGGAAAGCATGGGCCTGTGTGATTTCAAGTGCCAGGGCTGAATTTGAGCCCCAGTCCATACCTGCCTATTAACCATTTGCCACAGCCACAGGGCAAGCAAGAAGAGCCAGGCTTAGCACCATATTATGATGGCACAATCTTATGGATGCCACATTTCTGGGGTGGCTGAGGAATGATAGCCTGGTGGGGAGAGGGGGCAATATCACGGACCCTTTCCCAGGCTATTACCCCACAGCTGTCTGTTTAGCCTGTGATGGTTAGAATTCAAAGGGGTACCTTATATCATTTTTTTTCTGCTTTCCCCGTAAACTAACCAGTACAAGCAAAGCAAACAGTTGCGAGATGTTATTAATAGTCTGAGAAACTTTTGGGATATTGTCCCCTTTCCCAGATTAGTAACATCAGCACCCAGCGATCGGCTTTCCCTGTGCTCGTTATCAAAATTCCGAGGGAGCCTATGCCAATTTTTTTCATTAATTCTTTATTTTACACACGATGTACACAGCGGGTGCTGAACACAACTCCCATCATTGTCACCTGGTCATGCTGATCTCAGAGAGACCAGGTGACAATGATGAGAGCTGTTTTCAGCACCCGGCGTATGGGAACAGCGCTAAGTGTACGGCTTTTTCCCCGTACGGCTGATGACACACGGGACATCCATGTGTCAGTGTGCATGTGTGCGGTGCGCATTTTGTCCGTGATGCGAGTTAAAAACTGACATGTTTGAGGGTCTTTCACACGGTCTATGTGAAAAACCTGACGGGTGCACACCACCTCTGAATACAATGGGTGTGCGTGTGTCCGTATTTGGGGTCCTTAAAAAACAGACCACATATCGACACAAGTAAACGGACGTGTGAAGCGGGCCTTATGCCCCTATCCTTTTGCCAATTAGAGCAGGCCCCAGCGGTCGGACCCCACCTATCAATGCGTTATCACCCATCCTTTAGATTAGTGAAAACTTGTTTTCACAGGATAACCCATTAGGGTAAAGTATATGCATAGAAGTCCTGTACTAATGTGATCTATCAATGTACAGTATAAAGCTGATATGCAGATGCCTAGAACACCCTATATGAGTGGTCCCCAACCTTTCTGACCTTGGCTTATAGAGAGAGTCGCGAGCCACATTCCGCACTGAGAGAGTGTCGCGAGCCACACCCAGCTCCCACCCCTTCAAAGTAGTGTCAACCAAAGCCCCCATTACAGGTATAATCATAGCCAAAGCTTTACCACAGAAATCACTCCAAAGCATCACACTGAGATCCAGGGGTACCCACAATCCCCCCATTCAGTATTATCCCATCAAGGACTCCCAACACACTGTCACATCCAGCTGTGAGCACCTCCTCTAACAGGTACTGCCATCCTCCAGCGTACTATAAGTAAATCATCTCTAAACCCCTAAGACAGTATATGTGCATCCAGATCTGCTCTTCTCTGCAGGGCTACTCACAAAATTCACCATTTTGAGTTCTCTTCATACCTGTTTGCTAGACCTGGAGCTAATGCACCAAGCTGGCAGACAGTCGCGAGCCACAATTCATGGGACCGTGAACCACATGTAGCTCCCAAGCTACAGGTTGGGGAACCCTGCCCTACATCATGGGATTTTTCTTTCCCTGTAGAACTTTTACAAGGTAAGGATTTCACTTTTGCTCTTCAATTTACTCATATTTCCAGAAAACCAAGGCAGAGACAGGAAGGTCTGAAGACGACCAAAAGCACTAAGATATTTTATTGTGAAATCCCTAAAAACAATAAAGGAAGCTGTTTGAGGCGCGACAGTATTCGCTCCTCTCTGGCTGCATGCCCCGCTGACACTTCTGTGCTTCAGCATTATTGCAAAATCCAGAGAGTGAGTGGATCATGATCTCAGGCTTTAACATGCTCGGCTTGAGACGTAATTACCACGTGGCATATGAAGAGGAAAAGTCAAGGAGGCTTAAGCAATAAATTAGTGTGGGAGTCGTCTGGGACCACAGCAAACTGTACATTTCATAATAGGTTGGGTGGATATGGGGTCGTATTTGTGTAATGTGTCCCAAATACACACTATACAAACACATAGGAGCTTTTATGACCTCCCGTCCCATTCTAAATCCATAGGCAATAATATGTCCCACACTTTGCAGATGTAAAAGCTTCCATTCTTCTGGTAAAGCTCATAATTTGCATTCTAGTAAATCCAAAAAGTGCTGGATGGAGCTGAAGTCCGAGCTCTGTGCATCTGGTCATGTTCTCCCACCAAACGTCCACCTCCATGTCTGTATTGACTTTGTGCACTGGGCACAGTCATGGGGAACAAAAAAGTGCTTTCGCCAAACTGTTCCCACAAAGCTGGAGGCTACAATTATCCAAAATGTCTTGTGCTGAAACCTTAAGGTTTCCCTGCAATGGAACTTAGAGGGCTCGGCCAACGCCTGAAAAAGAAGCCCATAGTATTATCCCTCATGTGGTAGGTAACGTTCTCCTGACATTCACAAATCTCAGATATGGCAGATAGAGCAGTGTGATCCATCATTGCACAGAACATGATTCCTCCAGAGTCGAGAGGTGGTAGCTCTACACCACTCCATCCGACGATCGGCATTGTGCTTGGTGATCTAACGCCCACTCACGCTGTGGCATTTGTCAAAGCTCCTCCTGGAGCTGGCATCCCACTTTTCCCAGACTCAAGAACAATGCACAACAAATAAGTTCCGTATGGGACTTTATCAAAGAGATTTAGATAATCTCTACTTCTTAAAGGGTACCTCATCAATAAACAGTACAAATTATCCTCCTGCTAGAAACCTGATCGATCAGTGATCTGGAGGGAAACACAACAGTAAGATTTCCCTGCAGTGCCACCACGGGGAAAATTAAGTATTACACACTCCCCATTCAAATGGAAGGATACTTTGTGTAATGCTGGAGGGAACAGGTCCTCCAAAGGAAAAAACTTTTGAGTGAATTTCTTTTTTAAAAAAGAGGAATCTCAGCTCAATAATGAGTGTTGCTCTGTGTGGTTTGTTCATCCACATCGCACACACTGAGATAATGATTGAACATACTAAAATGAAAAATTGTGAAAGTCGAGGATGATGTCAACGAGGAAGAAAACTGATCACAGGGTGAAAAAAAAAGATTTTCAGAAATGAAACTGTTAAAACAGAACTTGAACCTGATAAAAAGTCATTTCTCTCTTTAGAAGGAGATATGAAAGGTTCGTCATATGCAGCCATACACGCTTATGGTGAACCTACACCAATATGTACACTGCTCAAAAAAACCAAAGGAACGCTTGCACATCACTGTGTAACCTCAGGGTTATCATCTGTCCAGCTAGAAAGCAGAAGCGATTGTGAGTCAATGTCATCAGCTTTGGTGCAAAAGTGACAATTGAAGCACTCAAATGACAGCAAGACGACCCAAAAAATAAAATGGTTTTGAAGGTAGTGGCCACAGACAATTCCTCTCTCCTTATCATTCCTGCCTGATACTTATAGTTTGGCATTTTGCTGGTGTCATTGTCACTATTGGTAGTATGAGGTGGTACCAGCAGCAAATACAGGTTGCACAGGTAGTCCAGCTCCTCCAGGATGGTACGTCCATACGTGCCGAGACTAAAAGATTTCGGTGTTTCCCAGCATCTTCTCAAAAGCATGGAGCAGGATACAAGCCACCACAAAAGAGAGCCGGACAGGGTCATGGAAAGGCATGAAACCAGCAGCAGGACTGGTATCTGCTCCTTTTGCGTGATGAGGACAGGAGAAGCACTGTCACAGCATTACAAGATGACTTTCTATGGCTACTGGTGCACATGTTTCTGACTAAACGGTCAGAGGCACCCTTGTCTATCCCTGTCCCCCGGATTACTCCTGAAGGTGGAGACGTCGAGTTCCCGAGCATAGCATGCTCCAATATCAACCCCTATCTGTCCCCTCCCCCACCAAGAGAAGTGGGAAGTGGAAGTATAGAATAGCACACTAACCAGACAAACAAGGGAAGACTGACAGGGATAAATGAAAATACCATACAAAATACACAAACCAAACAACAGAGTTGAACACAAAGAAGTTTAAGGAAGAAGAAATCAAATAGGAGAAGATGAGGATGTGCACACAGACAAAACTCCAAGAAATAATCTAATGAACAAACTCAAAACACCAACTCCAACCACGAACAACACTTCCAACTCTAGAAGGCAGTAAGAACAAATACTAGCAATCCCTAAGTGCCAGAGGTGAGCATATATAGCAGAGGGGAGTGTCCAACACTAAACAGCTGAGACAATCCAGAAAGGAAAGCTACAGGAACTTCAACTGAAAAGAATAACCCTTGCACTGCTAGCAAGGAAAAAACCTGCACAGTTTAATACGATGGTAAGTACTTCTAACCAGAGCAGGAGTATGTGAAACAAGACACTACGGTCTTCTGGCTTGTTTCTGTACCGGTATCCCATTGACACACAGACTCCTTGAGGGTGATATAAGGGCCCAACATCCTATATGACCTGTGCTGATAACGCGCTCAATTGGCAGTTCCATCATTGGCATTGGTTCTCTTCACAAATGAGCGCAGGTTCATACTAAACAGATGTGAAAGATTCTAGAGATGCCATAATGATCATTATAATGCATGTAATATTATCCAACATGACTAGTTTGGCGATGGATCAGTGATGGAATGGGGATGGATATGCTTGAAGGTTCACACAAAAAATCTCAACCTGAAAGCCAACTATACCCCGACTAACCTTAGGTCCCAAGATTAAATCTTCAGAGCCATTATCGAATCTTACTCCTGGTACAAGACAATGCCTGGTCTCATTTGCCCTACGGACCTTACGCTGGTGCAGGTTACCTTGCTTCCTTCTGGTGCAGGACAATGCGCGGCCTCATTTGTTATCAGACCTTACACTGGTGCATTGTGCCTTTGTTCCTTCTGGCTCGGCCTCATTTGACCAGACTATGTAGGCAGTTTCTGGATTATAAAGGCACTGACTAGTCCTCTCACATTCCCCAGACCTAAATTCAATTGAGAACCTCTGGAATATTATGTATCAGGGCATCCGACGCTGCCAAGGAGCACCACGGATGTGCTCCACCAGAGGAGACCTCCTAGGACGCCATCCACCGTCTCATGAGGAGCATGCCAAGACGTTGTCGTGAGTGCATACAGGCATGTTGAGGCAAAACACATGAGTCACATTATCGGTTGCGGAGGGTGATAAAATTCACACATATTAGACTTGTCCCTTTTTACAATTTTTTACTTTTATTTTTGAGGTGACTTTGAAGCTGTTAATTGCTCAATGACTTTGGTTTCCATTAGCCATTGAGACGTCATTACACAATCTATATCCGTAAAGTTTCCGATCTTACCAGGAGATTCCAAAGCAGTGTATAAGGGAAGCTCATAAATGGCAGTTCCACCCGGGGAACAGTACCGGTGATCAATTGGTCAATGGGCTAAAGCCTCTGTCCACTAACAGGCCGGGTGAAGAACTTTATTACCCCTTGCAGTTCCAAGATACATCATAGTACTGTAACTTCACATCTTTTGATATGAAACCCAGCTTTAGTTTCAGGTTAGAATTTTAGATATTTGTGTCAGTCCTTTAGCTCATGGCCAGTTTTGAGCTCCCAGTTGTATATGGCATAATATAGCACTCAGAGAACTATATGCTGTTTTTCTGCACCATTATATGTTTCATATTTAATTCTATATGGATCCAAGAGAAAAAAAAGTGTGGCATATTCCATAATGAGCTGTGATACGAAGATATTCTCCATGAGATATGAAGGCAGCAGCAGACACGTGAGGACACCGGTAGGGAACTCAGTGGCCAGTGTGGAGGAGCGACGCCCACCCAGGAGATGAGTATAGTTTCTGTTTTTGTTTTTATAATTCCTCAACCTTGGCTTAAGCAAAGTAACTTTTAAAGTATGGGAAAATCCCTAAAACCTTTAGTTACATAAAAATGGAAATCACCTTTGATCAGCTGAATCAAATGCAGAAAAGCTGGTGCTTTCCAGGGAGTCAGGTATGGAGCTTCAGGAGAAATTACTTCTCTCTCTGCAAACTTGTGTAACAGTATAGAGAAAGCAATTCCGATGACAAAAATACAGAATATCAGGGACTTGCCATTTCCGCACTTCTATAACACAAAGGCCAATCTTGGACATCTTGGACAGTTTTAACAAACTGACTTGCACCATCAGAAAATACTGGCACACAAGTACAACGACCACGAGTTGGCCACCTGCACATGTGCCTAGTATGTAGGTCTGCACCAGGAGTGTAATGATCGCAGTCGCAGAGGGTGTGACTGCGACCGGGTCCATGGGGGAGCAGGGCCAGCTGAGGCCAGCATCCATGGGCGCACATTCGGCTGTAATGTATTTCAAAGGAACCCGCTGGTTCCCTGCATGGCAATACACGCCGGCATCTGATGTCGGCTTGCAAATCATGTGTGGTGCATGGCAGTGACGTCCTGCACTGTCCATGCCAAAGTCAGCTGCCGGCTATAGTAAAGGATGCTCTGTGTCGTGGGAAGGTAAAAATAATCGTTTGTTTATGTTTAAAATGTGCTAGAGAAGAATGAGCGACACTATTGCTGGAAGACGCCCAGGATGGGGGACATTATACTAGGAAGAGGGTCAGGATGGGGCACATTATAGTAGGAAGAGGCTGGGATGGAAAGGTACCCCAGGATGGAGGGGGAATTATTACAAGAAGGGGCCAGGATATGGACAATATTACAGGAAGGGGCCCAAAATGGGGGAACATTATACCAAGAAGGGGCCAAGGATGGGGGACATTGTGACAGGATAGGGGTGGGGACATTATTGCAAGAAGGGGCCCAGGACAGGGAACAATAATTTAGGAAGTGGCCCAGTACAGGGGACATTAATTCAGAAAGGGGCCAGGATGGGGACATTATTAGTGGAAGGGGCTAGGTCGAGGGATATTATTACAGGAAGGTGCCAGGATGGGGGGACATTATTACAGGAAGGAGACAAAACAGGGACATTACATGCAGGGTAAATACACATGTTTTTATAGGTTCTAGAAGACTACAAGGGCCCATACATCTGACTTAATTTTGCACCAGGGCTCACTGGACTCTAGTTACGCCACAGGCCTGCACCATCAATTTGGCTTTGTATAACATCAAATTTCGCCCGTAAAATTTTTGCTCTCCGTATCCACTTGAAAGCTGGAGAGTTATGGTGCGTGTATATTGCAGTGGGTACAGTAACAAATGGCACAGAGGTGTCTCATATTTTGGAAAAGAAGTGAAGGGAAGGAAAGCAGAGTGTTGGTAGGAGCCCCTGAAAGCAAAACACGAGGATAAGAGGCGGACATTTGGGAATTTTTTTAGCGTTACATTTCGTTATGTTGCTTCACAACCCTGGGTCTAAAAATAATTAGAATTCTCTTGTGGCTGAGACAGAAAATCTTATTACTGATAACACAAATGATCAAAGACTTTAAAACCTAGGCGTTACTCCATGTTACAATACATAGGCCTGGGCAGAATATGTAAGTGCTGACAATTAGCAGAGGTTTCTCCTAAAAGCAAAATTATTAGTATTTTCCATAAGGCAATTATATGTAATATTCACAATCCCTTCAAGGGGAAGCAAAATCTTACTGAAAAGCATATCTGTAAATGAAGAGAACTGAGACGAACATGGATGAAAAAAAAATCTGAAAAAGTTCATCTAAATTACTTTTTTGGTCCAAAATTTTAAGAACATGATGGGGGCCATGTTCAGACTTCTACTAAAAGGGTTGTGTTTTCTGCTCAGAATGAAGCAACACGGTAGCATGTATCTAGGTATGAAAAGTATAAAACTGCCATAAAATGGTCTTTAGAAGAATTGGAGGTGACTTTACCAATCAGCAGATATATTTTCAAGCTGCTACTGGCACTCAAAGATTTTCTCAAATTTTCTCTTTCTAAATGGGCGAGGTCCATGTCGTAGGGGTTCGGATTATTATATTTATTAATTTTCCAGACCAATAGAGGACCTTGGTTCTACAGTATCAAACGTAGATCACTATATTGGCCGATCATGAGTTTATTACGGACACATTTCATAACCCATTCCCACTGATCTCCTTTATTAGGAAGTGGTATCTCCAGGGAGGTGACCAAAAGGAAAATCACTCTTGACACCTGTGTAGCAGATCTGCCTACCAAATATTAGGACATATCCTGGCGTCAGTGGTAGCTTTATAATCAGTTCCACAAGTTACCTTTATACATAAGCCTCCAGTGATCACCTTTCTTAAATATCATTATAACTTGGCCACTTTATGGCCCACATAGCCTGAAGAGAGTATGACTACAGGATCAGACTACGCCGAGTTTGCTTGTAGTCTGTTACCATGGAGGCACATAGATCTGTGCAGATGCTGTGAACATGAAATGAAAATCTTTAAATCAAGACTATTTGCAATGTTACTTAATTTTTCAGTAAAAAAAAAAATAAACATATAAAAAATTAAGTAAGGAATATCCTTTAAATGCATATGAAAGGAATGTTTGATATTTCCAAAACGGGGGTCTCAAATGAGGAGGCCATATACTGTATGTATGTGACCTTCTTATTTCAATTCTTTCATAGAATTGACTAATATAGAAGTAAAAAGAAGTCTCATCTTTATTCAGTCTCTGCCTGGGTTTGGAGGCAGCTTTCTCGTAAGAGATGATGGTGGGGATCGACCCTCGTTCTGGAGACAGATCTGGGTATGAGAAGGGGTTACCTTCATCAATGAGACATTAATGTGGGCATGCCATAAACATCTAAGGGAATACCACCAATCATGAATTCTCTTCCTTTTGGATCTGCAGATGAATATGTCCCGCTCCCATTCCAAATGATACATAGAATTAGGACATATTTTACTCTCAGATTCCACAATTTCGCTTTCTTGTTTCGATTCATGCTGTCGGCACGCTTTACGGGCCTCTGTCTTCTGTGGTGTGAACATATTGAACCATTCTGTCTATAAAAAAAAAGAAAAGTTCAATTTTACAAAGGCTTCAAATTAGCAATTGTGGTTTGGTTTAGAAGCCGTTTCCAAACCAGAATGCGGGCAAGGTCCTAATTCATGGCCTCTTTGTCACAAGACCTTTCCTGATGAAGGTCAGGAGTTCACAGGACGGTCCTCTAAGTCTTTGATATCCCTATATAACAATATAAGAATCTCTGTGCATTGGAGATGCTTTTAAGCATCCGGGGTTAAAAAAAAAAGATGGCAGGAGCCCCAGGCCGACAAGAGGTTCCACTGAATGAACCACTTCACTTCACTTCACTTTGGACTAATACTTTCTGAAATATGACACAAGGACAGAATTCAGATCAATAAACCAAGATAAAGATCTTTTAATTCTATTTAGACATAGATAAAAAACATGGTTTTGAGGGTAGACATTTATCTCTTTTTTTTTAGTGCAAGTACTTAGTGTTAAAAAAATGATTTTTGCAATTGGGTTACATGACCAATTTTGCACCATTTACCCTCTATAGTCTCTGTGTTGTTCTGTCTGTCGCTGGCTGCAGAATAAGTTAACTGAAAAGTAGTCAGTGAGGTCCCGGATGATGGGAGATATCATGACTGGTTTTTCCCAAGTTCCACTCAGCTGATTAATGGCTAAAAACCACATCAAAGTTGAAAGTGGATCGAAACAAAGCCTATAAAATCCAACAATTACTTTTTTTTTTTTTTTTTTAAATGAAAGCCAATTGCAAAAATAATTTTTAGCCCCAATTCATGCAATTAAGTAAAGTAAAAACAAAAAATGCTTCTTTCAGGTATGCCATGGTGAAGGATTGTCTCTTAGGATAGGGTCACAAGATCATTTTTTCCACATCTGAGAAATATGGTCACCTTATTCTGATCAGAGTTTTAGCAGGGTCGCATCAGTTTTTTTCGGACTTGGGGAGAAAAAAAAACGTTGTCCACCTTCTCAATTCTGACAGTCCGTGAAAATCGCACAACACTGATTTTTTTTCACGGACCCATAGACTTGCATTGCTAATTTTGATCCGACACGTGGATCAAACATCAGGCATGTCTCAAATTTTTTCGGCAAAAAAAAAATCGGACATGCGCTCAGCCCCATAGAATATCATAGATGCGAGTGCTACCCGTGAAAACCATGGATAGCAGTTGTACAAGAAAATCAAACGTGTAAATGTGCCCTTAGGGAAACCAGCTGAGGATTGAGCTTTGTTGGCAATGGGGAAAAAAAAAAAGTGGAAAAAAAATTGAAAATTTGCTAACTTTTCTTAAATTTTCCTTTTAAGGTGCAGAAGAATATTCTATTGTTCCCCCATCTTCCACTTCCTATTGATGCCATACTACTGTACATTTCATGTGCCCACAATATAAGTTAAACATGATTTGGAACCATTATCTGTAGTGATGCTATAATGTATCCATTCTTTAATGCTTCTTTGCTTCCAGCTAAACATTCATTTACAGTGCAGCCCTTTAGATTAAGACATACTGAAGACAGTAATCTTGTGGTCTTAATAAAATATTCATGATGGTGGAAGCGGTGGGAACAAGCAATGCATTTCAACATGATGAAGGCATCTGTTTGATAGGATGAACCAATACAGGAGCCTGCCTATACAATATCATAAAGTGATGGCCAGGCAACAAAATGTTTTTTTATTTTTATTTTTTTTTAATCCATTAATAAAAGGCCGTTCAGCTGATATCTTACACTCCCAGGATACATTCAAAGGCAATCAAATATTTTACAATATTGTAGCGGTGCACGATGAGCTCCCGGATATGCTCCCAACCAAATGCTCTTAAACAGAGGCAAACATAACGCCCTGCAATCCTCCTCTTACCTCCTGCATTCTTGGCTCCTCTTTTTATTAGCCCGCCTAGTGCGATGTCATATGTATCTCAAGATGACGTTGCGCTGGGCCTGCAAATCAAAATAGGAACCTGATGGCAGGTAGGTGGCGTTTCGTAGGGCTCCCGACCGGTAGACACAGAATTCTGACCTGGCCACTGCACCAGGGTTCTGCAAATTTATTTGCTCATTTCTACTCAAAGCAACATCCCATATTTGTTATTCACCCATGACAAGAGGAAATACACCTGTGAAATACTATACCAAGTACTTTCACAAATGTCATCTGGTCGCTGTGGAATACTTCCACACAGAAATCATAGTTGCCAGCTATCCTATATTTTTCGGGACTCCTGGGTCGAAAGAGGTATAGGTTATATAAGCACCACCCAAAAAAAGATGTTCTAGGGTAGACCAGGGTGTTGGGATGGGGGCATTCCTGGGAGTGGTGGGGTTCTTGGTGGGGCTGATTTCCGTTGCAAATTTCATTCTGTTCAATCTACATGGCTGAAATCTGAATTAAAATCCTAATATTATAACCAGGGTAGTATAAAAGAAACAATAGCTAATCTCTAGAGGGAATCAAAGAGTGCTCCGCAGAGTTGTCCACTGGTTAGATTCCCTGGCAGATACATCAGATGGACTTTCAAAATGGCCAGAACTGCAGCATGTCATCCGAACAGGACACCCAAGCATCTCTGCCAGTGCCATCGAAGAGAGGATCAGTGATAGAGCAAAGAGAGGGAAGTTTGTGACATTCGGTAAATATTTGCACCACTTCTGCACAAAGTGATGGAAAGCCATGCAAGGCACAACCTGGCGCAGTTAATTCCCAAACAACATATTCCTCAATAGTGTATTGATCTGCACCCATCATGCGCATGTACCTGCCATGCCAACTTTCCCTAAAGACTGTCCCTAAAGACTCACGATACGGTAATATTGGCTTTGCCCAAAAGCATTGTTACATAAATACTAGAACATTATGACTGCATATTCTCCTGAAAAAAAGTGTCCATCTACATGATTAAAAAAATAAAAAGTTACAATGCAAAAGTATTGGAAGAAGCAAGTGAAATATCAACTGGACAAAAAATCAAAGGAACGACAGACCCGTGCGGTAAAACAGGTCGAAGGAAAAAAAGATGAAGAAAATGCTTGGCGGAGAACCTTCCTGCCAAACAAAAAACACATGCACTCCACATCTGCTCAGACACACACCTCCGGTGCGATAATACATGGATTCTTCTTTGTGGAATAACTGAGGTCTTGTGAAACCTATGTGTAAAGATATCACATTAAGCCCGAGCGTCTCACTCCAGCCAGCAGATTTTGCTCCGAGCTAAATACAAGCAGAGATCCTTCTCTTTTTCTTCATCGGGACTTAAAGATCAGAGAATAATGCCAGGCATGAACTTCCATCTTGACTACGGAGAGACAGAGTCTGCAGCTAAATATTTCAACATGAATTCAATTAAGTAGATGAAAAGTGTTTTCGAGCAGCAGGCAAGGAGCACCCCTACCCACAACCTGCCAAAGTAAATTAGAGATTCTGCATCGCCTACCATACCCATCTCATTCTAGGTCAGAAAACCCCTGGATATGCTCCGAAATACCCAGAGTTAATAGAGTTGGTCTCCAGCCACTTTCACACTAGCACGATCCTGCTACAGGATTCTCCAGAAGCCAAAAAGTAGAGATTGGAAACACATGGCCATTGTATGTGCTCCTCCGTACTACAACATGCTACAGAGGCCATCTACCCAAGTTCTACTGAAAACACTACAACCATACACTACTTCTGCGTCTGTCTATTGTGGTGTACTTGAGTGGCCAGAATCATCATTTGCAGGGTTAAGTTACTTTTCTTTTTTATTGTCTTTAGGTACTCAATAACTTTTATAAAAAAATATATATAAATCCAAAAAGTTCTGTTCCAAAAGAAAATATTTATCCCTGGTTCCTAGGATTTGTCCAACTGTTTTCAAGTATGATGGCAACCAAAAACTAATAGTAATAGATGTTCTAATAATTCTAACGATAATTTAATAATGCAGAAAATGCCTGACACGACCTTCTCAATGTTTCGAGACAACTTTTCAAATGGGATCTGCTTGAGTTTCATTTTTAGTGCTTCTATAATAAACGTACACGCTCGTTGGCAGGCTGACACCGGAAAAGGAGAGGTCCCAAGTGATGATATGGTGGATCCATTAAGCATTCTAACAAAGAAGTTTTCCTGCTTAGCTATCTTGAGAGCGATCATATATTTTTTTTTATAAGAGGAGTCACAGTGGACCTGGGTTTTGCAGGTGCCACTGGCGCAGTGTCTTCCTGCAGCTGGCTATTATTAAAAAATAAATAGAAAATACTTAACAAAATCATAAACTATTTCCTAAAACCACTAAAATAAACTCAGATAGGCAATTTAAACATTCTTGATCAAAATGTTCGCCCTGATAAAATAATAAAGCCTATACTCACCTCCCATGCCGGCGCCGTTCCAGCGGTGTCAGCAGTCGCGGTCCCTGGGCTCGCGAGTGGTGGCTGTGACACATGATACCGGTGCCCAATCAGCACTGGCGTCACTGTCCCCGTCTTCGGACAATTGAAAATGAAGAGGAAGTCCGGGCTGCAGCTGATCTCAAATTTCCTCTTCCAAGTAGTGGACAACTTCTTTAATGTGGGTTTAAGAGGCAGATGAAGCCCTCATACACAAAAGAAAGTTACAGGTCCTACTGAAATTCTCAGGATGGACCAAATTTACACCAATGTGTATGGGCACAATAACAGTAAATGCCCCTAACCATTATTCCAGGGGCTATCCTAGTAAAATAAAAGTTTGCAAAGAAAAAAGTTAGCCAGCTCACCACTTCTGCCTATTTTCTTCCAGAACATGGAACAGCACCGCTGCCAATGACAATAACAAACATGGTAAGTAGAGAATCTTCTCTAATTATCGCAAAATAAAAGCGTACTCAAGGGACTTGATGTGTAAAAAAATAATAAACTCATTAATGCTTTCCAGCACCCATCTAGATTCAGCACAGGCTGCTCTCTGGTCTGCACCGCCACAGAAAGTAGACATTACCGTTCAATCAGCCACCGCATTGCTGCAGCCTGTGATTGGCTGCAGCGGTCAGGTGTCTTTAAGGCAGCTTGTTATCAAAGGAACACCCAGACACACTACTCAAGTCACCCAATTGATGCACTAACACATTCTATAGCGGTTTGGTGGCTGGTTAAATTGTGATGTCTCCACTTCCTTTACTGGTGCAGACCATGGAGGTCTATGTGAGTAGTGTTAATGAGTTTGGACTTTTTTTTTTTTTTTTTTTTAACACATTCAGTCTCACGAGCAAGCAGGACAACTCCTTTAACCACAAGGGGATTTTTTTTTTTTTTTAAAAACAGACTGGATTATTTAATTGCTCTAACAGACATAGCAGCCGTCTTATTTACTTGGAAAATGTAAAGTACGGGGAGACCTCGCTGAACGCGCAAACAAATTCATATCAGAGAAAAACAGCTTCATTTCAGCGACATATGTTCCAAAGGTAAGTTTCCTGAAGGACTTGTCAATGAGAGGATGATTAACCTACGGCCTAAGAAGAAGAAAGATCGAGATCCCAACTTATATCCCTACAAGGGTCAATGGATCACCGCTAACACTTCCTGCAAAGGAAATATTTATTACATCAATCTGTATTCTGCAACTCCTAAAATAAGTGTCTTACGACACGCAAGGTGCCGTGACAGTAAAGAGGTAACGATCACCGATATTTCAAGACAATCAGACGTGATCAGCCGCCGAACCAGCAATATCATGTTTACACGGGCTAATGAGTGGGAATGAATGTTCTTAAAAAAGCTTCTTTGGACCATTATTGGCTTATGCAAAAGAGTCAACAGTTTTACATTCAGAACACAAGGACCTAATACTCGTTTTCCCCCTTTCCCATTATCACTTCATCAGGTGAGACAAAAATCTAAGTACACCTTGTATGTTGTTTACGGAAGAAAGGCAGGAGGGACCTTAGGATGAGTTGTCCGAAGTGGAAACTACATTTTAATTGGAACCTTTTGTTATACTCCACTAACAAACGTGTCCAAGTACTGAAGATCCAGGCCATCATTGATAATCATGAGGGTTTCTGTATATGATTGTTCTTGTTTCCCCCTATCATAGAGTGCTCATTACCATACAACCAAGGGGGATGAGCTGATGGCAAACAATGGTTTTGATGTCAGCATAAAAGATGAGATCAACAGAACATGAGGGATAACTGTTCAATCGCTGGGCAATATTTACACTCGGCAATGATTGCCAAACATTGCATGTAAAAGGCCATAAAGACTTATCTTCACCAACTATTCTGCTGAATACAATCCATTGTCCCGTTATCTGTCATTTCAGGCTGGGGAGAGGCAAAAATGGGATCCCTGACAAGAAGTCATGGAAAATCCCTTCCCCCATGATCCCCATTTCACATCCCCAGAAACCTCCAGATACTGTGCCAAAATCCTCCTTAAAAACTCTTCTGATTCATTTCGATGGGAAATCCACTTTTTTGGGGCTTTTTGTTTTTTGTTTTTTTTTCACAAGAGTTTTTACAAAACACCCGGTGTGAAAAAAAAGGTAGTGAATGTCACAGGTCCTGAATGAAACTTCTTCTAACTAGGTAATGTTCAATAAAAAAAATAAGGGTATGTTCACACGTGATGATTTTTCCTCATTTTTTTTTTTTAATCCTGCACTTTACAGGAACTACAAAGTGAATGAGATTTCAAAAATCTCATTCACATGCTGCGGGGTTTTTTTTTTTCAGTGCGTTTTTTTAAAATCCGCAGCATGTCAATTCTTTCAGCGTTTTTGCATATTTTTTCACCCATTGGGGGAAAAAAACACACGTAAAAACGCAGCAAAAATATAACTACTGTATGGAGCGTTTTTCATACCAGCACTCGTGTAAACATACACAAACTTTTCTAAGGGTATGTGCACACGTTGCAGATTACCCTGCCGATTTTTCCGCGCAGATGTGGCTAAATCCGCAGGTAAAATGACCTGCATTTTACCTGCGGTTTAAGTGCAGATTTACAGCGGATTTTCTGCAGATTTTGTGCGGATTTCCCCTGCGTTTTTACACCTGCGGATTCCTAAAATGGAGCAGGTGTAAAAAACGCTGCGGATCCGCACAAAAGAATTGACATGCTGCGGATTCAAATCCGCAGCAAAACTGCAACATGTTCACAGCATTTTTGGATTTAGATAGACTTTAATGCTACTGTACAATGCAGCAGATTCTGCTGCGGATCCGCAGGGCCAAATCCGCTGCGGATCCGCAGTAGAATCCGCAACGTGTGCACACACCCTAAAACTTGTTCAAAATCCAAAAACTCCCCCCAAAAAGGAGTTTCTCCTTGATAAACCTCACTGTTTTTGAACTCAGAAAATGCTGTGTGAATATAGCCTTACTATATGTGTGAAGGATAAGGGTAGTTCATGTGATATGTTGGACCTTTAAGAGATGATTATGTAGATCTTACTGTAAGTTGAGCTTCACCTTTAAGACACTATTTATGTTCACACTAGTGAAATCTTCTGAATATTTCGATTGTGTAAATATTTAACGCTAATGTTGATACGTTTTAGGAGAAGAACAGAGCCATTCCTTGTAGAAATGTATATTTACCAGGGATGAGTAATTCGTGTGGACACATGCACACCACATTTATCGGCAGTTCAGCTAAAACACATTTTCCATGGTTGGACAATACTTAGAAAACATCTTTGAGCAGGGGCCCATGGGAGCGCTGATGAGATCGCCCTGCATTTTCAGGTTTCTTATTCTCATCTGTCAACAAGACATTCTAGTAAATCTATTGTCTTTTAGTTTGAACACTTTAAAGGAACATTCCATGAAAGTTGTGATGATCCTGAATGGGTGGGGCATGATACAAGGGGTATTCCTTGTATCATGCTCCGTCTCCTCAGGCCCTGCAGAAGACAAAACTTCATAATAACAGGATTTGCCTGCAATAGTCCAATAAAGGCATTACTTCATAATTCATGAGTATCTGTGTGTTTACACATTTGTAGCGGATATTAGTCATCATGAAATTCCATTGAAATATTTGATAATCCAAAAAATTGACAATCCAGTACAAAACCAGAATATCACTAGAAAGCTAAAAGAAGACAAGACAATTACTAAATCCCTCTTATTTAGTCCTTTTTTGTGGACTGTTTTCAACGTGTGTCCTGGGCGGTTTTTCATCTATGTCCTGGGTGGTTTTTCACCTGTGTCCTGGGCTGTTTTTCACCTGTGTCTTGGGCTGTTTTTCACCAGTGTCCTGGGCTGTTTTTCACCAGTGTCCTGGGCTGTTTTTCACCAGTGTCCTGGGCTGTTTTTCACCAGTGTCCTGGGCTGTTTTTCACCAGTGTCCTGGGCTGTTTTTCATCTGTGTCCTGGGCTGTTTTTCATCTGTGTTCTGGGCTGTTTTTCACCAGTGTTCTGGGCTGTTTTTCACCAGTGTCCTGGGCTGTTTTTCACCTGTGTCCTGGGCTGTTTTTCACCTGTGCCCTGGGCTGTTTTTCACCTGTGCCCTGGGCTGTTTTTCACCTGTGCCCTGGGCTGTTTTTCATCTGTGTCCTGGACTGTTTTCCACCAGTGTCCTGGGCTGTTTTTCATCTATGCCCTGGGCTCTTTTTCATCTGTGTCCGATGACATCTTGCGTGCTGTCCCATAGTTTTCACAGAGCCTTCATTGGGAGTGTTTGGCCCACAAATTGGTCTCTGTACTTTACTGTTTTCCACCAGTGTCCTGGGCTGTTTTTCACCTATATCCTGGGCTATTTTTCACCTGTTTCCTGGGCTGTGTTTCACCTGTGTCCTGGGCTGTTTTTCACCTGTGTCCTGGACTGTTTTTCACCTGTGTCCTGGACTGTTTTTCACCTGTGTCCTGGGCTGTTTTTCACCTGTGTCCTGGGCTGTTTTTCACCTGTGTCTTGGGCTGTTTTTCACCAGTGTCCTGGGCTGTTTTTCACCAGTGTCCTTGGCTGTTTTTCACCAGTGTCCTGGGCTGTTTTTCATCTGTGTCCTGGGCTGTTTTTCTTCTGTGTTCTGGGCTGTTTTTCACCAGTGTTCTGGGCTGTTTTTCACCAGTGTCCTGGGCTGTTTTTCACCTGTGTCCTGGGCTGTTTTTCACCTGTACCCTGGGCTGTTTTTCACCTGTGCCCTGGGCTGTTTTTCACCTGTGCCCTGGGCTGTTTTTCATCTGTGTCCTGGACTGTTTTCCACCAGTGTCCTGGGCTGTTTTTCATCTATGCCCTGGGCTCTTTTTCATCTGTGTCCGATGACATCTTGCGTGCTGTCCCATAGTTTTCACAGAGCCTTCATTGGGAGTGTTTGGCCCACAAATTGGTCTCTGTACTTTACTGTTTTCCACCAGTGTCCTGGGCTGTTTTTCACCTATATCCTGGGCTATTTTTCACCTGTTTCCTGGGCTGTGTTTCACCTGTGTCCTGGGCTGTTTTTCACCTGTGTCCTGGACTGTTTTTCACCTGTGTCCTGGACTGTTTTTCACCTGTGTCCTGGACTGTTTTTCACCTGTGTCCTGGACTGTTTTTCACCTGTGCCCTGGGCTGTTTTTCACCTGTGCCCTGGGCTGTTTTTCACCTGTGCCCTGGGCTGTTTTTCATATGTGTCCTGGGCTGTTTTTCACCAGTGCCCTGGGCTGTTTTTCATCTGTGTCCGATGACATCTTGCGTGCTGTCCCATCGTTTTCACAGAGCCTTCATCGGGAGTGTTTGTCCCACAAATTGGTCTCTGTACTTTAAGTCCTGAAAGATAGTGGCCGTCAAAGTCACCAAACTTTAAACTCAAATAAAATGTTTGGTGGACTTTGAAGAAGGTAGTTGCAGCAACAAACCCAAGAATATTAGTGAATCAGAAGTCACTGCCCAGTAGGAATGGGCTAAACTTCCTCAGGAATATTACTAGAAGCTGGTGTCTGGCGATGCATTATGTTTCCGGCAGGTTATAACAGCCTAAGGGGCTCTATTAAGTACTAAAGTAACTTGTCAGGATGGAGAAAGTGCTGCCTCATAGATGGGTTTCCAATAAAGTGGAATGAGCTGCGCCTTCTCATAGGCGCACACATGGCCGCTGCTGAGTGAAGACAACACAAGGGGCAGCTGGTTCAGCTTTCTAATAATTGTGCCAACAGTTGTTGCCTTCTCACCAAGCTGCTTGCCTATAGTCCTGTAGCCCATCCCAGCCTTGTGCAGCTCTACAATTTTGTTCCAGGTGTCCTTAGACAGCTGTTTGGGCATGGCAATGGTGAAGAGGTTGGAGTGTTATTGAGTGTGTGGAGAGTGTATCTTTTATACAGGTAATGAGTTCAAACAGGTGCAATTAATAGAGATAATGAGTGCAGAGTAGGAGGCTTCTTAAAAAAATACTTACAAGTCTAGGAGAGCTAGAATTCTTGCTGGTTGGAAAGTGGTCAAATACTTATTTCATATAATAAAATGCAAACTTATTTAAAAACCATACAATGTAATTTTCTGTTTTGTTTGTTTTTTTATGTTTAGATTATGAATCTCGCAGATGAAGTGTACCTACGATAAAAATTACAGACCTCTCCATTTTTTGCAGGTGGAAAAACTTGCAAAATCGGCAGTGTATCAAATACTTATTTTCCCCACTGTATAGATTTCTTAGAAAAACTCTAAACTTTTGTAGTGTATCAACAAATCCAAAATATCAGCATCAAGTACCGTATGAGACAAAGTCCATTAAAAAAAATCCTCAATTCAAAATTTCAATTTGGAAGGAAAAAATGCTGATGACTTGTTGGCACCAACGGCCAAACACACTCGGCAAGGCAAGAACAGCCTCACAACCTCTTTTATATTGAGATCACATATCCCCCTGTTGGCTTGAATACCGGTTTCTTCAGCAGAATTTAACCAGCTGAGGAACTTGTTATAAATGTGAATCTAGAAGGGATGCAGAACACTCGAGACAACGCACCAAGTCCTGAGATGCAAACACAAGTGGGACATCATCCTCCACTATTTTATTTGTGCCCTTTAAATAAAATTCTAAACAAATATTTAAAAGAACTTTCCACCTATATACTGGACTGAAATATTAAAATTACAAAACCAATATACCATCATATCGTATCTGGAAAAATCCTATTACCACCTTACTAGGCAGAATATAGATACAAGACTTTAGAAAATCAGGAAGACCAACCCTCGAGACCTGTATTGGTTACCATTTTTCCCAGGAATAGCACACTGAATGGCCACTTTGATAATGACACCCATCCAGAAAAGTATGGGAACTCCTTTGACCTTCAGAACTGCAGCAACTTCTCATGTCATATATTCCACTAGGAGGAATATTGGCCTTTGTGGACAGGATTGATTCTCACAGTTGCCACAAGTTAGATGGAGTTACTAACATGCTCAGCACAGTCCATTTTACTTTGCTCCAGCGATTATCTATTCTTGATGAACAAAGTCTGGGGACTGTGAAAGCCTAGGAAGCAAAGGAAAAAAATAGTTTTCTGGAACCAATCCATGACTATGTGATCCAAGTGGCATAGTGCATTGTATTTTGCCATGGAGTAAACACCTGCCATGAAGGGATAAACTTGGTAGGCCTAATCCTTAGGTAAGACTAAAAGCTCATTTAGAAGTTCAGTTTTTTCATGTACAAGAAAATTGGTCCTAGTATTTCATCAGTAATTTGGTTCAGAGTTTCATCAGGATTTCATCTGCCTTTGGCCAATGTCTCAACAGTTTCTCTCGGCATCCGAGTGCTGTTCAATTTTTTGTCACCAACCCATAGACTTCCAGTGACAATTTCTGAATCAACACTCGGATCTATACTGGACATGTCTCTTGGATTTTTGTGCTTTTTTATCCTCTGAAATCTTTCCTTTCTAGGACTAGAACTGTTTTTACGGTGTTATAGCCCAGCCCAGAAAGACCAGTGAGAGGAACATTAGGGTTGTATTCGGTTGTAATTCTCTTGGATGTATACCGCTTGTTCATGTTCTTGACCTGTTTTTGTCCTTTATGTTTCCAAGATCCCATTTTGCTGGATGTTTTCCCTCAATCAGATCATTGTTGGAATTTTCTCTATGCTGTTGCATGACCAAACCCCACAAGCAATTTCCCAAATACTAGCCTTGCCTAAACTAACGTGGTTGACCATGCCTCGTTACGAGTCACTCAGAACACTCCATGTGAATTAATCCTGAAATTGACCCACAGTATACATGCTCACTTGATTTTTTTGCTTCTTGGATCTAGTTTCCATGCTGGTAAGCTCCTATCCCGAAAGAACCGGTGTCATCTAATAAAGTGGGCAATAACTTTAAATGACTAATAAAAGGACAAAGAAGACACCAGTGACACCCAACTAAACACAATCTCATGATTCAAGCCTAGAAATTTGACTTTCTGAAGACCTGAGATGTATTACTTATACTAAAGATAGATTGTTATTGCTTTAAATCTGATTTTGACTCAGTCACATTGGGTTGAACACAAATTGTGCAATTTGGCAAGGAGAATGTTGAAAGCCACCATATAGCCTTGGCTATAAAATTAAAACTGTGATAAATACTGTAGGCGTTTTACACTTTAGACTTGCTGTTATCATGTTATAGATGTTTGTATTATTGACCCTTTAACTGTAATGTTAGTACAAAGAGCTAGTTGACCTCCTGATAATACGATTGGAACTGGAGAGAGCTTAGCATAAGAGTTTACCTCCGGGACTGTTTTTGGAAATGGATCAATCTGACCTAAGTGCCAGGCCGCATCAGCAAAGAAATAAAACAGCTACTGTTTAGGTGGCTGCAAATCACTCAGCCATCAATGGAGTATTTCATGAAGAGGAACTATTCTATAGAGCCACCAGGCTTCCAGAACACCAGTCATCAGCAAAGTAAACTGAAGCCGCTTTCACAAGGGGCACTTCAGCCCACAAAGCATTAGCTTGAACATTTCCTGCAATGCGTTATGGTAATATATATCTACATTAATAGCTCTTATTCTCCTGCAAGGAAACCATATGGCTTCTGGAAATCAGTCCAACTAAACTCGTGACAGCAGGAACTATTATGAGCGTGATAGGAAATAGGAAACAAACCATAACAGGAAATAAAAAAATTAGAAAACTCAGCAAAGACCTGGATCCAACAAAGGTCCCTGATAAGGAACCAGTCACAGTGTGTGGGTGCAGCAACACAACTGACAACAAAAGATGAAGGTCCGCTAATTTACCTAATATCTACCTTGGGGGGAAGAGGGTCTGTGAACTTACCATAAACAGTGCTAAATTTTAGGGGGGATTAATTTCATGCAGTGCTCTACACATACTGCAAGTTTTGTGGTTTTCTTTTATACCATTCTGTATACTAAGAAAAAATAATTAAATCATGGATAACCCTAATAAAGGGGTTGTATTGTCTTCTATCTTCCGGAGCGCATCGCCACCCTGCCAACCAGCTTCCTGCTTGGCGGGAGGCAGTAAGCTCCTGAAGGTTGAAAGTTTGGACCAGTGGCACATTTGCACTACTAGCTCGATTTGTCTGCTCTGTGAAGCTGAAAACGGAGGAAACATTGCCTCTGCAGCATCGGGGGAAGATCGGGAGCAGTCAAGCTTAGAAAAATGATTAAATCCAGGATAACCTCCATAAAGGGGTTGTCTTGTCTTCTGTCTTGAATGCAAGATCGACAGCTTGGATCAGTGGCACAGTTGCACTACTAGCTTGAATTGTCTGCTCTGCCAAGCTGAAAACAGAAGAAACTTTGTCTCTGCACATGGAAGAGGCTCAGGGGAAGTCAAGTTGGCTGGATTCAGCAATCTGGCTAGATTCAGAGTAGTGATCGCAAGATTTGTTGTCAATAGTAGAGTCAGGACAACCCCATACAAAAAAGGTCAACTTTTATCTTATGTGTATGACTAATAACTTTAGTAGTTTAGCACCAAGTTCTAGGTAAGGTTATGACCTCCAAGATGCTATTTGAGGACAATAGCATCTAGAGTTATAGTAACTGGCAAGTTTGGCCAACATATGATTACGATGTATGGCTTTAAGAGGAAACCTATGTGAATTGGAAAAAAAGTCCTCAAGGAGGATAATATGTCACAAAACTTTACTTTTAGGAAATAACTCTTTCACAGTTATCCGAATGCAGGCCATGCATGCCCAGTGTAGGCTACGTTTACAAGTAGAATTTATCCAGATTGGTCACATCCAGAAGTTGCGGACTTGACTGGCTCTGTGGGTCCATCTGCATAGGAGACACGGACCAGACTAAAGCCTGCCACAACTTTTTCACATCGATAAGGAATAAGTTTGCGTGATTGCACTCTCAAAGAAAGCCTAAATAAGAAAAAAGGGATTTTTTTTATCCCAAAGCATTTTACAAGTATAATTCTTTTTGCTAAAAAAAAAAAAAAAAAAAAAGTTTTGTGGCCTGTTTTCATTCAGTCGTTTCTTCCGAACATTCCCAAAAAGCCCCAAGTAAATTATTCCATTGTCTACGTTTGTGGCAGAATTAGGAACACTTCCCAATAAAGAACAGACTGCGTCTTTATGCTATGTAGGATATTAAATGTTCACCAAATATAGATTGCAGCTGCCAAACCAACTGATCGGATCCTACAAAAATAAGAGTAAGTGAAAGCCGTTTTCATTCTCTTATCTGAACTTCTCAATGCTAAATTTGCAGGCGCGTTTGGATTACCTTGGCTTCTGCTCCGCAAGAAAAACAGATATCCTCGACATGCGAGTCAAAGAAAACACGGAAAGATTAAACTAGCACATACGCTGGCTCAGCAGAAAGCCCTCTCCATCCTGTTCGTGAACTGTGGCCCCCTAAGCAAAATTACTTTCTGAAAACATTGACCACACATGGCAAAGCAGTGAACTAAAAATATGTGAAAAGTATCCGGGGAAATACAAAAAAAAGTGTGATATTCTGCAATATGCTCCGTTCTGCGCAGGAATGTCGGTAGTCGGAACGTGATGCCGTGGATGAAAAACTTCAGTTTACCCAAGTGATAAAATCTAAGGCAGACAATTGCTAAGTGGTTACGAGGAGATATGATCTGGTCTTACGCTGTCATTACACGTTTGCTAAAGTGGCGATCTTATGGTCAGGTTGTAGCTGCCAGAATGGAAGAGGAACAATGTGTTCTACATGTAGGATTTCTCGAAAAAGAGAGTGTCGGCAGAATTTTTTTTTGCATGGGTTTGACTATGGTCTGAGTGATTATTCTTTCAAAATTGGGCAATGGCGGGAGGTCGAAGCTAAAAAGCCTATAGCCAATGGGATAATTACGGTAGTTCTAGGATTTTGGCTACGTCAACTCAGTGAGAAGCCTTGGTAAGGTTGTCCTGATACTACTGTGTGGCACTACTGTATGTAGCTGACATATCCACCTCTTCTTGTTCTTTCTGATGTTTCGCAGTGCAAAACAAGAGAGATCCGTTCACCTGATAGTTGGTAATAGAGATGAGTGGATCAGTCAGAATTCACATTCGCCTGTTTTTTTCCATGAATTCAATGTTTCTTATTTTTTGGGACCTCTCCAGACCCCAGAGCACATAACAAAGTCCTCTTGAACTATGTCAGACTTCCATACGTCATGTTGCCTAGGAGGGTTCTGCACAGGCACGTGGGAGGTCAACGGCGCAGGTTGTGATGTCATGATGTTGTTGATCTCCCACGTGCCTGTGCAGAACCCTCCCAGGCACTATGACTACCCAGGAGTCCGGCATAGCATGAAAGGATAGAAGATATCAACGCGAGAAGCGGGGACGGGTGGTGGTAAGTAGCAGAGGGGCTGGACAGGTGATGTGAGCATAAGGATTTTTTTTGATGACACATTATGGTTCAGAAAAATGGCAGCCAGCGTCCTCCATTTTGCTGGATTTGTGGGGAAGTGATTACAAAACTTTTGGCGAGTGCAAATGTTTGTAGAATTCGAGCAGCACTCAATTGCAATCAAATGTATTTGCTTATCTCTAGTTGGGAGTCCTACACTCCCTGATCCTCACCAATCCACATTTACAGCTTATAGTGTCATTATGCCATAAATGCCTATAATACGGCTACTACTCTTTGTAGCTCTTGGGAAAAGTTAATTCTGACAATGTGACACCTCCAACTAGAAAAAAAAATAGTGCACCCCAACTTAAAGCCCCCGTCACACACAGCGAGATCGCTGCTGAGTCACAAGTTTTGTGACGCAACAGCGACCTCAGCAGCGATCTCGCTACATTTGACAGGTAGAAGCGACCAGGCCCTTGCTGTGAGATCGCTGGTTGTGTCGGGATGTCCTGGACATTTTTTTGATCGTTGAGGTCCCGCTGGGTAGCATGCATCGGTATGTTTGACACCTTTTACCAATGACCTCGTCAGCGACTCAGAAGCAAGACACATGGCGTGACATCGTTACAAAGGTCGCTATGGGTCGCCGGATCGTTGCTGCATCGTTGGGAAGATCTGACTGTTTGACATCCCACCAGCGACCACATAGCGATGCAGCAACGATCCCTACCAGGTCGTATCGCTGTAGTGTCGCTATGTGTGACGGGGGCTTTAAGCAATTGTACCCTGTCAATGTTGATCTAATGAATGATACTGCCCTACACACACAGGTGTAAACAGGTACGGCTGGTACACAGACTGGCGCGGCAGGTGCAGGCAGGCACAGCTGATATAGAGGCAGGCAGCTGCTGGCGGGCAAGGCTGGAATACATAGACACAAGGCAAGTACGGGTAGACTGACAACTGGGGACCTGACAACTGTCTTTATACATTGATCAGGCACCTCCATTCAGGTGGAGGTCCCTTAAATTTATAAATGTCCCTCTGCCATTGGCTGGTGACATTTTAGAAGGGAGCAAACTGTCTCTTTAAGAAGGAGGGAGCATGCACTCCCTAAGTACAGTGCACGGGGCCCTACGAGCTGTGCACTGAACCTGGGCAGCCGCCAGAGAAGGAGGAAGTGAGGGTCACGGGGTTAGTGAGTATGTGATGTAACTCCATTTTTTTTTTTTGCAGCCCATAACAAATGTCATACTTTTCAACAGTCCAGATTTCATCGGGTCTGTCCAAAATCTTTGAGAACAAATAAGATAAGATAAGATAATCCTTTAATCGTCCCAGCATGGGGAAATTCAGAGCATTACAGCAGCAAGGCAGGAACAAGTACAGATACAGATGCATAAAGGCATTACATTGACAGTAGGTACATATACGGAAAAAAAAGATATAACCGGACTATCACAACTTTGGATCTATCAGTTCACTGTTTGAATCGTTCTCCGCTTTGGACAGTGCTGGTTATACAGCCTAACTGCAGCAGGAAGGAAGGACTTTCGATAGCGCTCCCTCTCACATTTAGGATGAAGTAGCCGGTCACTGACAGTACTGCACATCTTTGTCACGGTCTCATGCATGGGATGGGAATCATTCTGCACCATGTAGCTCACCTTGGCCAGTATCCTCGTCGCCTACTTCCTGAACTGGGTCAAGGGGGCATCCCAGGACAGAGCTGGCCCTTCTAATCAGTTTCTCCAGCCTATTCCTGTCCCTGGTTGATATGCCACTACCCCAGCACGCCACACCAAAGAAGATGACTGATGCCACAACAGAGTTGAAGAAGGATGCAAAGAGTGCCCCTCTAACTCCGAAGGCTCTCAGCCTTCTGAGCAGATAAAGCCTACTGTGGCCCTTCCTGTACACTGCATCCAAGTGATGGGCCCAGTCAAGCTTATTATTGAGGATCACACCAAGGTACTTATAGGTGTCGACTATCTCAATGTCATTTCCTTGAATGTTCACCACTACTGGTGGATTTTTTCCCTTGTCTGGAAAATGTCAGCATGTCTTAGGCCAAAGAGGGACAGGGTGTTCTTCACTTGAAGAAAGAAACCCCAAAACAAGAGTCCTCTAAGGGATGTAGAGTTGAATTGCCACCAAAGACATTAATCATTCGCTAGATAGGTTTTTTGATCATAGATATGATAAAATGTACCAATTTGTCGACTATATAGTGAAATGATGTATTACTGGTAAAAAAAAAAATCTAATATATAAAGCTCAAAGTGTGTATGTATGTATGTATGTGTGTGTGTGTGTATGTGTATGTGTGTGTGTGTGTGTGTGTGTGTGTGTGTGTGTGTGTGTGTGTGTGTGTGTGTATGTCCGGGATAGGCATCCGCACCGTCGCAGCTACAGCCACAAAATTTGGCACAGTCACACATCTGGACCCCGAGAGCGTCCTAAGCTATGTTGTGAGGTGAAATTTTAACCCCGTGCGTTCCAATTCACCAAACAATTTTGCCCCTATCTACATACTGGGGGAAAAAGTGTGTGCGCGTCAAGCCCCGCCCCTCATTATGATGTCACAATGCCCCTATTTGCATACTGGGGAAGCAGTGTGTGCGTATCAATCCCCGCCCCTCATTATGATGTCACAATGGTTGCCATGGCGACGCTGATGTCATCATAGGTTGCAAGCCCTGCCGTCGCTCATTATGATGTCATAATGGTTGACTGTGGAATGGAGGATGTGTATGATGGATATATGGGAACGGGACTATGGGATGGCGGATATGTATGATGGGTATATGGGCACGGGACTATGGGATGGAGGATATGTATGACGGGTATATGGGCATGGGACTATGAGATGAAGGATGTGTGATGGGTATATGGGCACTCGACTATGGGATGGCGAATATGTATGATGGATATATGGGCATGGGATATGGGATGGAGGATATGTGATGGGTATATGGGCACGGGACTATGGGATGGAGGATATGTATGATGGGTATATGGGCACGGGACTATGGGATGGAGGATATGTATGATGGGTATATGGGGACGGGCCTATGGGATCATGGATATGTATGATGGGTATATGGGCACGGGACTATGGGATGGCGGATATGTATATGGGCACGGGACTATGGGATGGCGGATATGTATATGGGCACTGGACTATGGGATGGAGGATATGTTTGACGGGTATATGGGCATGGGACTATGAGATGAAGGATGTGTGATGGGTATATGGACACTCGACTATGGGATGGCGAATATGTATGATGGGTATATGGGCATGGGACTATGGGATGGAGAATATGTATGATGGGTATATGGGCATGGGACTATGGGATGGAGAATATGTATGATGGGTATATGGGCATGGGACTATGGGATGGAGAATATGTATGATGGGTATATGGGCATGGGACTATGGGATGGAGAATATGTATGATGGGTATATGGGCATGGGACTATGGGATGGAAGATGTGTGATGGGTATATGGGCACTTGACTATGGGATGGAGGATATGTATGATGGGTATATGGGCACGGGCCTATGGGATCGTGGATATGTATGATGGGTATATGGGCACGGGACTATGGGATGGAGGATAATTATAATTTTCTATAACAAACCACAGTTAGTTACTATGCCCGGGCAGCGCCGGGCTCTTCAGCTAGTACATAAATATAAGAGATGGAGGAGGGAACAGATAAATGGATGAGAAGAGAAGTGGAAAAAAGGGCTGGTGGTATCTGTTGTGGTCCCAATTAATAATTTTTTTTTTTTCTTTGCCTTTCTTTTTTATTGCCTTGTAATATCTTATGCCATTTTTTGCACCGGTCTTCAAAGTGATGCACGTGGTTCATGAATTTGGCATAAAAATGCACGATTTTTGGCTTTTACCTTTTTGCTAATTTTAGAGCAAGAAGTTACACATTCCTCTAAAATATTGCAACATTTTGTGCAAAAAATTCAAGGTGTACATAAACATATTCCAGATGGATGGAGTACATTTGTGCAAAAAATTTACAACTTTTTAAAAAGTTGCAAATGAACATCTTTTAAAACAAAAAACAATACTACAATGGCATAAACAAAATGTAATAAAACATCTATCAAACTTATTTAAAAAAAGGTGGAAAGTAAAAGAATAATTTTGCGCAAATAAAATTAGACTAAAAACACCAAAAACTAGACAAAAAAAGTGAAAATGCCATGTAATAAGAGGAATTACTGGCGCATAATAATAGTCTATTGTGTAGCAGTCTAATCATATTGGGTGGTATTATGGCTTGGCTGGATTATTTCTAGTTCCATCCTTGTAGTATACAACAAGCTGTGAGCCCTAAATATTTTTGTGCATGAGCACTCAATTGTCCACTAGCATTTATAAAAATGTGCATTCAACTGCAAGTGCAAGCTCACCTACAGGATGAATTCCTCCGAGACGATCATGGATCTTAATGTCTGCGAGGTTGTCTGAAAGAGCCATTACTGGCCATGACTGCTGGAGGAGAAGACACTAGCAAAGTCTAGGAACTACTGATGGGGAATAATGGCTGTTACACTATATACACATCATATAGATGAGCATTCCTGAGTAAAATCAATATATACTTTATAGAGGATTCCTAATTTTTGCAATTTTTTTTTACATGTCATTTAACAAGGACCTCGCAGCCATCTGTGCATTTTGACGTTCCTCTGTTATTCCTTGTGAAAACGCAAAAATAAGTTAGTGAGTGAGCATTAAAATTCCCCAGTTTAATTAGCATTGACAGTGTCAGACTATGTAGGGATACTGGTCCCAGGACCAGGGGCTCCTTCCCTGTTCCTAACGCTAGGGGCACCCTAGCTCGCCCTGTTCCCCGGATTACTTTTGACTTCTGATGGTGAAGATGCCGGGGCCACGTACGTTGCCTTAGGTCCTGAATCCGCCCTCAGTCTGTACCCTTCCCTCACCCAGGTAAGAGGAGAGTAGTAGTGTACCATAATACACCAACCAGACATGCAAATCTGGAAGGACTTGAACATATTATTTGAGCACGCCAAAGTCACTTGGTTAGCACACAAGTATGCTCGGATAACACCTTATCCGAGCACGTTCGTTCATCACTACCAAATCATACATTTCCAGAAGGAATAACAGGATGGCATACACTGAAATCTAAGCAAAGTCTTTCTTCTAAAAAAACAACAATTTTTTGAGTAAGGTTAGTTTCAAATTTGCGTATGGAGGAGCTGCGCAGGGCTGCGGACTTCCTCCGTGAAGTTCCGCACCTGCCGCGCCTCCTTCGGTAAGCTCCACCTACATCCGCATACTTTTGCATGCGGCCTGCGTACCCTATCTTTAACACTGGGTACGCAGGTCATGCGGATGCCTCCGCATGCGTCGTTTTGACGATGAGGTGACCGTATCAAATTCCAACATGTTGCATTCGACGTGGGTCGCCGCACCGTCAAAACGACGCATGCGGAGGCATAAGCATACATCTACACGACCTGCGTACCCAATGTTAAAGATAGGGTACGCACGCCGCATGTAGAAGTATGCGGACGTAGGCGGCGCTGACCAGAGGAAACGCGGCAGGGGGCGGAGCTTCGCGGAGGAAGTCCGCAGCCCCTCCATACGCAAATGTGAAACTAGCCTAAGGCTCTTTGTAGAGTAATGAAAACAGTTGCTGCAGCAACAAAGGAAATCTGTCAGTAGAATCAACCCTTCTAAGCCATCTATATGGGCACACAGGTCACAGGATGCTGAATAAAATGATACCATGATATCCGCGATCTGATGTTTTATTCCAGATAAATCCACATTTTCTTAATATGTAAATGAGCTGTTAAGATCTATGGGCAGGACATAGATCTCCCCGATAATTTGCCTCCAGAGCTTATTGTGAATGAAAGGGGGCAAAGGGATGAAACTGAATGGGATAAAACTGAATGGGTGGAGACACATATTAGATATTAGAAAAAACTTTTTGACAGTTAGAGTGATCAATGAGTGGAACAGGCTGCCACAAGAGGTGGTGAGTTCTCCTTCAATGGAAGTCTTCAAACAGAGGCTGGACAGACAACTGTCTGGGATGATTTAGCGAATCCTGCTTTGAGCAGGGGGTTGGACCAGATGACCCAGGAGATCTCTTCCAACTCTACGATTCTATGATTCTACCAAAGTAATGACTGAGAGTCTGCTCTCCAGATCTACATGTATCACACTGATAACGTCTCCTTTCATAAAAAATAAACTCTGGAGGCAGATTCTCGGGGAGATCTATGTCCGGCCCATAGACCTTAACAGCTCATTTACGTATTAAGGAAAAAAAAAACGTGGATTTCTCTGAAATAAGACATCGGATCACAGACATCAAGGTGTCATTTTATGCAGGAGATAAGCGGCAGTCAGAGGCGGCTTACTCCAAGATATTTTTAAATCAACAAAGTTACTTTGGTTTTGTTTTAGATGAAAGAAAAAAAGCGCAATTTTTGCAAAAACTTAGATACCTTTTTATGCACAAGAAACATACACAGCTAGGCTTTACTTTCATATAGAAGTTATAGGTAAGAAAAAGCATCCGAGGAAATTCAACATAAAAGATTAAACACATAAATGGCAAATGGTATAAAAAAAAAATCCTTTCAAAGCCCGTTTAGCGGAGCAGAAGTAACGCCCATCAGACAACGTCTTGACACTAGTGTTTATTTGTTATTGCAATTACTTGCGGCCCCACTACATGTGAAGACGCTCTTGCTTTTAAGTCTACTGGAGTCTCTCCAGTGTTGTCAGAACTTTCCTCCACCTCCATCCTGTGACGACCACTCTGCATGATCAAACCTGACAGTACCGTGCAAGCCCTACTTTACTGCAGGTCTATGAATGTCTGAGGGAACGTGCATGTAAGAAAACATGACAATAAATAACATGGAAATATGTTACTTTTTTTGTAATTTTTTTACTACATTTCTGTTGTTTTTCTAGGTATTTAACTTTTTTATTACCCTATCCCTGAATCCAACCCTAACCCTATTGTTACCACTATCCCTAACCGCAGTCTTAACCCCAACCCGAGTCCAAACCCTTCTCCTAGTTACATTTTTATATACTTTTTCTAATCTTAAAAGTTTAATATAAATATAGCTTTTTTGTTTATTTTTTTAGGTGACAATTTTTACAAATTCAGACAGCTCCACCAACAGGTCTCTGCCTCCCCTCGTCACAAAATTACAAGTGAGCCTTGGTCACCTTAGTTGCTGCCTATGCAGAGCACAGAAGTCCATGATGAAGTCCTCTCGATTGCTTTAGCTCGACATTGGCAGCAACTAAGATAACAAAGGCTCGCTTGTAATTTTGTCAGAAGATAGATAGCGGCCTCCAGGGACAGCTGTTCGAATTGTTAAAAATTGGCCCATAAAAAAAAACTACACAAAAATACACTAATATTATAATAAACTTAAAAACTGGAACGCTCCCCCCCGGCAGGTTTCTGTCCCTCCTCTCACAAAATTACAAGTGAGCCTTTGTTATCTCAGTTGCTGCATATGCAGAGCGCGGTAGTCGAGAGAAGTTTATCTTCGACTGTTGAGCTCTGCATAAGCGACATAGCGAATCAGGAAAACTATACTACATTTCTAATTGGAGGTATCTGTTAATACTATTATTATGACACCTACTAGATATTGGTATAGAATCTTGGAGATTGGAGTATACCCCTTTAAGGGCAAAATATGGGCTAGTCCCAGATCAGACAGTAGCATTCCTGCTGTGATGGAACTGGTGACATGTGAATGAATGGACAAAATGCTTTCCGGATAATGTGTTGAGTTGGACACGTATATTTGCAAATCAGCCAGTGGGAAATGCCTAGTAGTGACTGAGTGACTAAAAGCTCCAGAGGGAGGATGAGAATAGTGTAGAGTTCAGAAGAAAAAAAAAGATCAGGCTAATATCAAGCTACTGGGCCTGGATTCCTGCCAGTTCTCAATCATCAGTCTGGGTAGGACACGTCCATTCGGCATGGTTCCCTGGTTAGTTCTGCAGAAACGGCACATTTAGTTATGACTTTAATCTGTCATATTTGCTAAATGTTTTACATTTGGTTATCCCTTAAATGTTTGTATGCAACTATGCTTCTTCTAGAAACAGCGCCCCCCCTTGATTATAGGCTATGCCAGGTATTGCAGCTGAGCCTTAATCATGTTAACAGGTATATAAACTACTTTTGAATCGATTCATTTTGCTTAGTGAAAAAATATAATGCGCCATCATTTGCAAAAATAGTTGTCAGATCACCACTTTAGTTACAAACCTCAATAAATAGTGATTGTGACACTTTTAGACTACAGATCTATAGAGATTTCTTTTGGCTCAGCAAATATATGGAAATTCCCAAAATTTTTTTTTATTTCTCACTGGGGATATAGATGTAGTTTATAACCATTTTGCTCTTACACTAGGTTCAGTGGTGTAACTTGAAGCCCGTGGGCCCCGATACAAAAGCTCCAAAGGGCCCCGGACTACTGCAAGTCTTTAACAGCAATGGCCTTTTCATATGGGCCGACGCTTTTTTGCTGCTTTTTTTGGTGCGGAATACGTGTGATTTTTCTACAGTACAAGTTTAATAAAGTTGGTTTTATTCACCAAAAACGCAGCAAAAACAGCACTGCAAAAGCGCAAAAAAAAACAGTTTTCTGCAGTGTTTTGCACTTTCTCATTTCCTTCTATGATTGAAAAAAAGCTGAAAGAATTGATATACTATGGATTTCAAAAGCACTTAAGTGCTCAAATTCAGCCAGGAAAAAAAAAAAAAAAACTAAGTGTGTGCATGAGATTTCTGAAATATCCTGGCTTTTATTCGCACTAGAAAACGCAGCTTTGCTGCAAAAAAAAAAAAAAGTAGAAAACAAACAAGCTGGAAAAATGCTGCATGTCAACATAGCCTTTCTGTTGTGAAAATCACCTCTTCACGTACTAACGTTCCTCTGGACTTGCACTTTTGTGCAGCAGCCTATGTGAATAAATCGAGCTATAGTGTAAAAAAAATATAGATAGTTACATTTTTTTTTATTTTATTTGCACTAGAAAACGCAGCTTTGCTGAAAAAAAAATGTAGAAAAAAAAACAAGCTGGAAAAATGCTGCATGTCAACATAGCCTTTCTGTTATGAAAATCACCTCTTCATGTACTAACGTTCCTCTGGGCTTGCACTTTTGTGCAGCAGCCTATGTGAATAAATTGACCTACAGTGTAAAAAAATAGATAGTTTATTTTTTTTTACTTACGAGCGTTTATTTTTGGCTACAAATAATTTTTTGCATTTTCTTAAAGTTTGTTTTTTTTTTTTTATATCCTGTGTGCTGCACTGGCTCAGGGAGATGTTCTATATAGCTCCCTTTCGGCAGATTTATGACCGCAATGTTCAACTTCACTTTCATGTGGTCATTCATTATCCAAGAGGAGCTTAGAAGAAGTAGGCTGTGTGCACAAGCTGCGGATTCTGCTGCGGATCCGCAGCGGATTTGGCCCTGCGGATCCGCAGCAGTTTCTGCTGCGGTGTACAGTACCATTATAGCCAATGGGAATTAAAAACCTCTGTGCAGATGCTGTGGAATTTTCCACGCGGATTTTGCTGCAGTTTCAAATCCGCAGAAAGAATTGCATGTCAGTTCTTTCTGCGGATTCCGCAGCGGTTCACCATCTCCTCCATTATAGTAGAGATGATAAACCGCAGGGCAAAACCGCAGGCCAATCCGCAGATAAACCGCAGGTCTTTTGACCTGCGGATTTATCTGCGGATTTTGCAAAATCCGCAGCGTGTGCACACAGCCGTAAGATAAGAGTTATAAACTCTCTTGTCAAAAGAAGCCCACTGACAATATCTCAGTTAACTCATTCCACAGCAAGAGACAAGCTATAAAAAGCAAATGGTGCAATTATTTTTTTAATAAAACCCATTGTTAAAAAATATTTTTCAGCCAAAAATACATGTATTTAAGAAAAAAAATTCAGCTCGACACAGTTGATAAAACTCTGTCAATGTTATATATCCATAGGCGCCACTATACTCTCCGCTGAGTGCAGATGGTGCGAGAAAGAGGGATTGGACAGGTTGGATTTCAACATCCAAGGTTCTCTGTTCCCGCAGGAGGTAAGTCTCGGCCTGCGTCGAACAAAGAATGAAATTAAGTTTACCAAACTTTGTTAATGTTCTCGACATCCAGATATATCTGCAGGTGAAAAGTGTTGGATAATTACGACAGACAGATGTTCGCTTACTCCACTGACCTACATTATGTGGAAATCACATTTGGATATAATTACGCAAGTGGGACGTTCCAAGCTTCTCCCTAGAAGACCACCCAAAGCTACATGGATGTGTCTTCAGAGGAAGGCCTCTTTCATGTTTAGCTTCTTCAAGCAAGAGACATGTTTTAGATTTAGACCTAAGCCAAAAGGGTTGGTCGAATATTTTCCCATACTATCGTAGGCTGTGTGCACTCTTCTGAACTTGTCTCTGGGGAGGAGAATAACGTGCAACTGTGGCGCCCCTGAGGCTTCAGTCGCCACAGAGGTACTGCACCTCCTCTTGAGGTGTGGTACCCCACCATCCAGGTAAGGTGGAAACACCTGACCACACTCCAACACCTGCACCCCACACCACAAAGTAGTGTAGCAAAGCATCTTCGGCAGCTCCCTGCTTGGAGTATAGCAAAGCACCCCTTGGTGGCTCCCTGCTTGGAACACTAAGGGTGTGCGCAGACGCTGCGGAATCCGCTGCGGATTAATCCACACGGATTTTGCAAAAACCGCAGATAAAACCGCAGGTCAAAAGACCTGCGGATTATCTGCGGTTTAGCCTGCGGTTTCACCATCTCCACAATGGTGGAGATGGGAAACCGCTGCGGATTCCGCAGAAAGAATTCACAAGTCAATTCTTTCTGCGGTTTCAAAACCGAAGGAAATCCGCGTGGATTTATCCGCACCATCTACACAGCGGTTTTTGGTTACCATTCATTTGAATGGTACTGTACACCACAGCTAAAACTGCTGCGGGTCCGCAGCGGCCAAAACCGCTGCGGAACCGCAGCGGAATCCACAGCGTGTGCACATACCCTAAACGTGCTGGGAGGTGGGTGGAGTTTAGTTTGCACCAAAAGAGCGGGAAGAGTTGAGTCAGTCAGTCTTCCACTCAGTCAGTGATTGAGGATGTAGAAGGACAGAGTGTGAGATAGAGAAGATCCCCGGGAGAGGGATGGAAGAAGGAAGTGCTTCAGCAGGCCACAGTGATCTGGGTCTGCTGGCACAGGAACGAGACAGAGAAAGGAAGCTTGATTCTCCATTGGGAAGAAGGATTAGTACGGAACGTAAGGAGAATAAGAGAACAAGGACCAGGGTTAGAGGAGAAACCTTTTCAAGTTCTAAGCGCAAGGCCGGGGTCCGGTCCTCAAGGTTGTACGGATACTAATGGTCCTGCAGCAGACACCGGAGGAATAGAAGTAGTGACCACTTTATTCCCACACAAGACTTGGGGGCACAACAGCAACTGGATAGTGAGCCGGGACTTAGTAGCAAGGAGTCCCCGAAGCAGGCTACAGCTGTCTGCCGTACAAGTAGAGTTCATAGGAACATCTGACAGGAGGAACTCCAGTGTAACTCAGTACTAGGAGTACTTCACTCAAAGGCGCTATAAGAGGAGACGTTCAGAAAAGGCACAAATGTTGGCGGAGTGTTGGAAAGGAGAATTCCATCTGGCTTGGAGGTTGACTGAGTCCCTAACCCGGAGGACATGGCACGGAAGCAGGCACCTGTTTGTACAACAGACTTTGAGTAAAGCTTTGGAACTACAAGCCCTGGTGTCCTCCACTTATTCCCGCACCAACCTGCCCAGCAGTGCTACATCCCTCGCGCCTGGCACTACACCATCTCAGTGTAACTTCATCTACACTGCCCTAGGACTACAGCCCTGCCTGTGGAGGGCTATAACATCACTGCTGCACCACAACATCTGTCCCAGAGGATCTGTCTGCAGCGTCGGCTTACATCTCTATTGCCGAATACCACAGGTGGCGTCACGAATCACTTATAAACTTTCACTACCATCAGCGCACTGAACATTCTCCTTTTTACAATGGGCGCCCAGGGCCACGGGCCGGGTCCCAGCTGCCATGACATCTCCCATTGAAGCTCATCGGGCCCGGTACCGAGTACCCCACAACCCTGGGTGTGAAGGTGACCCACAACATTCAGCGGTCGATCGGTAAAACATTTCGTCAGTTTAGTCTGAAGCTGCTCAGAGAGGCCAAATTTGCCAAAATCAGACAATTGTCAACGGGTAACCATTGTTGACTAGTACTAGGTGTAACAGTGAGGATCTGATGGATACGTACATACATACCTCCCAAATCGGAAGGGCAGGAAAAATGGACACTAGTGATGAGTGAACGTGCTCAGAAAACATCTTATCCGAGCACGGGTGTTATCCGAGTTTCTTGGGCGTGCTCGTATATTATCTTCGAGTCCCTGCGGCTGCATGATTTGTGGCTGTTGGACAGCCTGAACACATCTGGGGATGTGTAACAAACAGGCAACCTCCACATGTGTGGAGTCCAAAAGCTGCAAATCATGCAGCCGCGGGAACTCGAACATAATATACACTCACTCCCAGATGCACGGATAACATCCGAGCATGCTCGCTCATCACTAATGAACTCACATTGCGGACACGCTGAGCACGCCATGACAGTTTTTTGCTTTTTTTAAAGCCAAACCACACACCCTAATTCTGCCCATTCTTTTAGTGCCCTTGCTGAAGTCCCTGAGTGTTCCCATATAGTGTAATTCACCTTGGATAGCCCCCATGCCGTACGACGGCCCCCTTAATAGGTCTCTCTACACAGTATACTGCCTCAAAGATGTTCTGAACACACTCCGATGTCCTTCCAGTGCCCCCTTACACACACAATATGTTCACCCCACACAATGTGATTCCCCCGCACACAGTATTTGACGCCTAGATGCTCTTTTGAAGGCAAATGGTGGTGAAATATTAATATGATTTTGATTTCTTTTTTTTTGTTCATTAACTTTGCATTTTGTCGATTAACAAAAATAAACAAACACATTTTTTCTCAAGCATTCTTACTTTGCTGCATTTTCTCCACACCTGCCTAAAATTTTTGCACAGTACTGTATAAAAATTAAAAGTCAAATGACAGGTTCCCTTTAAATTATATGTTCTTTTTTTTCCTGCTTTTATCAAAACTGTATCCTGTGAGAAAGCCAAGCTCTTAGAAATCCTGAACTTTCACCAAAAAAAAAAAAAAAATACACATCTAGGAGCAGATATCTTTCGGTGTCCTTGAACAAGAGAAATATCTGTCAACAACGAAATAAAGCAGATGAGAAGAGCCGGGGAGTCCTGGATTCCTGCGAAAATATTCATAAGTGATTTAAAATAGCTCCTATATCAGGATACAATGAAGGAGAAAGGGATAGTGATTGAAATTACGGCTCAATGAAAGATGTCTTTTGTCAAAGCCTCCTGCAAAGATGCTGGCGCAACCAAAAAATGGCGACCACAGACTGATTTGTCCACTTGGTTTCACCTTTGGTTTTGCCGAAATTCTTGGTAAGATCAATTTCACCAGTAAACGGAAAGGACAATGTTTTTTCCTGTTACGTTAGGAAGTCGCCTGTGTGACCGGATCACACAAAAAGTCGAGATAAACACTAGAGATCTGCCTGTTATGCGCTGCTCATCCAGCCTATTATTTAGCACCACCTCCTTGAAGAACGGATCATTTAAGACATTATAATAAGAGCTAATTAAAAAAATTGCACAGGATAAAGGATAATCCAATGCATAATCCAATGCAAGATATACTGACAGATCCTAACACGGATGACAGCAACCACAGCAATACATAAAGGATACAACAAAAATATTAAATCATGATGAAAATACCAACCACAGTGACACACTCTGCCCCCTCATAGCACTCCAACGCGCGTTTCGTCATTAATTCCACAGCGCTGTACACACATTATTGGCACTCTCCCCGATGGGGCTCACAATCTAAATTCCCTATCAGTATGTCTTTGGAATGTGGGAGGAAACTGGAGAACCCGGAGGAAACCCACGCAAACACGGGGAGAACATACAAACTCCTTGCAGATGTTGTCCTTGGTGGGATTTGAACCCAGGACCCCAGTGCTGCAAGGCTGCAGTGCTGACCACTGAGCCACCAGCCTTTTGTGTGATAGTCTTAATGGGTGTCCATCAGTAAAAGGAAAGTTGTTTTTTTTATAGCAGAACATGGTCAATTGCTTAAAGAGAATGTATCATGAGACTGGGGATATCCTTGTTATTTAATAAAAAATGGATAGCCTCAGACTGGTGATTTTGTTTTAAATATCACCTATTGGCCAAAGTGTTCATAAGGCATGCCCCCACCCCACCTTAGCGACCTTCCTGGCTTTCAGAGTGGGATCCCACAATCTCCACACTTTCCTCAAGGGAAAGATCAAGATCTCGCCTGTTATCGCAGGATCTCGCTCTTTGAACTAACCCAGTGCTGCTGCATCTATTACTAAGAGGTTACAGTAACTAAAGGATGCTGCAGATCTTCCGATAACAGATCTTGAGCTTTCACAGCAAGTAAAGCTGTAAAGGTTATGGCATCCTGTTATACGTGCTGGGATTCCACATCTTTGAAGTTCAGACATGACTTTTGCTAGATTGAGTCCTTTAGGGGAGCATTAGAGACCTTTGTGATCTCAATTGCTAATAAGTCATATTTAAAAAAATCAAAAGTTTGGGACTGGCCACTCTTTTCTTAAAGGGGTTTTCCAGCTCTTCCCAGCTATAGTGTCATGGTTAGGACATGGTTACTGTCCTGTTCTCACAGGGTTAACTTTTGCCAGCCTCTCTTTGGCTCTGGGAGGGGTATTTATACTCACTCCAGACTAGTATTCTCTGTCAGCTATACTGTTATTCTGGCTGTGTGTCTGACCGACCCCCCTGGTGTGCGTGTACTGCATTGCTTGTTTGATTCCCGTGTATGACCCGGCCTGTCCCCTCACTCTGAACTCCGTCTCACGTTTTAGGTACTATTGTCTTCTCTGGTTCTGACCTCCTGGCTTGGCTATTGTTACTCCGCTACCGTTTGCCCCTATTGTACCGTCTATTGCCCGTTCTGGTTTTCTGATCTATTGCTACGTCCTGACTATCCGCTCTGTCTAACCCTTTGGTACTGTCCTGCTATCTCGTGCATTGACCCTGGCTTGATCTGGTTTCCGCCCCTGTCTATGCCCCTTGGTAACTTGTCCCGTAGTTACCTTTCTAGGAGTTTCCCTGCAGCTCGTAGCTCTGTGGAGCTTAGGCCACGCCCCCAGCAGTCACATGTTTCAGGTCCTGATACTCTGAAGCACGCATCGTCACCGCTGCTGCCCCGCTCCACAGGTATCTTTGAGCGCGTTTTTTGTACTAAGGACATGCGCACTGGCTCAGTGAGCGAGTGCAGTGCAGTGTTCCTGACATATAGTTTGTTGGAAAAACAAAACTGGGCTTTACACACTCTACCCAGGTTTATTGCTTATGGTGTCTACTATAGTCCAGAGTGCTGATGTCACGTCAATAACATTGACAGTAGCCGAACTCAACGGCTCTGCTTGAGTTGATGACACAAGCAGCTCATGGCCGCTGTACTCAATGATTGGCTGCAGTGCTGTTGATATGCTGGGGAATATGGGCATTCCGAAACTGGGGCAACGTCACATGTGCGTCTTGGCACAATGATGACGTGTCAAGCTGGCTAATCAAAAGAGACATTGGCCATGCAGTCAGGTAATAGAGGTAGTTTATGGGGCTCCTGCCCAGTGACTACAGATTACAAGTCCTGCAAATCCATACGAACCATCTTTACTTTGGAAACGCATAATGTCTGACCTTTTAACAAGGCCTCGGATGTAAAAAACGGCAAAACAGATACTCATCTCCAGATGACTGTTTTGGGGCGTTTGCCCCTCATCAGTATAAGAGGCGCCACAGGCATACGCTGCCACCAGAATATTGCGTATTCATGCCAGGATTCTATGGACAGAAGTTCTCGGTGTCTTAATTAATTTATGGCAGGTTTTATTGGCAAAAAGGACATTTGGCAACTTGTCAAGAAACCCTAAAGCCTTGTTTATTTCTATATAACTTATGCATCGATCTAAATAGATTGAAATTCGTCTAAAAAATAGGACTATGAAATACTAAACGACAAACAATCATAATGCAATCCTGAATAAATAGGATCCAGGTACTAGCAAAATAAAAAATAAAAAGCACCCAGAAAAAAATGTGATTTTTTTTGTTATTGAAGAAATGTAAATTTTACATTAGGTGTCTTCAATAATCAGCGACATATAGAAAATGATTTTCTTTTTGACCTATACTAAGGTCCTAAAAAAAATAAATTGCCTCCTTAACGAAGATTTGTGTGGCAGGGATGTGCGCAGGCTGTGTGATGGGAAGGTCCAGGCCTCCTGCATTCATGAGGCCTACAATTCCTCTCTGTGATTTCCTTCAAAGGCCTAGCACAGCGCCATGGCAACCAGGCCTGCACATACAGACATGCTTAGGTTTCAAAGGCTGCGCGCAAAACACCCACTACCCCGGCCATGGATTTTACATCAAGTTCCTAAACTGTCAATTTAAAACAATTGCCTAAAAAAAACCCACGTGAGGAAAAGAGGGGGGATGATTCAATGCGACAAGGAGGTGTGCTCATTGACTGCCATTGATTTACTACAAAAAGATGGGGGGGGGGGGATGGGTGCGGAAGCCGTAGATTGTGTCCTAGAGAATGTCCCTGGGTTGAGACTGTCTGGACTCCTTACAGGCTTGATTCATAAAGAAAATTGGGAGAGGACAAAAAAAAAAAATGGAGGTGTTGCCTCTAGCAACTACGGTAATTCATTTTTTAGTTCTCACAAGAAAAATGACAACTGGAATCTGTCATCAGATCACGTGGTGCTCGCTCCATCTAGAGAGAAAAAAAAAATCAATTTTATCTATCTACAACCTTCAATATTAAAATTGCAACACCATGGGAGACAAGTCTGGAGACTCTGCAGGTGATGATGGTAGCATGTTTAGGCCACGCCGGCCACACGCAGGAGGACGAGCAACATGCAGTCATGATGAAATGGAACTTTGGAGAAATGCCCATGCGATTAGTTCCATGATCAAATCAATGTAACGCCCGAGCTGTAAGGGTACGCGAACACGAACAGGAATAGCAGCGGTTTGGACAAAGCGTATTTTTGCTGCATCCAAAATGCTGTGCTCTACATACGCACTTCTACTATTCCTGATTGTGGGCACGTATCCTTAATATCCCTGGAATAAACACTAGAGGGGTCTGGCGACCGTTCATTATGACACCTGTTATGAAAAGGTCACCGAGGAGGATGGCAGGAACAGGCTAAGCCACCAGAAGACCAGAGAGGTTGGTAAATAAGCGGATTGCAGACCCCTGATCCTATCCACACAACTAGCAGTAGCCGTGGAGCGTTCCTACGATGCCCTAGACGCCTCGGCACAGCCAGAGGACTAACCAAGCCTAAAGACAGAAAGATGAAATCTAAACTGCCACGGAGCAGATCCCCAAAGGAATAGACAGCCCCCAAACATGTATTGTCAGTGAGACAAGATGAGACACAAACACAGGCAGTGAACAGACTGAGCAACAGTGGGGCCCAAGCTGTCTAGACAGGACAGGACAGAAAAGATACTGTCTGCAATCACGCACAAAACACTGAAAAAGTCTAACACTTCTGATATACAAAAAACCTGAGATCACACGACCTCACCCCCGCTAGATCAGCACTCTGGTATAAACTGGCAGCAAAGCAAAAGGATACTAACATAACAGGGGACTGAACAAGCTGCAACATATGAAGCAGGGCCCAGCGCTGCCCCCAGCAGGGAGCACGCTGAACCCTAGCAGCAAAACAGAAAGCAAAAAAAAGTAATGCCAGGTTCCCAATTATTGTCGTCAGGTGGAGAACTTTCATCCACCTGGTCAGCTCCACGACTCTCAGTTACCACCAGAGGGAGCAGAGGGAGCTTTGGCTCAGAACTTCATGCAAGGGAATTCATAACAGACACCCCACCCGGGAGTAAGATCGGTGTGACGTTCCCTCGCAAAGGATTCTTTATGGCGCTTGAAAATTGTGTTTTAATTTTTTTTTCATCACTTGCAGATCAGTAACGTGTCTATCCAACCTGTGATTTCCATAACTCCATGACTTTTCCTTCTTGTTGCAACATTGGGGAGTTTATCGCATATCTACCTTCTATCAGTCTATTATCTATCTATTCATCCATCCACCTATTATATATCTATCATTTCTAAGTCTCTACCTAATACCTATAATTATTTATCAACCAAATATCAATTGATCATTCTATTTATCTAACTCATCTAGCTATCTATCCATCAAAAATCAGTTGTTCAATTGATTGTGCTATATTCTATGTATTTATGTATTGAATATCTATTTATCTATCTACTTACAATACATCAATGAATCTACCTGCCAGATATCAATTGACTATCTACTAAAAATCAATTGAGCATTTTAGATATCTAACTTTATATAACTACCGTACTTAATATCTATGATATACTGTATCTACTTATCTACCAAATAGCAACTGATCTATCTAATTTCTATCTACTAAATATCTGTCTAGGAAATATCAATTGATTGTTCTAATTGCTATCTTGTTTTTTTTCCCTTCAAAATACCCACTGTATATCAATTGGTTGTTCTATCTAATTACAATCTTCTATTTATCTAGTGATTATTTATCTAGTTATTACATAGCATTCTATTTATATTTACATCTCCCTAATTTATATCTTCTATCTACTAAGTATCAATCTATCAAATATCAATTGATCGCTCTATTTATCTAATCTGTCAATATTCTTAAAAAATATTTCTACAATTCACAAATCTGATCCCCTCTACGAGTCACAGATCTACAACGATGATGACACGAACAGCACCATGTGGATATATAACGGAGCCTTGAACGCGTATGTGAACACAGCCTTAGCTGCACACTATATTAACGGGCCACAAATGAATGGCTTTATAATAATTCAATATTTGGGGGACCGAAAAAGAGGCATCACTATCAGAAATGGGGGTCTCTATACAGAGACAGGGGTAAATAGGTAGAGTATGGTCAGAATGTAGGGTACATAGAGATACACCCATATATGGAGAGGTATATAGACATATGGTTACTGGGTAAATACCGTTGTAATGGTATCAGGATCTAAAATTACCAGTGAAATGTATCCATCCCTTTAAGGCATATACTAAGATTGAGCAATTATTGAATTTGGGTACAGTGGCCAGAGATGAAAAATCCCTGGTGTTGATTTTGCGCCTGAGGCAGATGAGCTGGAGGAGCTTAGCGATGGATGAAAGTGGTAAATATTCTCACACAATCAGTACTTCCCACAGACATTGGACTGGAAACAGAAAATCTGCAAGTCCAAGGACTCTATAAATCGTACAAAATGTAATTAGTGGACTCGCTAGATGCTACAAAAAGCATAAAATCATAACGGCACTGACAGACCAAGGAATGTAAAACTAATCCCGGCTGCCATATGAAAATATAGCTTTAACTTTAATGCAATGAACAGATGGGCGATCTGGCAATTAAGCACATCAAGGGTGCAGTTCTCAGATATAGGGTATTAAAAATCTGAGATCCCATACAGGAGACGATTATTTCACTACTCCTGTGTCCCTCGTGGTCGGAGCACATTCTGGAATAAATATTAAAACGGAACTTTGCATAGTTATTAGTATGTCGTCTCCTTATCTCCGTGTAATGAAAAGTTCTGCAACTTCGTGGTATACTTTCTGGTTTCATTCATGCTTGTAAGGTTTATATGTTTGTGGGGCCATACAAATATAACACTTCTCACGGTTGGAGATCTGCTACAATTGTATCTAGTGAAGGCAATTCTCTGTGAACTAAATCCATCAGTATCAACTTTAGAGTCAAGGCTTTCAATGAGGGATCTGTGCGGAGAGGAGATGCCACTGCTTTCTGATTTGAGCACTTGTGGCCATAAAGTGTCTAATTATGGCCAACTCACAAGCCACATCCACTTTTTACTCCAGATGTTAAAAAAAAGGCATGTTTGGCACAAGTGGCTCAAAATTTGGGAGCAAAAAATGAAGCGCACCAAAAAAAGAGGGCGCCTAAATTAATATATAAAAAACTTTCAAGCTCCTTGTGCGCTGTCAGGGAATGAGAACACTCTTGTGTACATTCAGATGTATATACTATCCTCAGCAATGCCCTATAAGTTCCAGGAGTAAAAACAAAAAATGCACAAATACCATCTCAGTAACACCAGGAAAGATCAAGCCACAGTTACCAAATAAATACCGATTGCGGTGCCTAAGGAGCAATGCTAAAAGTTCTCTGTATACTGTAGGTTATTAATGTGGTTTTCCGTTGTATTCAAGTTTCCAAAGTGAAGCCATAATTATTAAAAATAAATAATCCATTATTTACCACTGGATTCTGCACCCACTCCAGCGATGTCATTCTACTGGTCTCCGTCGGACTGGAAGTGGTAACGCTTCGACCAGCAGTCACTTGACTCTGCAGCCAATCAGCGACCTCAGCGGTCAGGATACTGGTGGCCATGACGTCATCCCTTCCAATTCAGCAGAGAATATTGGAGCAGCAGATGCATCTTTAAGACAGTACCCTATGGGCTAGTGGTGGTGTTGGCTTTGTTTAGGGATATCCTGTAAGAATCATAGAATCATAGAATCGTAGAGTTGGAAGGGACCTCCTGGGCCATCTGGTCCAACCCCCTGCTCAAAGCAGGATTCGCTAAATCATCCCAGTCAGATGTCTGTCCAGCCTCTGTTTGAAGACTTCCATTAGAAGAGTCACGTACGGATAGCCTACATGGATCAGGGGCGCCATATCGTATCCCCAGGGTGCCAACCTCTGAGATCAGGAAGAGATATTTAGGGTAAAGACACCTTCAATTCCCTTAGACTTTTTCCTATAAATTGACATATAGTTAAAGGAATGCAAATAAAAGGTATTTTTACAGTGGCTTATTTTTCTTGGCTTTCTGCTTTGATAGACCCTTGTCCATATATATTGTTTTTCTGATAATTTACCTTAGACATTGGCAGTGCATTGAGTTTGTAGGACATTGTTTACTCTCACACTTTGGTCAGCCCTTGAGCTGATCAGGTATTGTTCAATTTCACACCTTGAGCAGCCAATCTTTACTTTACACATAGGTCAGCCATTAAATTGCTAAGCCAATGTTTACTTTGGATGCATAAGTAATTTAATAAAACTGTACTAATCCTACCTGCCTTTCTCAGGTGAGGAGACCAAGTCATTATGGTTTAAACTTGTGGGGAAAAAAAAAATAAAAATAAATAAATAAATAAATAAATAAATAAATGGGTTTCGCATACTGCTGTACTGGCTTGTTTTAATTAAAAACGCAGCAATACCTGATTCCTAGGTTTTTTTTGCTGCGTTTTTGCACTGACTCATTGCTTTCTGTGGGTGAAAAAATGCTGAAAAGAGTTTTAAAAAACGCAGCAAAAAACAAAAAACAAAAACGGGTAACAAGAAGCTTCAACTACAACCCAGAATATGATATATGAACCTATCCTACTGTCCAGATAAACAATGTATCATCTTTGTATCACATCTCATTAACATGGGTTTCCTCAGCAGCTACTAGTCACAGCATTAAGATTATGGTTAAGTACTCCGTCTGGTTGCCATCATTTTGTGGCTGGCTGATAGGTCTGTGCCCGTACAGGGAGCGGATATAATATGGCCTTGTGTCATGTCTTCTCCTTGTTGAGTTAATCAAGGACACATCTGAGATGTTATGTTCAAATGTCAATACTGATAGCAGCAACATCGCAGAGAGCCCTGCCCCTTGCAAGACGGATGGATATCTTTCTTGTATCCAATGAATACATGCGCTGATGACCAGTCACTAGTCTACGATATGGTAACATCCTGTCCCTGCTCGTGGCCGACATGCGGAGGAGTGTCTTTTGCATTCCTCCGGGCTCCCGAGGATTTCCCCTCCCCTGCTGCCCGGGGTAACGTATGATGCTTTCTCCTGCATTGTCCGGCGCTTCGGGTGTACAGTGCGCATGCGTCGAATGAAACCACTCTGATTGGCTCATTGGGAGCCATGTGATTAGTCACATGGGCATAAGAAGGTCCTGTGCTCACCCCCCGGCATACTTCCCTTGAGAAAGCGTGCTTCTAGTCATGCGAAACGCTCGACGGGCGTTCCCCCTACCTGGTCCCGGGTCCACTTAGCCTCCATCCTTGTATCTGGTAAGATATCGCTCTTATAGTTGGCCATATGAGATTTATTTTTGCGCACTGGTTGCTATAATGGCTTCACAAATTGGTGTAGGAGTTCTCTAACCGGAGAATGGGGAATTAGCAGACATTGGTTATTTACCTGGCCGTGGCTATATTTGCTCTCAAATCATATATATTGTCTTGCTACTTGATATTATGTGGCTGGGTGTCTCTCCCGGGTAGTTCTGTCTTCTATCCTGTGGTGTTGTTTTACTCTGCCTGTGTTTGTACAATGTGATACATATGTAAATTAATAAAGATGTATTTTTATTATATTCACCCAGTTACTCTTATTTCCTCCTTGCATGGATATGGTAACATCGTTGCAACGTTAGATTGTGGTATAAATTTTAAGCGACTTCCAAAGCCGGATTGTAGGAGGCACAAAATGGGCAAATTCTCCTTGGACCTACATTATTTAGATATTTTATCTTCAATGGGCCATGATCAGCTCCTTTGCATGATTTATAGGAAATCTCAAGACTAGATACATTGATAACTGTAGTTTTAACATGCTCAGTCCTTTACTTCTCAGGGGACATAAGCCTCTGCCATATTTGTCTGGCGGCGACTTACTCCTTTACATTAGGTGGTTGGCCGGTTTCACAAAAAAATCTTCAGGTTTGGCCGACATTCATCTAATGTGTATGGCAGCCTCTACGATATTTTCATATGTGGCACACGGGTTGTAGAAAGTTCTGTCCTGATCTGAAAGCACAAGTCCAAGCAGACAGTGATGGGAGCCTTTTGGGGGGTGTACTTGACAAAGGAGCTTGAGCTCTGCAGGTCTCCAGCCAGGGCTGTACATTATCTGATTACATTTAGAATGGTTCCCACCACGGATATAGCACATTTCTCATCTCCCATAAGCCTCATTGTGACCACAAGCTGCAAGGTTCATCTACAAACGTCTTACCCAGTTTGGCAGCTGCTACCTCTGTGTAGGAGGCCATTTCTGCAGGGAATTGGCTGCCGCCCCGCCAGCTCTCGATGAATGTGTGTGTCTTATACTGACATTCCCTGTATATTTCCAAGATTCGGGTAATTCATCACCTAATCATCTTAAAAAGAATCCACTACACAAACAGAAGACATCAAGGGGGCGCATATGGTTTTAGTTGTAATAATTACTGGCATGTAACATATGGAGAAGAGAAGGGAGTTGTTCTCGAATAGATGAAAATGGGTCCAAGTCTATAATCACGACTACGAAAATACTTAAAAGGAAGCAAGAAACACCATTATTTTTAATAATGCATTATTTTTAATGCACTCAGCAGTGATGATTCCACAAATTACATAACCCATACTGCCTAATTAAAGGGGATGCCCACTATCCATTTTTTTCTTAGGACGGTTTCCAAAATTAGCTGACTAAACTGGCAGCAGGTGTTAACTTCCCCTGTAGCGCCACCATAGGGGAATTAAAGCATTACATAGTGTCCTTCAGGAATAAAAGATGCCGGCTATGATGACTTGGGCCAGAGTTTTAGGGAATTAGAGTACAATTCCTGACAAAATAACAGACTTGAATGCACTTATGCAGCTCTATGTATATGTATATATATTTCATAATAGTCGCTAGCTGAGATGGTGGCCATGAGCGATACATAACAATGATCTCTTCAGCCGGACATTGTGAACCCGGCCCTACGGGCCATGGACTGTGCTGTTTTGTCTGCTTGTTAGGTTGCACCTAAGAAACACAGAATAGTCCAGTGATACATTGGCCAAGTGACAAAGTAAATCTTGCCCTCCCTAGGGTACCACAAAGGCAGCCAATAAGGATTGCAAAACTTTCTATTTCTCTCTCTACCACTCTTTTACCGTCTCTCTCAGATTACCCCTCTCTAGAAATCCTCATCTCTCTATTGCTCCTTTTCTCTTCCTGGCACTTTTTTTTTTCTTTAAGTATCTCTCTCTCTCTCTCTCTCTCTCTCTCTCAATCTGCTTCTCTTTTTAGGACTCTGGCTTCATGCCCCCTTTTCTCCATGGGTCTACTTTTCTATCCTTCTGTCTTTTTCTCTACATAATGCTTTCTTAGTTTCTGCCCCTTTCTATGCGTCTCTCTCCATTCCCCACTGTCTATTATTCTCCCTCTTTTTCTTGCGCTTTCTTTCTCTCTCTCCCTATGCCTTTCTCTCTATTCCCTGTTGTCTAGTATTTTCTCTTTCTTTCTCCTTTTTCGCTTTCTTTCTCTCTTTCTTCACATGACTCTTCTTTTACCACTGTTATTCTCCGTCTTTTTCTATCTATTATTTTCCCTTCCTTTCGCTATCTTTCTCTGTTCATGCCTTTCTCTCTATTCCCTGTTGTCTATTATTTTCTCTCTTTCTTTCCAAGCCTCTCTCTTTTCCCCACTATTCTCCCTATCTTTTGTTTTCTCTTTTTCTTTTCATGTCTCTCTCCTTTCCCCACCATCCTTTATTCTCCCTCTTTTTCTTGCTCTTTCTTTCTCTCTCTCTACCCATGCCTCTCTCTCTATTCCCCATTGTCTATTATTTTCTCTTTCTTTCTCCTGTTTCTCTTTCTCTCTTTCTTCCCATGCCTCTCTCCTTTCCCCACTATTATTCTCCCTCTTTTTCTCTCTCATTATCAATTATTTTCCCTTCCTTTCTTTCTCTCTCCATGCTTCTCTATTCCCTATTGTCTATTATATTCTCTTTCTTTCTTTCCATGCCTCTCTCCTTTCCCCACTATTCGCCCTCTCTTTCATTCTCTTTTTTTCTTTTTCTTTCCATGTCTCTCTCCTTTCCCCACCATCTTTTATTTTCCCTCTTTATCTCTTTCTTTCTCTTCATGCCTCTTCCTTCTATTCCCCATTATTTATTATATTCCTCTCTTTCTTTCCATGTCTCTCTCTGCTTTCCCCGCTATTATTTTCCCTCTTTTCCTTTTTTTTCCTGTCTTTCTCTCCGCGTCTCTCCCTATATTCCACATTATCTATTATTCTCCCTCTTTTTCTCTCTTTTCCATTATTATTTTCCATTCCCTTTTCTCTTTCTTTCTATGCCTCTCTCCTTTCCCCACTATTATTCTTCCTTTCTTTCTCTCTGTGTATCTCTCTATATTAGCCATTATCTATTATTTTACATTCTCTCGTTCTTTTTTTCCATGTCTCTCGCCTTTCCCCACTATCATTCTCCCTCTTTTCCTTTCTTTCTTTTTCTATCTTTCTCTCTGTCTCTCTACTTTCCACATTATCTATTATTCTTCTTCCTTCTTCTCTTTCTTTCCATCTCTCTACATTTCCCATTATTCTCCCTTTCTCTCCATGCTTCTCTCTCCTTTCCCCACTATCTATTATTCTCCCTCTTTCCTTTTCTCCATGTGTCTCTCTCCTTTCCCCACTATTCTCCCTCTTTCTCTCCATACGTCTCTCCTTTCCCCATTATCTATTATTCTCCCTCTTTCTCTTTCTCTCCAGGCGTCTCTCTCCTTTCCTCATTACCTATCAGTCCCTCTTTCTATCCATGTCTCCCAGTCCCGCTCTCTTGCTCAATATGTGACCTCTTTCTCTGCCCTTCTCTCTTTGTGACTATCTCCTTGCTTTTTTTTTTTTTTTATTTCTTATCTTTTGGCTCTACCTCCCTGCCCCTTACTCTTCCTTTCCATGACCTCCCCTCTTTCCGTCCCACTCCATGATACCCTTCTCTTTTTCTATTCTTCAGGACTCTTCCTCCCTGACCCCTCTCTATGTTTCTCTTTCCCTATAACTATTGACGTACATTCAATATGTCAATTCTCAAACAGAAAACATTTTTTGCCTTCCCCCCCAAAAGAGATTACATGAGCCAAATGCAGACAGATGAGACTCTGAAGTGAAGAGAACGAGGTGTTTGGACAGCCATTGTGAGACCATTGTACCATCGCTCCTCCGTAGACACAGAAGTGCTGAGTCCGTTGTGTCCGGCCACGGTCCTAACTTATTACATCACAAAGGACGTCCGGGGCCCCTCATCCCGGCCAAGGGTATGTGGAGCCCAAATGTATTTGGCAGAAAGTAAGCCGCCTGGCTGCCAAATTATTCATTTTTAATGGTTTTTCTACACATCCTTTAGAACATGTGCAGACAATGCAACATTCAGGACAAATAAACAAAGTAACCATAACTACAAACAAAAAGTAACATGGGACAACAACTTCTAGAAGTGAAAATAATAGTAAAACATTTCTACTATGTGTATTAATACAAGAGGATCGGCCATAAAGTACAACTTCATTTATTCATATATATCTGCAGGGATTTCCAGCTCCTTGACCCCCTTGTGGAAATCCAGACCTCTGAGCGTTTACCCTAAATGTATGGCAATGATTGACAGCTTCATCACCGTGTGAGCCCCTTGTGTTACTCTAAAATCCTGCATGATTGCCCATTGGAGAAAAAAAGTGCAATAAATAAATTGCATTCTCAATAACAGTCACAGAGAGGACCATCAGCTCTAAAGTCTCAAGGAACACACTTCTCTAATATTGTTTAAAGGGAACCTGTCACCTCCAGGAATGCTATTTACCTGCAGATATAGTGCTAGATCTGCAGGTAATCATGTCTTTCAGCAGCTACAGAGAGAAAATGTCTTATCCTCCCTGCGTCCGCTCGCTTCCAGTCATCAATGAGAGGCAGGAGGTTGTTACCATCACTGCTGTAATCACTCCCTAGCACTTTGACTGACAGCCTGCTCCGCAGTGTATGTGTGCAGAGTATGGTGCCAATCAATGTGCCAGGGACGTCTCTTGTTTGAAGCCAATGACAATTAAAGACAAGATAAAGGTGCCAGAATTCAGATTTGAGATTCATCAAAAAACTGGCATATGTGTCTGACACCACTTTTATGATGTGTTTTAGACACTTTTTGTGCATTATGGAATAAGTGGATCTGGTTTATTGCAAAATGAATGTGGTCAGACATGATTCAACATATACCAAAAGTTTGGTGCACAATAAACTATGGCTAGGCAATGTAAAGGTAGACAAAAAGATCTAAAAGGTGTAATCCAGCATGTGATAATTGTGGAGCATTTTTAGGCATTCTAATGTAAATATGAGTAGGGATAGTACATTTTCTGGTGACCAATCAGCAGTCTCATTATCATCACAGATATGATTGCAAGGAAAAGGTACGATTGAATAAAAAAAAAAAGATAACACAGTATCCAACAATAGGTGATGTCCCAGCTCACCTCCTCCCCATCTTATACAATGACTGATAACACCTCTATATACAGTAGGTAGCACATGATCACCCATTTAAAAAAGGTGATGTGATGTCACAGCTCACCTCCTTGTACTGTACAATGACTGATAACATCTCTATATAGAGTAGATAACACAGGATCCATCATTCACAGTAGGTGATGTCTCAGCGTCTCAGCTCACCTCCTCCCCATCTTATACAATGAATTATAACACCTCTATATACAGTAGGTAGCACATGATCACCCATTTAAAAAAGGTAATGTGATGTCACAGCTCACCTCCTTCTCTACAATTACTAATAACAACTTTATATACAGTAGATAACACAAAGTCCACCTTTCACAATAGGTGATGTCACAGCTCACCTCCTCCTGTACAATGAATGGTAACACCTCTATATAGCGTAGATAACACAGGATCCACCATTCACAAAGTACAGTGCCATGGCTCACCCCCTCCTCCTGATAACACCTCTATATACAGTAGGTGACACAGGATTCACCATTCACAACAGGCAGTGTCACAGCTCACCTCTTATTCCTGCTGATAATTCTACATACAGTAAATAACACAGGTTCCACCTTTTACAAAAGGTGATGTCACAGCTTACCTCTTCCCCTCCTGAACAATGACTGAAAAACACCTCTATATACAGTAGATACAAGATCCACCATTCACAATAGGTGAAGTCACAGCTCACCTCCTCCTCTCTTGTACAATGACTGATTACACATATACAGTAAATATCACAGGATCCACCAATAAGATCAGCTCACCTCGTCCTCCTGCTGATAACACCTCTATATACAGTAGGTAACACAGGATCCAACATTCAGAATAGGTGATGTCACAGCTCACCTCCTCCTCTTATACAATGTCCGATGACGCCTCTATATAAATTAGATAACACAGGATCCACCATCCACAGTAGGTGATGTCACAGCTCACCTCCTCCTGTACAATGACTGATAACATCTCTATTTATAGCAGCTATCACATGAACCACCTTTCACAATAGATAATGTCACAGCTCACCTCCTCTTCCCTTGCAATGACAGATAACACCTCTATATACACATTCCCTTCTACTGAAGTGAAATAAACACGTATACAGCCACACTTCATGTCCCATGTATCAGTACACCTCTTTGTCTTCTGCAGATTAGCAGCGCATCCTTGGACCACTAGATCTGTCTCAGTAATAAAGCCAAATGCTGCAAAGAAAACATCACCCAGAGCCTCCATTACAAGTGATCTAATGCAGCAGGCAACAGCTGAATTTTGTGCTTTTCTTATTCTCTGCATTTAATAACAGTGACACGTGAGTCGTTCAGCCCCTCGATACCGATTGTGCAAAAATCAGGTAAAAATTGGGCAATGTCCTCCCTGCTATGACCCCGCAGTGACCATAGTTGAAAAGAATGCACAGCATACACATTATTTCCAACAAAGTGGGTGCTCGGCAAAAAGACCCACAATAATCCCTTTCATTTGAGCGTTTTAAGATGAAGCTTGTGACTTTTATACTCGGCTTTTCCCAGCAAACAAAGGCCGAGAACGAGTAACAGCCTCAGCGTGACGGCCCTGGTTCACACAAGCGAGGTCCAGCAAAGAAACAACACATCATGATTTTAAAGGGATGCTGTCACCAAAAGGGTGTCTTTAAATTATGGTTCCTTTTAAAGGTCCTAATAACAAAAAACTGGTTTGCTAATATATACCCCCTCCCAAAATCATGTAAGAGTGGAGAGTGATCAGTTAATCGGATTTGTGACTCCTTTACTGGAGCTAGGCATGTGATCACTCTCAGCCAATCAGTAGAGAGGGAAGTACTCAGGGGCGTAACTATAAGCATCAGGAGCTGATGGAGGTCATATAAAGGGACTCTCCAGGAGTAGAATACAAATAAAGAAAGAAAATAAAATGTCATTCTAAATACATTTCTAAAAATTATTATTTCGTAAAAGGCACTTGTTTTGTTTAAGGAGATAATCACATTAGTTCATTAAAATTAAATTGCCGCTTGCTTGTCAGTCTGACAGAAACTCTTCCTAAAATTTAAACATGACAGGTGTCTGTGAGCATGTGCAGTAGGAAGCTCCATTCCCTCCCTTCATATGTAGTAGGAAGGTGCACTGCTGTGACCTGGACACAGTCTAACAGTATGTGATATAGATTATTTCCAAGTCACAGCAGCCACTCAGCATTCAGACAAACATGGTGGATTGCAGTATATGCAGCTTCTTCTTCCTCAGCATCCCTGGTATCTCCAGTATTGGATCAGATAGACAGGGAGGACAGCTGTGTGAGCAGCCTCGTCTTATGTCAGCATCTGGTATCTCCAGTATTAGATGAAAAAGACATGGTGGACAGCAGTGTGAGCAGCCTCTTCTTACCTCAGCACCCCTGATATCTAAAGTATTAGATCAGATAGACAGGGTGGACAGCAGTGTGAGCAGCCTCTTCTTACCTCAGCACCACTTGTATCTCTAGTATTAGATCAGATAGACAGGGTGGACAGCAGTGTGAGCAGCCTCTTCTTACTTCAACACCCATGATATCTCCAGTATTAGATCAGATAGGGTGGACAGCAGTGTGAGCAGCCTCTTCTTACCTCAGTACCCCTGACATCTCCAGTATTAGATCAGATAGACAGGGTGGATAGCAGTGTGAGCAGCCTCTTCTTACCTCAGCACCCCTGATATCTCCAGTATTAGCTCAGATAGACAGGGTAGACAGCAGTGTGAGCAGTCTCTTCTTACCTCAGCACCCCTAAGGGTATGTGCACACATAGTTTTTTGTCTCTGCGGATTTTGTAGAGAAAACTGCAGGAAATCCGCAGGACAAAGTGCTGCAGTTTTTCTGCGGTTTATCTGCGGTTTTGCCCTGCGGTTTTACACCTCATAATGGATGAGGTGTAAAACTGCAGCGTTTCTGCACCAAACAATTGACATGCTGCGTTTTGAAAACCGCAGCAAAACCGCGCGGAAAAAAACGCAGCATGTGCACAGCTTTTTTTTATTTCCATAGGAAATAAAGGTACTGTACAACGCAGCAGAATCTGCTGCGTTTCTGCAGCGCCAAAAACGCTGCGGAAACGCAGCAGAAACCGCAAAGTGTGCACATACCCTGATATCGCCAGTATTAGATCAGATAGACAATGTGGACAGCAGTGTGAGCAGCCTCTTCTTACCTCAGCACCACCTGTATCTCTAGTATTAGATCAGATAGACAGGATGTACAGCAATGTGAGAAGCATCTTCTTACCTGAACACCCCTGGTGTCTCCTGTACGGGAGCAGATAGACAGGGTGGACAGCAGTATGAGCAGTCTCTTTTTACCTCACCACTGGGAGCACATCTTCCTACGAATGAAGGATGGGAGGGGTGGGGGGACAGAGCTTCCTACTGCACATGCTCACAGTTATTTGTCATATTCACATTCTAGGGCAGGCTTTTGTCAGTGTAACAAGACAGTTGCCATATTACTGTATAATAGAGATTACCTCCCTAAATAAAACTAGCTTGGTTTGCTAATTAAAGATATTTAAAAATATATATTTTTCTTTATTTTGCCTATTTAAGTGTCTTCTGCGATTTGACATGACTATTTATCTTTCCACTGCTACTTCAATATTAGTAGTTGTAAAGCTGTTTGCACTTTTTGCACTACTATAAGTTTTCCGCTTTGGACAGTTGATTACAATGAACCTCCATGGATTTGCTGATCACAGGGTGTAGGGTAGCTGAGATTCCCAGTGATTGCTTGTAGACTGTTAGGGAAACAGCAGGTGTTCATTTACTCTTCAGCGCCACCACTGGGCAAATAAAGCGTTGCATGCGTCATATTGATTGTGATTCATGATTGCTGTCTGGTCCCACACTCCAGAAGTTACCTTCTTTAATGATGCTGCTAAAGGCATAAGGCACAGAAATTACCCTCTTACCAAACAAACTGCACTTTTATGCATAGAGGGAGCAGAAAGATGGCTATTGCAACAGATTGTCTGCACGGAACACAGACTGCCGTCAACAGCCCAGTTCACAATATCAGGTTGAAAATCATTTAACCTACAGGACCTACTAAATTCCCTCAATACTACCGTAGGACATCGCACATCATTTGCCATGCCCCTTGATAGTACCGCACGTCATCTGACATCATTTGCCAACTCCCTCGATACTACCGTGAGACATCTGACATCATTTACCAACTCCCTCGATACTACCGTGAGACATCTGACATCATTTGCCAATTCCCTCGATACTACCGCGCAACATGTAATCCAGTTTCCCAAGCTTAGCGGTAACTCCACTCTTGATATACACCTTTTTCTTCTTGTAGATTGTATTAGTCAAACATTTTATTACTTTATCTATGAATGGAGGAGCATCTGCCAACCAATGTTTAGCAACAAATTTCCTAGTGTGATATAATATTTTGGATATGGCCAACTGAATTGAGGAGTTCTTTACAACATCCTGTATCCCTCACCAGGCCCAAGATACAGGGTTTAGGACTTTGGGGGATATGAATGTGATAAACCTTCCTACTAGATCTCCCAACCCATTCTTCCTAATACCTTTGGAGTTCTATAAACTCTCTGGATAAGAAACCGTTGAGATTTTCTCTGGACCGCGTTGATCGAAATCTTCCCAAAATTCCAAAATATCATCATATTCCTCCAAAAAAAAAAAAGTATAGCCCACATCTCTTTCCCAGTTAGCTTTCACAAGTGCCATAGGGTCACCCAAAATTTTCAATAACAGTGAGTTGTACAATAAAGTAGTTTAAGCTTGTACCACAAATTCTAGTAGTCCATTGGATAAGATGGAGAGGTTAGGCTGTGTGCACACGCTGCGGAAAAGGTGCGGATTCATCCGCGCGGATTTTGTACAATCCGCAGGTGGAACCGCAGGTCAAAATACCTGCGGTTTTACCTGCGGATTGCTCTGCGGTTTTGCCCTGCGGTTTTTCATCTCCTCAATGGAGGAGATGGCAAACCGCAGGAGAATCCGCAGAAAGAATTGACATGTCAATTCTTTCTGCGGATTGAAAACCGCAGATAATCCGCGCGGAAAATTCCGCACCGTCTGCACTGCGGTTTTTGATTCCCATAGGGAATCATTGTACTGTACACCGCAGCAGAAACTGCTGCGGGTCCGCAGCGGCCAAAACCGCTGCGGAACCGCAGCAAAATCCGCAGCGTGTGCACACAGCCTTAGAGATAGCCTCCTGGGATCTTATTGTGTACCTAAAGTATTTGAAGAAATCAGAATTATGCAAATTGAACGCCTGTTTCAGATATTCAAAAGCGCAAAAGTGACCATCAATATATAATTAGTAAAAATATTTAAACCCTGCATTTTCCATTCTCCGAACTCCTCCAAAGGCTGTAGTTCCCTCAAGCCAGGGTTATTCCAAATAGGAGTATAACTGGAGCAATCTTTACATTCCCCACCACTTTTTACAGGTCTACCAGATTTTATGTGTCAGGCCTGAGTCACACTAGTGAATAAATCGGACGAATGCAATGCGATAAAAAAAAAAAAAAAAAAAAAATCGCATTGCATTTGTCCCAATGTTATTCTATGGGGCAGCTCCCATCATCCGATTTTTTTCGGAATGTTTCCTCAGACCGAGACAAACGCAGCATGCTGCGATTATCACCGATTTTCGGATCGGACTCGCCAATGCAAGTCTATGGGTGCGATTAAAAATCGGATTACAAACGGACCACACGTGTGACTTGCGATAAAATCGCAAGACTTCTCCAGGTCAACAGGAAAGAGCATCAGGCATTGGCATTGGAAGTCAAACGGATGCTTAGATGCAAATAAAATCGGTTCATCGCCGGAAATTCGGATGACAGACGGATCCTTGGACAAGAAACCTTTGTGCGATTTCGTACTGTAAAAATCGGACCGATTTTTTAATCGTTGTGTGTGACTCCAGCCTCAGGAGTAGAGCGGGGTAGCATCTTAAATTGGAATTAATGGGATTCCCAGAGTTCAAGCAAGTTGTGGCCTCCCCCCAAAAATTAAACACTAGCACCCCCACCCCCTTTGTTCCCACCAGAGCCCAGCCTCTAAAATGCTGAAATTGAGAGGCCAAGAAGTAACCCCATGTAGGCCTTATAGGTTTAGTTCGTTATTGATTTCAATGGGAAAAAAACTGCAAAATCTGCTTTTTTCATATAAAATATATATATGTGTTCAGTAATATATTACAAGACAAACTAAAAGGCAGCAAGATACTGTACACGACTGACATGAAATCTCCCCCATCTCACATTCCACCGTGAAAAGAGGGGATTAGCACATGGGAGAATAGCTGTGAGCAGGTCTAAAAACAATCATCCAAATTAGCTTACAAGTGACTTGTCAGCAGAGTGCGGAGCTTAGGGCACAGGACTACCTGACACAGACAAAAGCCCGCTGTATACACTGGTGCATACAGAAAAGGGGAGCAGTCGCCCACGGCCTCAAATTAGATCATGCTTTTAAGGCCATGTTCGCACATTCAGTATTTGGTCAGTATTTTACATCAGTATTTTTCAACCAAAACCAGGAGTGGGTGATAAATACAGAAGAAGTGGTGACGTGTTACTATTATGCTTTTCCTCTGATTGTTCCACTCCTGGTTTTGGCTTATTAATACTGATGTAAAATACTGACCAAATACTGAACGTGTGAACGTGGCCTAAGTGTCCAGATTTTGCTTGTGTCAACCACTCAAATCAATGGCACTACTTTTTTCCTTCCTTTCCAGTCAAATCTAAGGCTATGTTCTGACCATTAGTTATTTCCCTTTTTGGATCCATTTTGGAAAAGTAAAATATTCCAGTATAGAACCCATTCATCTGAATGGGAATGGAAGTGGCGTCAGATGTTTTCCATTTGCCACCTTTCCAGGGACAATCTGTTTTAAGCTGGATCAAAAAATGTAGCCTGTACAGTTATCTACTGTTTGTGGAGCCCCTTAAAGTGGAACCAAAGGAATCAGACGAAAATCGACATGTTGACCGGCCTACTACTGTCCTCAAGTGACATCAGTTATTCAACCAGCTGTATCACGCCTTTGAACGAAGCGGCCCCGTCTGCGCAGGATGGAAGCGTCCAGAAGACTGGGGTTTTGTTTTGGGGAGATGGGTTAACTTTTGTGGCTGACACTAAGGCCTCAGTCAGATGTTTAGCAACTAAACAAGGATTGTGATCAGCCCCAAAGACTATTGGTACATGGTCCATCACTAAAAAACACAGATAGAACAAATACGTGACTCAAGGGCTTCTGAATGAGGCCTTAGAGTGTATTTACTCTGGCTGATTATCGAAAGGAATTCTCGCAAAGCTCGTTTGCCAATAATTGGCCACTATACTAATTACTAATCATTCAAAGAATTAGCAAAACTCTCGTTCGTGAAATTATTTTTGAGCATGCTTAAAAATTATCGTTCTCGGCAGCACATAATTCTTTGTCAACAGAACATGTGCTGCCGAGAACAGCAACACCCTATTCTCCTAGAACAAGCTATTACCAATCGTTCGTGAGCACTGGAAGTGCAGTTGACCTGTCTAAATGACATTTAGTGAATCAATGGTTGTTCAATGGCTGACATTGACTAATGTAAACCCATTCTACAAATGGAATAAAAACGAACGAATGTTTGTTGTACTGTGTTTCTCTGTGTTCCATTCTACAAATGGTGGATTTTTTGAGTACTGTCCATTGTGAAAATGCATAACAGTAAGCGCCTGCACAGGAAACGGCCGTAAGCCAATGGCGATACCGGTACTGTTGCGGCTCTTTGTTTTGTGATATGTTGGTAATAAAGGCGTAAAAAAAGACTGATGAATGACGCCAACATTCCTTCATCAGCATCTACTGCCCCTAATTTTGCCCAAATACTTGACATGCGAAATACAGAATCCCAATTCTGCTAAACAAGAAAGAACAGATAAAATAAAAAGTTTAAAAAAAGCCCTTTTGAAAAGGCACTGCTGCCTGTAGTACTACAACTCCCATCAGATGGAAAATTACAACCTTAACCTTTCTTATAAAAAAGGTCAGAAATCGCTAATGGTCTTCAGAGTGTACCGAACTGTGACGTGTTCGTTTACGGCAGGTTAATAAGTCACCAGCAATGGAAGAGCTTAGTTCACATTGAAAAATTCATCAGTCATCCATTTCCAAACACGTTAGCGTCGCTGAATAACTTACAATGGATTTACATATTTACGTGTGAAATGTACACAAGGTTGTAACTTCGGCAGGAACGGTCGCCCACGTGTGAGCCGGTGCGCAGTGACAACACGGCCAATGATAAGAGTCAATGACTGGGTTTACTCTGGTTTCTCAGGCTATTTCTTAGATCTTGTATTACAAAAGTGAAAGAAAAATCTAAAATGTTTCAGTCTAAAATGTGAAAAATGAGATAAATATAAGTCCTAAAGACTTAAAGGGGTTGTCCAGCCTTAGGCTACAGGTCCAGACCCGTGAATCAGCACATCGCGCGCACTACGCGCTGTTAGGATTCTCTGGAGAGCGCATAACTGCAAGTATGTGGTCATGTGTCAACTAGACGCTAGCGCATTGGGCAAGGCTGGACAAGTCTATTCGGAATGTGGCAGGAAAAATGCAAATCACAGAGTGCAGTGCACACGATGTGAGGCTTCATAAGTCTGCAGTCACATAAAAATGGGAGAAAACATGGGTAATCTTGAAGCTGTAGTAGCAGCCATATTGGGGGTCTGCAACATGGTCTGCATGCAACACATTCTAGGTAGAAACTCAGGACTTTGTAGCATAATGTGGATTAGGAACCGCCTTCAATTACTAAATTGCTGTCCTCTGTCACATCAGTAAAGTTTACTGAAAATTGCTTAAAAGGGATGCCCACCTTTGGGGACAATCATTTATTTTTTTACTTACCATATATGCTTACTTAAACAGTTAACTTGTTCTGCAGCCCAGCAACAGACAATGCAGCTGCAGCCCAGCAACAGACAGTGCCGCACAGAAGCTGTAGAAGGTAACTGGAGCAAAACTTTTAATGAAACCCAAGAGCAAAAATGACTTTTAACCCCCAACTACATCAACATAAGTAGGAAGAAAAAATGTCCCCAAATGTGGACAGCCCCTTTACATTTGAGATTTTTAGGCCGGTAATTATTAGGAATATTTTTCTTTATTTAAGGAGGCGTTAAGACTTTAAGGGATTTCCGGAGACAATGTCAAAAAAGAGAAGCATTTATTTAAAGGAGGAGTTGGAGTTTTCTCCAATAATATCAATAAAGTTTATTGAAGACAGGAATATAGTTCATTAAGGGAGATGTTGGGTTCCTTTTGACAATTTCAATAAAGTTTGTTGAAGACACACACGTTTTTGAAAATTATTATAATTCCCGTGCTCTGATTCTGCCTATGAAGGAAGGGCCGAGACTACTTAGGTGCACATTTCTTGTTCATGGATTCATATGCAGTTGTGGTCCCAGAGATCGACAGTCAGGGACCGATTGGGACATCCAATAAGGCCGGTTACACATGTCCGACACTCACGGTCCAAGTACAGACCGCGATATGTAGACCAGCCAGTCCCCCGACCTGAACCCAACATCCTCACATATGCCTGTGAGCCTGCTAACATCACAGAAACTCAACTTTTTAAGCCCAACACCTCTCTTTTAAAAGAATTGTTCCCTGTCTTCAACATTGTCGTAGAAAATCACTTAAAGCCTGACACCTCCTTAAATAAAAAAAAAAAATGCCTTTCTACAATAAACTTTATTAACATTGTTACAAGGAACCTCTTAAGGTCCAACAGTTCTTCAATAAACTTTATTGACATTGTCACAGGGAATCCCTTAAAGTCTAACACCAACAAGTGAACGTTTATTAAGAAATATATGATAAGGTGCAGGGCCCAACGTATCATTGGTGCAACATGTGCAGCCTCCTTGTGGCCCCAGAGGTAAGGGGGCCCAGCTACACTTTTAAAGCAGGTGGAATTTTTCACTAGGCTGCAAAGTGCCCATATACTGTTCTTGCACAGGGACCCTCTTTTGTTGGTTCCACTGGTGGTTTAGTGTTAAAGGGTCTAAAAATTGGCCATCGTTGGTTTCAGTCTTGTAAAATGCCGGACTATCAGTATGTCTAGCTGTCAGAATTTTAATGCCGTATACCATTAGAATTACCTGTAGTATATGATGCTGTATATGAACATAGGTTGATTTTCGCGTAATCCCAGACCTCTTGCACCTATGATGTGGCTTGTGGTGTAACACTAGGAAAGAGCCACTTCATAATGTTAACACAGTGAAATGTAAACATAATCAGGTTACCCAGAGGAAAGCGGAAAAGTGTTGAGTGTAATCCTAGTTTACTGTAGGAGATGTAGTTTGACACCATTTTTCGCGTGAACCTGCTCCAAGGCCCCATTCTTCCCCCTATAGTGCGTTCTGTCCCTCCTGCCAATCATTGAAACGCTAGCTCTTGTGTATAGAATTACAATCACTTCACCGTCATCTACTGGAGCTGCGGAAATACAAAGTCCACTTGTAGTCATAAAACACGAAGAAAGTTAGTAATAATAATAAAACATATATCATAGGACTTCAAAGGGACTCCATGCCCCAATGTGCCCACACCGCTCAAATTACATAATTCACGGCGCCATATTTACCCAAAAACTCAATGGAAAAGTCATTAAGGGATCTAAAAATTCCATTGAATTGTTTTAGATGTGAGGTCACATCCCACCAAATTGTGGTCTATTGCAACTTTTAGCCATTGAGGACTAAAGGTGTCATCTAACTCACACTTTGGATGGGCCACCAGGCCACCACCTCCGAAATATGGATACCCCATATCTGCTGAGGTTTTTAGTAGGACATGGTCCTTGGAAGTCACTGACTTTCCATTTCTGACACCCCTTAGATGTTAATGAAATGCAGATTAGCACCGACACCCCCTCCGCCTCCCTCTTCTCCACCATTGAGCGGTGTCTTTACAGTGTAATATCTCCACATGGGACATCATCCCATGTCTTCTACTACAAAGAAGGAGTCCTCCCTTTCAAATTGAATAGGCTGGAAGGATGTAGGAGAAACGTGCTTAGCTGAACCACCCCCTTGCAAACACAATCAAGACAATGGGGCTTTTCTCCAAGGCGTAGAGAAAGCAGCAATGTAAGAAGATGGTGCAATGTGTAGACTTTCTGCGGAAGACACCATGGCGTGCGTCAACATAGGCAAGACATGGGAAGGACCAAAGGCTGGATACAATGCACTCACCAAAACGATGGCAAACCTCTCCTCCAGTTCACCTGGTTCAGGCATGGGCAGCTTAAGGGGCATATTATGTGCCTTGAAATCAGTCTGGTTAGAATCCATGCTGCCTGCATTCCCCATGATGAGCAGCCTGAGTGAAGGCCACCTCCACACCTCTCTCCTGGCCACAGGAATTAACAAGTCACCAACACACAGCTGCTTGTCCTTCTCTCCACCTCCCCAAAGTGTCCAGAAATCCCAAGCCCCAGCAGGACAGATGGGAACAGATCCAATGCAATAATAGATCCAAGGCTCCTTCTAGCACATAGGTGGCTCCTGCACCTTCCTGGCCCTGGGTGACCTCCAGAAAAAGCCCAGCTTGATACCTAGACTAGGGTTTGGAGGCACGGATGGCATCTGCATGTTGCACAATTTGCACACCACTCCCAGCTTGGTGCTGCTTGCTGCTAGTGTGAAGAGCACAAGAGGCTCAGGGCAGCAGCAGAAGCCTGAATGCAACATGGAAACTCCCTTTATTGTCCAAGGGAAGAGGCACAGGCTCCCTCTAGTGATCCTGCAAGCTCTGACTATGGAGGGGAGAAGAAGGCAGCAGCAGAGGATGCAAGGAGAGACTGACAGATCCTGCACACCTCCCCACAAGATCATATCATTGCCATCCACAGCCACAGATCAGTGATTCGGCTGCAAATATCACTGATTGTAAAGGGAACCCTGGCTGGAGCTGACAAATATTATGTATAATATTATCAGCACTGCAATATGCACATCATCACATTCTGACTATCCATATAATGATAACAAATAAGCCTAAATTAAATTAAACTTCAATTTATCCAGCCCAGAACACTATAATAACAATACTTAATTACTACAGTAAATAATAAAAAAAAGGAAAAGGAGCTTTGCAAGAATTTTCTATGCCTATCAGCCAGGCTTTCATAAATAATAAAAAATATGTATATATATTGCTATAGTTTTAAGAGTTTTAATAAACGTGTGTATACATATATGTATATATACACATATATGCTTTTATTATTTAATAACATTATTAAATAACAGCAAAATACATATATTAAAACAGTATTATATATATATATATATATATATATATATATATATATATATATATATATATATATATACACACAGTGTATATATATATATATATATATATATACACACACACACACACACACACACACTGCTCAAAAAAATAAATGGAACACTACCATTTGCAACAGGGTGTTTCTGTTCCCTTTGTTTCTTTGAGCAGTATGTATATTTGTAAACAGTGTTATATGCATACATACATATATTATATATATTTTGATATATTCTATACTATTATTTATATATCTTTTTACAGTGGGGGAAATAAGTATTTGATCCCTTGCGGATTCTGTAAGTTTGCCCACTGACAAAGACATGAACAGTCTATAATTTTAAGGGTAGGATAATTTTAACATTGAGAGATAGAATATCAAAAATAAAATCCAGAAAATCACATTGTATAAATTATATAAATGTATTTGCATTTTGCAGTGAGAATTAAGTATTTGATCCCCTACCAACCGTTAAGAGTTCAGGCTCCTACCAACCAGTTAGACGCTCCTAATCAACTCGTTACCTGCATTAAAGACAGCTGTCTTACATTGTCACCTTTATAAAAGACTCCTGTCCACAGAGTCAATTAATCAGTCTGACTCTAACCTCTACAACATGGGCAAGACCAAAGAGCTTTCTAAGGATGTCAGGGACAAGATCATAGACCTGCACAAAGCTGGAATGGGCTATAAAACCATAAGTAAGATGCTGTTTGAGAAGGAGACAACTGTTGGTGAAATAGTAAGAAAATGGAAGAAATACAAAATGACTGTCAATCGATATCAATATGGGGCACTATGCAAAATCTCACCTCATGGGATATCCTTGATCATGAGGAAGGTGAGCGATCAGCCTAAAACTACAGGGGTTTCGAACATTGTAGCGTTCTTAGTCTGGCAAAGAAAAGAATATGGTGCTTGATAATAATACTGCTACTCATAATAGGTGTGAAATGAGTCCGCGCTTTGTTAGCAGTAGATTATAAAATAGTCCTAAAAATTGAAATCATAGAAATAATAGTGGTAGTGGTAATATCAGTCATGACGTTTGTGTTAATAAATTAATTGGATAGGTTAGCAATAATCAGGGGATTAACTGTAATAAGTGCAGGGGTTGTAATCGCACCCGGAGCTTAGAGACTAAAGGGGGCTCCAAAGGTCCCTTTCCCCCTTAGGGAAAGACTAAAGACCAGAGATAGTTAGGGGCCCTGTTGGGGTTTTGCTTTGGATCCCACAAGCTTCAAGTTACGGTCTCTTAGTAATAATAAATAATCATCATGCGTGTATTAATAAAAAATAATGCGCTCTGTGCTAGTGAAAGACGAAGCTCGTAGTACGACTAATAACAGTAAAATATTAATAACAGCATATTCTAGCTTCTGAGGTTGTTTCAGACGAATGGAACAAAACCAGAACTTTCTTCAGCAAAATCTGATGCAAATCTGCATTGTGTGAACATATCCTAAATGTTATCATCTATCCCACAGATGAGTGATAACTCGTGGATCGTTGGGTGTCTGACTCCTGGGACCTAAACCGATCCAGAGAACAAGGCTGTGAAATGCTCTGTTGGAATGGATTAGAGGCGGAATATGAGCGTAACCTCATGCTTCAGGAGGCCGCCGGCGAATAGCACAGTGCTTGTTTATCTCCGGCGATCCTGTAGAGAATGATTGGCGTGGTGGTGCGGTGTTTCAGAACTATGTTCTCAATATCAAAGGAGGTCCCCAAGATTATCAGTCTGTATAGTAATAAAGTATTACTTTATTAGTAAATTGTATATAAAATATAATAATAAAATGTATCCATTAATCCAAAACAGAAACAAGGTACAGTAAATAAGATTTGTAAGGGCTCAGATTTGTTTGGAGACTTTTTTTTGGCTTTGTCTACATAAGCATCGTGACTTTAATCAATAACAGGAGCAAACTAAGGCTAGTTTCACATTAGTGTTTGGAGGCGCAGCGGATGCTCGCCGTGAAGCTCCACCCCCTGCCGCGCCTCCTCCGGTCAGCTCCGCCTATGGGCGCATGCCGCTGCATGCGGCCTGCGTACCCTATCTTTAGCATTGGCTATGCAGGCTGTGTGCAGGTACGCTTTTGCCGCCGCATACATCCTTTTGACAGTGCGGCGACCTGCGCCATACGCAACGTGTTGCATTTTGGTGCGGCCACCGCACCGTCAAAAGGACACATGCGGCGGCAAAAGCATACCTGCACACAATCTGCATACCCAATGCTAAAGATAGGGTACGCAGGCCGCATGCAGCGGCATGCGCCCATAGGCGGAGCTGACCGGAGGAGGCGTGGCAGGGGGTGGAGCTTCACGGCGAGCATCCACTGCGCCTCCAAACGCTAATGTCAAACTAGCCTAATAGTTATAAGTCTATTTTCACATGGATCTTAGTAAATGAGGACAGACATCTTGGAGATAAATACTTTTTTGCAGCAAGAGGTGCACAGCAGAATACTCTATACCAACCTAAAAAGACTAGAAATCTCAATTTAAGCTGCTTGGAGCACAAAAATTAGTGAGGCCACATTCACACAGATCTGTTTATTTGGTAACTGACTGTATCGTACACCCTGAGAACCGACAGTCTAGACACCTTGGGAAATCTGCTCTTATTTGCTAAACTTTTCTGTTCTTATACAAATACCTTACAGCTTTTTCTGTGGCTGCAGAAACGCCAACAATATAGTGTCATCACCTGATTGTACGTTTAGAGTAATGCGCAAATGAGAGTATACAAAAGAAGCAAATACAGACTTTTCCATTGCAGTAAGGTAAAAAAAGAAAATTTTTTCAGCTCACCACAAAGAAGACAGCTATAAGTCCGATCGGTGCACGGAATGTGGAAACAGGATCCCTCTGCAGCAAAGCGTAATATGGAAAAATGCTGGAATTTTTTTCCATATTAGACTTTTCCATTGCGTATAGTCTTTACTGGTTTATCGGGGAAGACATGATTTGTGCCTCCTCTGCATTGTATGGGTGATGAGATTATCACATCAAGCCACATCAACCACTGATAAGCTCTTACATATGGCTGTGTTACAGATCTGTCTTGACAGATTTTGTATTTTTTTTTTTTTTTTAACCACCTTTTTCTCGATCTGGAACCATGGCGACTTCATGGATGAACGCTCTGCAGGAAGATCTATCTTACGAAAGCCTAGATAGGTCCCTAAATAGGTCCACTAGGGTCTTCTCTGCCGTTATTTTGGTTGTATCAGGCCATCAGGTTGCTGCTCTTCCTCTTCGCCTTGTTTCTTCTATTCTTCTGACCATGATGTCCTTCTCCGGTGATCGTTGTATGATGTGTCCAAAGTAAGAAAGTCTTAGCTTGATGATCTTTCTTGCTTTGAGTGACATTTTTGGCTTGATTTGTTCCAAAATTGATTTGTTTGTTCTTTTTCCCATCCATGGACATCACCTTTACATTCTGGAGTCCCCTAATCAATACCCAAGAGCAGTCTCCATTAGCAATGACTGGGACATAGGAGTAAAGACACCAAATAGTCCCAAAGTAGCTGGCAGGAATCATAATTGTACTCGTAGAAGAGGTCAGGATGGGCAGCAGATAAAAGATGTGTTGGAAAATACAAATCAGATTGATATAAATGGAAGATGAACAAGACGCCATTACAAACTTCAGAAACCAAAAGGAACCATTTGTTCAGGCTCAAGTATGTATTCGTCTAGACTCCGGGCGCTCTGGCATTGGTTGAAGTCTGTGGCAATTAGAGCACATTGGTCCATTAGGAGACCTGGAGCTGGTGCATGTACACAACCTATGGACAGGGTGGCACAAGGCAGAAGGCAAGAAGATTTTTTTCCTCATGAATTCAAAAGAAATGTGTGAAAAAAATGTGACTTGCTATATTGCACGCTGTATTATGAAGGTATTTTATTACAGTCACACCATATGGTGGCACACATAGCCACAATGATCCTACGTGTTGAAATCAGAGCTGTGGAGTCAGTAAGCCAAACCTCCGACTCCTCGATTTCCCTGACTCCGACTCCAACTCCCGACTCAAACTCTCTCATACATGGTTCACTACTGAGCATGTACATAAAAAGAACATACATTTATAGGATATTTCATAACTTTCCCAAATTATTCTGAAAAAATATTCAGCACAAACTGCATTGTACTACTGTAACCATTTAATTATATATTTTAAGTCTATTTAATACCGACTCCACCAAAATGGAGACTGCACAGCCTTGATTGAAATACAGGATCTGAGGTTAGCATGAGATCTTACCTTTATCACAGCATAGGAAAATACAGATTTTTAAGTTGTGGTTATTATCTTACCTGCTCACATCCACTATCCAATTCTAACCTGGACACCATGCTGCTATATCAAAGGTTACTCCGTGATTATCACCATGCTACTCCATCAGGGGGTATTCTGTGATTATCACCCTGCTCCTATATCAGGGGTTATTCTGTGATTATCACCATGCTCCTATATCAGGTGGTACTCTGTGATTATCACCATGCTGCTACATCAATGGTTATTCCATGATTATCACCATGCTGCTACATCAAGGGATTATCACCCTGCTGTTTCATCAGGGGGTACTCCCTGAGTATCACCATGCTGCTACATCAGGGGGTACTCCGTGATTATCACCATGCTGCTACATCAGGGGGTACTCCGTGATTATCACCATGTTGCTACATCAGGGGGTACTCCCTGAGTATCACCATGCTGCTACATCAGGGGGTACTCCGTGATTATCACCATGCTGCTACATCAGGGGGTACTCCGTGATTATCACCATGTTGCTACATCAGGGGTTACTCCGTGATTATCACCCTGCTGCTACATCAGGGGGTGCTCAGTGATTATGACCATGCTGCTACATCAGGGGTTACTCCATCATTATCACCATGCTGATACACCAGGGGTAACTCCATGATTATCACCATGCTGCTACATCAGGGGGTACTCCATGATTATCACCATGCTGCTACATCAGGGGGTACTCCTTGATTATCACCATGCTGCTACATCAGGGGGTACTCCGTGATTATCACCATGCTGCTACATCAGGGGGTACTCCGTGATTATCACCATGCTGCTACATCAAGGTTTACTCCGTGATTATCACCATGCTGCTACATCAGGGAGTACTCTGTGATTATCACCATGCTGCTACATCACGGGGTACTCCGTGATTATTACAATGCTGCTACATCAGGGGGTACTCCGTGAGTATCACCATGCTGCTACATCAGGAGGTATTCTGTCATTATCACCATGCTGCTACATCAGAGGATTATCACCCTGCTGCTACATCAGGGGGTACTCCGTGATTATCACCATGCTGCTACATCAATGGTTATTCCATGATTATCACCATGCTGCTACATCAGGGGGTACTCCGTGAGTATCACCACGCTGCCACATCAGGGGGTACTCTGTCATTATCACCATGCTGCTACATCAGGGGGTACTCCGTGATTATCACCCTGCTGCTACATCAGGGGGTGCTCTGTGAGTATCACCATGCTGCTACATCAGGGGTTACTCCGTGATTATCACCATGCTGCTACATCAGGGGGTATTCTGTCATTATCACCATGCTGCTACATCAGAGGATTATCACCCTGCTGCTACATCAGGGGGTACTCTGTGATTATCACCATGCTGCTACATCAATGGTTATTCCATGATTATCATCATGCTGCTACATCAGGGGGTACTCCGTGATTATCACCATGCTGCTTCATCAGGGAGTATTCTGTCATTATCACCCTGCTGCTACATCAGGGGGTACTCCGTGAGTATCACCATGCTGCTACATCAGGGGGTATTCTGTCATTATCACCATGCTGCTACATCAGAGGATTATCACCCTGCTGCTACATCAGGGGGTACTCTGTGATTATCACCATGCTGCTACATCAATGGTTATTCCATGATTATCATCATGCTGCTACATCAGGGGGTACTCCGTGATTATCACCATGCTGCTACATCAGGGGGTACTCTGTCATTATCACCATGCTGCTACATCAGGGGGTACTCCATGATTATCACCATGCTGCTACATCAATGGTTGTTCCATGATTATCACCATGCTGCTACATCAGGGGGTACTCTGATTATCACCATGCTGCTACAGCAGGGAATACTCTGTGGTTATCACCATGTTGCTACATCAGGGGTTACTCCATGATTATCACCCTGCTGCTACATCAATGGTTATTCCATGATTATCATCATGCTGCTACATCAGGGGGTACTCCATGATTATCACCATGCTGCTACATCAGGTGGATCAGGTGGTACTCCGTGATTATCACCATGCTGCTACATCAATGGTTGTTCCATGATTATCACCATGCTGCTACATCACGGGGTACTCCGTGATTATTACAATGCTGCTACATCAGGGTGTACTCTGTGAGTATCACCATGCTGCTACATCAGGGGGTACTCCGTGATTATCACCATGTTGCTACATCAGGGTGTACTCTGTGATTATCACCATGCTGCTACAGCAGGGAATACTCTGTGGTTATCACCATGTTGCTACATCAGGGGTTACTCCATGATTATCACCCTGCTGCTACATCAATGGTTATTCCATGATTATCATCATGCTGCTACAGTACATCAGGTGGTACTCCATGATTATCACCATGCTGCTACATCAATGGTTATTCAATGATTATCACCATGCTGCTACATCAGGGGGTACTCCTTGATTATCACCCTGCTGCTACATCAGGGGGTACTCCGTGAGTATGACCATGCTGCTACATCAGGGGGTACTCCGTGATTATCACCATGCTGCTACATCAGGGGGTACTCTGTCATTATCACCATGCTGCTACATCAGGGATACTCAGTCATTATCACCATGCTGCTATATCAGGGGCTACTCCATGATTATCACCATGCTGCTACATCAGGGGGTACGCCATGATTATCACCATGCTGCTACATCAGGGGGTACTCCGTGATTATCACCATGCTGCTACATCAATGGTTATTCAATGATTATCACCATGCTGCTACATCAGGGGGTACTCCTTGATTATCACCCTGCTGCTACATCAGGGGGTACTCCGTGAGTATCACCATGCTGCTACATCAGGGGGTACTCCGTGATTATCACCATGCTGCTACATCAGGGATACTCAGTCATTATCACCATGCTGCTACATCAGGGGGTACTCTGTCATTATCACCATGCTGCTACATCAGGGGGTACTCCGTGATTATCACCATGCTGCTACATCAGGGGGTACTCCGTGAGTATCACCATGCTGCTACATCAGGGGGTACTCTGTCATTATCACCATGCTGCTACATCAGGGGGTACTCCGTGATTATCACCATGCTGCTACATCAGGGGGTACTCTGTGATTATCACCATGCTGCTACATCAGGGATACTCAGTCATTATCACCATGCTGCTACATCAGGGGGTACTCCATGATTATCACCATGCTGCTACATCAGGGGGTACGCCATGATTATCACCATGCTGCTACATTGCAATGGAGAGATTACAATGTGCCTTTAGGGTGTGTGCACACGGTGCGGATTGTCCTGTGGATTTTTCCATGCGGATTTGGCTAAATCCGCAGGTAAAGTGACCTGCGTTTTACCTGCGGATTTAGTGCGGATTAGCCTGCAGATTTCCCCTGCATTTTGACGCCTGCAGATTTCTATAATGGTGCAGGTGTGAAACTGCTGCGGATTCCGCACAAAGAATTGACATGCTGCGGATTTCAATCCTCAGCATGTGCACTGCATTTTTCGTTTTCCATTGACTTTAACGGTACTGTACAACGCAGCAGAATCTGCTGCGGATCCGCAGGGCCAAATCCGCAGGGCCAAATCCGCAGGGCCAAATCCGCAACGTATGCACACAGCCTTACACTATCTTAATGATTATTTATATTCACACCATGTATTTATGTTGACATTCACTGGAGCTGTTTTGCACTTAACACTTTATTACTTGACATATATTCTGTACAACTCCTTGTATGCACTTTGCTATTTTGTGTTTGTTCCTTATTTATTTATTTTCTTTAACTATATATAATCTTGTACAAATATCTATAGTCTCATTGAGATTGGCACTCTACATTTGACCTCATTACATCCCATTGTTCATGATCTTTTTCATATCGGGGTGTGTGGCCTCGCTTTTATTTTTTTTTTGTGTACATTGATTTGTTGTTTCTATTATTATTACCTGTTCATTATGTAAATTAATAAATACTATTGATTTTTCACCATACTACTTTTGGACTTTATGTTTAGCTCTCCCTCTCCATTTTTCATCATTGTAATCAGTATAACGGCGCCATCGTGACAGTGTCTATAGGTTACTGTGCACAATCCCGCTGACCGATTCCCTTTAACTTTACTGCAGACTTCTTTTAAAAAGATCAGCACTGCAGCCTTGCAGCGCTGGAGTCCTGGGTTTGAATCCCACCAAAGACAACATCTGCAAGGAGTTTGTATGTTCTCCCAGTGTTTGCGTGGGTTTTCTCCAGGTACTCCGGTTTCCTCCCACATTCCAAAGACATACTAATAGGGAATTTAGATTGTGAGCCCCATCAGGGACAGCGATGATAATGTGTGCAAACTGTAAAAAAGCGCTAAAAAAAAATTAAAGATTATTATTTTATTATAAAGAGCAAATTAAAAATCCAATTTGTATAGTTATATTTTGCCACACAATTGTGGGATCCGTGTGAGTGAATGAATCACCGACAGTTTTCACATAGCGATAAATATACATTCTAATTAATGCTGCGGAAAATCTGCTGAATGAGGCGATAATGAATTCACATGAAGCGTATCAATGCTGTGAACCTGCTGCACTACAACATGCTGAAAAAGAAAGAAGAAAAGGCAAAAAAATGCTCCTCTGTGGTCTTAGCTGTAAGTAAATTGTGAAAGAATTGGAAGATTTTCACAGAAGCCATAAATAAACACTAGTGTTAACGTGGAAGGTTAATGTAACAGGCAGGGACAAATTATTACTGCAAACATCACCTTCTGGTGTGAATGGGGACATGAGCAGCCACACACTAAACCTGTCTGGCCTGGAGAAATTGCCTTTAAGGGAACCTGTCAGCAGCTTCAAGAGCAGAATGAAATAGTGATGGGTTCCCTGATAGTGGTGATTAATAGCTACAGTATTAGCAGAAAAGAGCTGGAGTGGAGCCTCCCACCGGGTACATCTCCAGAAGCCAGGCTACACATCAGGCAGTTTCTCCCAGAGCTGGGCTACACACCGGGCGCTCCTCCCAGAGCCGGGCTACATGCCGGGCGCTCCTCCCAGAGCCGGGCTACACTCCGGGCGCTCCTCGCAGAGCCGGGCTACATGCCGGGCGCTCCTCCCAGAGCCAGGCTACACGCCGGGGGCTCCTCCCAGAGCCGGGCTACACGCCGGGCGCACCTCCCAGAGCCTAACTATACTATACTCCTGGCACTTCCCCCAGAACCAGGCTACACACTAGGCAGCTTCTCCCAGAGCCGAGCTACTCTCCAGGCGCTCATCCCAGAGCTGGGCTACACTCCGGGCACACCTCTCAGAGCCTAACTATACTCCTGGCACTCCTCCCAGAGCCGGGCTACACACAAGGCAGCTTCTCCCAGAGCTGGGCTACACTCCGGGCGCACCTCCCAGCGCGCAGGACAGGGCAAAACTATTGACACTTCTCCCAGAGGCAGACTACACTCCAGGTGCTCCCCCCAGATCAGGCTACACTCCGGATGCTCCCCCCCAGATCGGGCTACACTCCGGGCGCTCCTCCCAGAGCCGGGCTACACACCAGGCAGCTTCTTCCAGAGCCGGGCTACACTCCGGGCGCACCTCCCAGAGCCGAGCTACACTCGGTATACTACACAAGAACAGGGCTACACTCTGGACACTCCTCATAGTGCAGGACAGGGCAAAACTATTGACACTTCTCCCAGAGGCAGACTACACTCCGGGTGCTCCTCCCAGAGCCGGGCTACACTCAAGACGCTTCTCTCAGAGTCAGTCTACACTCAGGACACTTCTCCAGAACAGGGCTACACTCTCGACCCTTCTCACAGAGCAGGACAAGACTAAACTCTGGACACTTTTCCAAGAGGTGGGCTACACTCAGGACACTTCTCCAGAACAAGGTTACCTTCTAGACCCTCATCATAGAGCAGGACAGGGCTAAACTCTGGACATTTCTCCCAGAGGCGGGCTGCACTCAGGACACTCCTCCCAGAACAGTGCTACACTCGGTACACTTCTCCCAGAGCCGGGGTACACTCTGAAGGCTTCTTTCAGAGCTGGGCTACACACTGGATGCTTCTCCCAGAGATGGGCAATACAAGCATATCTCCCAGTGCCAGGTTACAGTCCAGACACTTCTCCTAGAGTCAGGCATGTTGTAGCATGTTTGAGTAAAACATAGTTTAAGCTCAAAAAGCCTGCCACTGTTTTATGTCATCTGCCTTAGGACAGCATGAACATGCTGATGGGTTCCCTTTAAATATACTTACAGAGTTGGCAAATCTCCTGGGTGCCACCAAAACCTCCAGAAAAACAATAAATTCTGCAAGATGTTGTTGGTGTGAAGCTGCGTCTCATGTGGGCGTAGATGAGTCAAGAATGTAGAAAAAGCAAATCCGGAAGAGTAACAGGGTCCACAGCGTCTGTGGGGCCACTCTGTTGAAGTTTTAAATCTATATAAAGTGTGTGTATGGAGCAGGCCTGGGAGTTGTTTTTTTTTTTCAGAGGGCACCTGAGTATAACTATTGCGAATGGAGCTCGCTCTGATCGCAGCAGTTTACTCTCTTAGATGCTGTTGTCAATTGTGAATGGTCATGTTAACATGATTGCGTGGTGCCATTGACATTGCCATGGCAGTACATCTATGAATTCTAGCCCATGACTGGGCTTCATAGGAAATTAGGAATAAAATTAGGAAAATAATCTAAACATTCATAATCACCCCTCCCTTTCCTGGAAAGAAAAATAAAATATAAAATATATATATAAAAAAAAAAAAAACAGACTTATTTTGTATGGCCACATGATATAATAATATTTATCCCATAAGGTGAGCACCAAAACAAACAAAACTCTAAGTGGAAGAATTGCTGTTTTTCGTTAAACTTGCCTCCGAAAAAGAGAATAAAAAGAGAAAGTCGTATGGACCCCAACATGGTAGTGATAAAAATTACAGTTTTTATTAAAACAAAAAAAAACATAAATTCTCTTACAACTTTATTGATCTAAAAAGGAAAAAACTGTAGCTTTTGGAAGGCAAAGAGGAAAAATCAAGCAAAGCGTGACCTACTGGGACTTGGTCACCCAAAGATCCAGATAAACCTGGAGACGGTCCTGACACTGAGGAAGAGAAACAGTCATCTCATGAAGATCAGAAGGCTGGATCACAATGATGGAGGCTTCACTGACAATAGGTGATGAGGACAGCTGAACTTCTCCTACCGCCTCTTTCCCCTGCCTACCATGCAAAGTTGAGCGAAAGAACAAAATGACATAATTCTTCCAAAAGAAGTTTGAAAAACTGCTTGAAAGACTCTTCCAATTAATTTCTATTGCAAAATCACTTTATTGTTCATATTTTTCAGGTTTATTAGTATTTTTCTTCTTCTTCAGGTTTGGAGAAACGCCTAGTGGGAGAAAAGTGTCTCCTTACAGAAAACGTTATAACCTAGGCACTGTCCAATCAGAGGACTGCAAAAACAATAAAAAAAACTCTTTATGGATATGTGCACATGGTTTCTTTACGATGTCAGTGGAACCGCCAAGTTTCGCAAGGCTAGGTCACTTCAGGAAACTGCCAAGTCTTTTTCCTGAAGCCAATTTGTAGGTGGTTTTGGCCTCGTTTTTGCAGCGTCTCTGCTGCCCGTGTATTTATTTTGTGCTTTTAAATATAGAGAGCGGGCGGCTGCAAACAAAGTCACTCGAAAAATGAACATGTGACTTCTTTTAAGCGCTTCAAAGTGTCCAAACCCTGAAGTCATGGCTGTGCGTATGTTCCGTCTTTTTACTAGAGGAGATATACGGCGCTCCTGGTAAGATGGTGAGATGCCCAAGTAGGGTTCCAACCCGTAGACAAATAAATGTAGCAACTTGGCACTCTAAAAGCGCTTCTTTCCACAGCGACGCTGATCACATTAAAATAAGGCTGCTCCAGGCAACAACATAAGAAAAAACACAGTGGCAATCAGATCTGATGAAGGTCTACATAGACCAAAACGTTAACAAGCATTTGGATTGCCAAGAAACCAAGATTTCTACAAAATTAAAACGCCAAGTTTTTACATTTATTTTTTATGTTCCGCCTTTTGTCACTTTTTTAAACCACTTCTGGCTTTGAAAGCCATAAAGTGGTTAAAAGAAGTGACCAGTCCATTCTTCTGGCATCTTCTACCACTTAGCAGCCACCCAGTATCAGATTGGGGTGCCAAGGGCCTACCAGTAACCATCTCCAGGACCCCATTTTTCAACTACATGCAAATGTGACATTATCCTAAATCACAGATTTCTATAATAATGAAATGGGTAGATTGTGAAATGAATAAGAGTTAGCTTTTTTTTCCTGTACACAGTGATTCATATATATTGTGCCAAGTACTGCTCATATAAGAGGGTGGTGGCCCACCGGAGGATTTTCCTGATGTCCTGTGGGCCAGTCCAAGCCTAGCCACCACTATATTGTATATGGTGTCCAAACAGATGTTAGAAAAATGAATGCAGATATGCCTGCATAGCAAAAAAACAACAACAACACTACCCTAAAAAAACTGCTACAGGAAAAGAAAAAGCCCACAAAACTCTCAAATAAGGAGGGCTTCCTGAAAAAAATTCCACTAGAAAAAATTTGTTGTTTTTGACCATCTAAAAAATACACTGCTTCGTACATCACCTTGCACGGGAGTTAGAGGTGAACTGATCTGGTAAAGGGCCCCTGACTTTTATTACTGGCAGCCATGTGTACTCCCTACACACACTATACTATTTTTACTGCTTGCCCTCTTTGCTGACATGTGTTATGGCTTTCATACTATGGGCTAATCCTATTTAAAACATTTGTTCCTATGACAAGCGATATTTCTTTGGTTACTTTGATTTCAGCTGTAACTGATGTGGTTCATGTTGTGTTCCAGCTCTGATATCGTGAAAGTACAGGGACCCCATACATCAGTGCTAGGAATAGAAGCCATTGCTGTCGGTCTGATGACTTTATTTTGGTTTTCCTTCTGCAGATATTTGGTCATTGGCTAGAATGCCATTCACATGATACACGGCTTTATTGAAGATTTTCACCGTTGAGATCAATCAGTAAAGTTGCATCATTAGAAAAGAAACATGGTGGCCCTACATTCTACTGCTCTCAGATTAGGGGGCAAAAACCTATTGACAGATTTCCTTGAGGCTATGTGCCCACGTTAGCGTTTTAAAACGCACACTAAAAACCGGACTCCTTCCCAGAAATCGCGCGTTTTTTCCGCGCGATTTCACCACGATTTTACCGCGATTCTGTTCGCGATTTTGCCGCGATTTTCTCAAGCACTTTCCAAGCATCGATTGGAAAGTGATTGACAGGTTGGTCACACTCGTCAAACATAGTGTTTGACAAGTGTGAGCAGCTTTTTACTATTGAGGCCGCCTATGCGGCATCAGTAGTAAAAGATAAAATGTTAAAAATGATTAAAAAAAATAAAAAAATCGGGGTATATTTACCTTCCTGCGTCCCGCGCTGCCATCCCGGGCCTCAGCGTTCCCAGTAATGCCTTGCGATACCTGTTATGACATTGGTCTCGCGTTACTATAGCGATCTCGTGAGACCGCATCATCACAGGACCTTGCCGCAAGGCATTACTGGGAACGCTGAGGCCGGGAATGCAGCGCGGGACGTTGGAAGGTAAATATATCCCGATTTTTTATTTTTTATTCTTTTTTTTACAGGGGTATGGTACACAGGGCCTGGAGGACAGTCTCCTCTCCTCCACACCGTGGGTACCAACCGCACATGAGACGCTTAACTTCCCGCATGGTGGGCATAGCCACATGCGGGAAGTAAGCGATTCTCATGCATTCCTATGGGTGCGGAATTGCGGCAATTCTTTGCAATTCCGCACAAAAGAATGAGCATGCTGCGATTTTTTCCGCGATTAGTTTCCGCCGCGGAAAAAAGCGCAGCATTATCACAGCATGTGCGGAATGCCATAGGAATGCATGGGGGGCGTTTTGTACATGATTTTTAAACGTTTTCGCGCCGAAAATCGCGGCAAAAAACGCTTAAAAAAAAAATCGAATTGTGGGCACACAGCCTTAAGGTTATGTGCCCACATAGCGATTCTGAAACAGAATAAACCTGAGCAGAATCGCACACCCTGCTCCCGGGAAAACGCATGCGTTTTTTGACGCGCTTTTGTAAGCGTTTTTGCATGCGTTTTCCTAAGAGTTTTGCCAATATAATTGATGATATATGCGATTCCGCAAAATTAATGAACATGCTGCGTCTTTAATCGCTAAGCGTTTCCACAGCGGTTAAAAGCGCACCATTGGCACATCATGTGCGTTTCTCATTAAAAATCAATTGGATGCTTTTCTTAAGCGTTTCTGCAGCAGAATCGCTTGTCTAAATGCGCTGCAGAAACGCTTAAAAAACGCTACGCGGGCACACAGCCTAAAACCTGACACAAAACCGGACTCCTTCCCAGAAAACGCGCGTTTTATTTCTGCGCGGTTTTTGCACAAAAGTCACGCGTTTTTGATGCGTTTTTTTTTTCCGCTCGTCTTCTGGACTCATAGGAAATAGCTAAAAACGCAAACTTATGCGGAAAAATAATGAACATGCTGCGTTTTTAGCCGTTAAGCGTTTCCTATGCGGAAAAAAACGCATCGATTGGCACAAAAAGGCCGAAATGCGTTAAAATGAATGGGATGCTTATTTTAAGCGTTTGTGAAGCGTCTGATCCGGCACAAATGCTTCAAAAACGCTTAAAAAAAAAACGCAAAGTGGGCACACAGCCTTAAGGACGGGATGACACATGCGAGAAACACGGCCGAGTCTCGCATGTTAATACCCGGCAGGGAGCGGAGTGTGCGGCTCCATGTATTGCTATGCGGCCGCACGCTCCCCTCCCGAGTGCCAAGACTCGGCTGTGTTTTTCGCATGTGTGATCCAGGCCTAAAGGGATTTTTCTATTTTCAGGAAAGTTGTGCACCCAGGCGCAGTTTTTAGTAAAAAAAAATCTGTTCTCTACTTCCCCTTCCCTGGTTCAGCACCGAGTCTCCACTGCTGACCTGGAATCGGTTATCTACAGTGCTATCGTCAGGTTGACAGGGTTGCAGTCAATGGAAGTCACGTGCAGAGCTGCGGTGCAACGACACGGGATGGGCCTACATGTCTCTGTGACCAATTTGCAAGAATTCTCGTTAATTCTTGGTTCTCAAAACAGAGTTTATTTTATTAGAAGTTTCTGGGGCTGCAAAATAGTGAATATGTCTGGTGTAAGTTCTTGACTGAACCATTTACAGAACTACTATCAGATACAATCAGCCACTGTCCAAAAGGCTCTGTATGTCTGCAATCCAGCGGTAAAGGGACGCATCAGCCTTGGCGGATCAGTAAGCTCTGACGGTCAGTGCTATAGGAGGCATTTAGAGCAACCACATGCTTTGTAGTCTAGAGATGTGGAAGTAATCCATGGCTTTCCAGTGGGAGAGTTCAAGAAGGGTTATAATTAATGATGAGTCACCGTGCTCAAATAAGGTATTATCTGAGCATGCTCGGGTGCTAACTGAGTGACTTCGGCTTGCTTCAATATTATGTTCATGTCCTTGCAGCTGCATGTCTCGTGGCTGCTAGGGTATGTGCACATGGTGCAGTTTCTGCTGCGTTGTACAGTACCTTTATTTCCTATGGAAATAAAAAAAAAAGCTGTGCACATGCTGCGTTTTTTTCCCGCACGGTTTTGCTGTGGTTTACAAACCGCAGCATGTCAATTGTTTGGTGCAGAAACGCTGCAGTTTTACACCTCATCCATTATGAGGTGTAAAACCGCAGGGAAAAACCGCAGAAAAAACGCAGATAAACCGCAGGATTTTTGTCCTGCGGATTTACCTGCGGTTTGCTCTACAAAATCCGCACACCCAAAAAACTACGTGTGCACATAGCCTTAGGAAATACCCACGTGTTGTGGCTGTCGAACAGCCATGAGACATGCAACCGCGGGGACTTGAACATATTATTCGAGCACGTCGAAGTCACTCAGTTAGCATCTGAGCATGCTCAGATAACACCTTATCCGAGTACGTTTGCTCACCACTAATTATACACACACACACACTGTTACCTGGTGGTGTATATACACATTTCTATATCCGAACACACAGCCCCTTCCTGACTCCTCAAGTTATAGAAATACCAGAATGTAAACATGAATGTGCGTTTCCCCGACATATTGACCTTCCAGAATAATCAGGTCATAATTCAAAGAGGATAGAGAATAGAGAGGAGCCCACTTCAGTCTCAGCCACCAAAACAATGTCTTGACCTTAATAGATTTCCATGTCTTTTCAAAAACATCATTCCTGTTTTCGGGCGCTCCCAACACAATAGTATCAGTCTGGACAGACTACAGTGGGTGTAGATGTGCACCCAGGGAGGGTCCTTTTTGCCTCCGTGGCCATTTTTAGGGTATGTGCACACGCTGCGGATTCTGCTGCGTTTCCGCAGCGTTTTTGGCTCTGCAGAAACGCAGCAGATTTTGCTGCGTTGTACAGTACCTTTATTTCCTATGGAAATAAAAAAAAGCTGTGCACATGCTGCGGTTTTGCCGCGGTTTACAATCCGCAGCATGTCAATTGTTTGGTGCAGAAACGCTGCAGTTTTACACCTCATCCATTATGAGGTGTAAAACCGCAGGGCAAAACCGCAGAAAAAACGCAGATAATCCGCAGATAAACCGCAGAAAAACCGCAGCACTTTGTCCTGCGGATTTCCTGCGGTTTTCTCTACAAAATCCGCAGAGACTAAAAACTACGTGGGAACATACCCTTAGATTAAGTCCACTGCATTTTTTCCTCTATCACATTTTTTTCTCATCTAAAAGTGATGATCACACAATTCCCAAAAAAAAGTATGGAGTAATGTGCCACAAATTGCTTGACCTTAGGTAACTTAGGCTAAGTTCACACTGGGCGTTTTTGATGCTTTTTTTATGCTAATTTACGGATGCATTTAAGGGTGTGTGCAGACGCTGCGGAATCCTCTGCGGATTAATCCGCACGGATTTTGCAAAAACCGCAGATAAACCGCAGGTCAAAAGACCTGCGGATTATCTGCGGTTTTGACTGCGGTTTGGTCCTGCGGATTCACCATCTCCACAATGGTGGCGATAGGAACCCGCTGCGGATTCCGCAGAAAGAATTGACATGTCACTTCTTTCTGCGGTTTCAAAGCCGCAGCAAATCCGCGCGGATTTTTCCGCAACGTCTACACAGCGTTTTTTTTGCACCATTCATTTTGTGTTTTTTTTTTGTCATCAGTATTTTGTGCTTCGCCTGGTTTTTCGGACATAGTGCATGTCACTTCTTTCAGCATTTTTTCTGCTTTTTTCACCCATTGACTTCAATGGGTGGTGGAAAAACCGTGAAAAAAAAAAAAACAGATATCAGGTTTTGCTGCGTTTTTTTTATGCCAAAATCTTAAAGGGATAGGACTTTTTTTCAGATGTTGAAAATAATAAGTACCGCGAAACCCATCCTCCCCTGCTCCAGCGCTGCCCCTCTGCCGCTGGTCCTGGTGATTTTCTTTTACCAGCTGCAGCGGTAACATCATGACTATAGTGCATCTGAATGCTGCAGTCAATCACTGGTTGCAGCTGATGTAAACAGTGCGAGGAGCTGAGTGGATTACTATTTGGCTGGAGTCACACTAACCTGCGCAAAATACGGTCAGTATTTTACATGCGTAATACGGATGACAGACCCCTAAACAGTGCTCCGTATGTCATCCGTAATCAAGGTGTGGTCGCGTATTTTGCGCATGTCAGCATCCGTATGTAATCCGTATGCCATCCGTATGACGAGATTTTCTCACAGGCTTGCAAAATGGACATATAATGGAGCCCTATGACAGTTTTAATAAAGAAATGAAAGAATAGATATAGACACATAGAATGCATATATATATATATATATATATATATATATATATATATATATATATATATATGCATTCTATGTATTCTATGTGTCTATATCTATTCTTTCATTTCTTTATTAAACCTGTCAGTGTGAGTTTACTGTATCGTGCACTGAATTGCCGGCTTTGCTAAAAGACACCGGGTGCGTATTTCTCACAGGTCACATGTGTGGTCCGTGTGTAATCCGTATTTTTTGCGCACCCATAGACTTGCATTGGCGTACTACGGGCGTAGTACGCTGACAATCGCAGCATGCTGCGAGTGGCACGGAGCGTAGGATACGGAGGAGAAATATACGCCTGGTGCAAGTGACCCCATAGAGAATCATTGGTCCGTGTCTAATGCGTGCTTTTTGCGCCTCTCACTCGGCCGTATTCCTCGCCAGTGTGACTCCGGCCTTTGGTGAAAATCTGCTCTAAAATTTTGGCACGTTCTACCGAATATTAGGTCATCATACCCCGCCACGTGAAGCCACGGCACTTGCTGGGCGATCCTTAGGAAGGGTCTACAACAGAAAATAAATGTGATGCAAGGCATGCAGCATCATTTATTTTGGTGCACTTGGCATAGTAAATGTCCCCTAATGTAGATTATAAAATTGCTGAAATTTTCCATAGACATAAAACAGGAATATTTTTTTTTTCCGTAATCCCTGAAACATTGATACAAAAAAAGTTTTTAGTTACTAATCTTCTGCTCTTTGCATCCACTTTTTTTTTTTTACCAGGTGCCTTTGACATATATTCCCGTCATATTCATAAAATGGATCATTACGGTGTAAAAGCAGTCCTGGAAACTAATTTATATTTTTACATCAAAGTGAAACATGTCAATCAAATCTTCTCTCTATTGCTATAATGGTGCCCCCTGCTGGGTAAAGGTGACATTGCTTCTGGTCAAAACTGAAGATGTAAGAAGAAGAATAAAATGTATATATCGTATGATGGCCGCTGGACAGGTCCCTGACAGTAGATACAGTAGCTGGCAAAAGTATTCACCCCCTTTGGCTTTTTACCTATTTTGTTACAATACAACCTGTGTTTAAAATATTATTGTAATCCAATTTGTGTGTGATGCATCAGCACTAAATTGTATGAGTTGGTCAAGTAAAGTGATTAAATATAGGCATAAGTTAAATTTATGGGATCAAATAACTAAAAATTGGCACGTGCATATGTATTCACCCCTTTTTGCCTTGAAGCACCTAAAAATTTCTAATGCAAGTAATTACCTTCATAAGTCCCATGCTAAGTGACAGAAGAACGTCCCCTAAATGCAATCTAAGTGTCACATGGCTGTTGTCAGTATATACACTTTACCTTTTCTGAAAGGCCACAGATGCTGCAACACCATTAACAAGAGGAACCACTATCCAAACACCATGAAGACCAAGGAAATCTCCAAACACCACCATGAAGACCAAGGAGATCTCCAAACACCACCATGAAGACCAAGGAGATCTCCAAACACCACCATGAAGACCAAGGAGATCTCCAAACACCACCATGAAGACCAAGGAGATCTCCAAACACCACCATGAAGACCAAGGAGATCTCCAGACAACACAATGAAGACCAAGGAGATCGCCAAACAACACCATGAAGACCAAGGAGATCTCCAAACACCACCATGAAGACCAAGGAGATCTCCAAACACCACCATGAAGACCAAGGAGATCTCCAAACACCACCATGAAGACCAAGGAGATCGCCAAACAACACCATGAAGACCAAGGAGATCTCCAAACAACACCATGAAGACCTAGGAGATTTCCAAACAACTTCTTGAAGACCTAGGAGATGTCCAAACAAGTCAGAGACAAAGTTGTTGAGAAGTACAAGACAGGGTTGGGTTATAAAAAAATATCCCAGTCTCTGATGATCCCCTGAGCACCACCAAAACCATTATCATCAAAAGGAAAGGATATGGTACCACAACAAACCTGCCAAGGGAAGGTGCCCACCAAAACTCTCCGCCCGGGCAAGGAGGGCATTATTAAGAGAAGCAGCACAGAGACCAAAGGTAACCCTGAAGGAGCTGCAGAGTTCCTAAACAGAGACAGGAGTTTCTGTCCATACGAGCATAATAAGGATAAAAAGGAGACCAGTGGTCTCATTATGGAGTCTTAATAAATCAGCCGGGATGCTTTACTGAAACCGCTTCCTGTGCCCATCTCACAACGCAACAGAGAGAATACAAACCCAACAATATATTGAAAAGAAATGTCAAAAACTGTGTAGCAAAAACAAACAAACATCTCGATGGAAGAACATCGAATGAGCAGGTTTGGCTGAAGATACTGAAGACTGATACCAAGTAGGCTCTAAGGGATTATCCAGCACTTCAAAAATCATGGCCGATCATTAGGGCTTATGCAGACGGCAAAACATAGGATCACACCCAGACCGATGTTATTGTATGGGACCTCGCATGTTGACATTTTTTCTTAGGACAGAATCTGTCTGAGGAAACAAAATCGCAGCATGCACGATGTGCGTCAGTAAATGTAGTCACACTCAGCCATGCAAGTCAATGGGACCCGTAAATACATCGGACCACACTCTGATGACAGTGCAGTCTGATTTTCATGGCCTGACACAATGGAGAAGTTTTTTTCCATCTTTTCCACATGCGAGAGAATCGGACCACTCTATGCTGACATTGAGTAATCTCTTATCAGAGTGTGATTAGCATAATTGAACCTATTTTCTCGGATGAGAGAAAATACAGTTGTGTTACCCTAGCCTTAGCGTAAAGGCCCCGTCACACTAAGCGATCTCGCTAGCAAGATTGCTGATTTTGTGACACATCAGCCATCTCGCCAGCGAGATCGCTATGTGTGACTGGGATCAACGACCGGCCCCCCTGCCGGTTATCGCTGATCGTGCTCGAGCGGCCTGAGCCGTTTTTCGATCGCTGGTCTCCCGCTGCCCAGCGCGCATCACTGTGTGTTGCAGCGAGAGACCAGCAATCATGACACTGGACGCTGGTTGATAATGTAAACGTCGGGTATCCAGGAGCCACGGCTCCTGGATACCCGCTGTTTACCTTGGAAGCCGGCGTACACGCTGGTTTCCAAGGTAAATATCGGGTATCCAGGAGTTGCGCGGCTTCTGGATACCCGATATTTACATTAGAAACAAGCGTCCAGAGTTGCCGGTACTGATCGCTGGGGCTGTCTATGTGACAGCTCATCAGCGATCAGCCTAACGATGTCCCAGCGATCCCATCATGTCGGAACGTTGGTGGGACCACTGGGACATCGTTTAGTGTGACGGGGCCTTAAACTGTGTTCCAAATTATTATGCAAAAAGCGTTTGAGTGATAAGGTTAGAATTTTTTTGTTTGACATTTAAACTCATTGATGGTGATGTGTGTCAGGGCTCTTTATATCACTGAAAGCAATTGCAGATACCTGTGCAAATTAGTTTGGCAGGTGTGTCCAAATAAAACCAAGACTACTTAAGAAGGCTGTTCCACATTATTAAGCAGCCTACATTTTTTGCCAAAATGGGAAAGAAAAAGGATGTGTCGGCTGCTGAGAAGCAACAAATTGTGGAGTATTTAGGTCAAGGCATGACTACAATCAACATTGCCAAGACACTTCATCGTGATCATCGCACAATCAAGAAGTATGTAGCTGATTCCCAGCACACACGTGTGCGTGCTGATAAGGAAAAATTGAGGACTCTTTCCAACAGGCAATTGCGTCAGGTTAAAAGAGCAGCTGCAAAAATGCCTTGTCATAGCAGCAGACAAGTTTTTGAAGCTGCTGGTGCCTCCAACGTCCCCCGAACAACAAGATGCAGGGTCCTTCAGAGGTTTGCAGCTGTGCGTAAGCCATCCTGTCGACCACCTCTATCCACTGCACACAAGCAGAAATGGCTCCAGTGGGCCAAACGATACATGAAGACTGACTTCCATACGGTTTTGTTCACCGATGAAGGCCGTGCAACGCTCGATCGTCCAGATGGATGGAGTGGAGGATGGCTGGTTGATGGACACCCCATGAAAACACGGCTAAGGCGCCAACAAGGAGGAGGTGGAGTAATGTTTTGGGCTGGAATCATGGGGAGAGAGATTGTCGGCCCCTTTAGGATCCCTGAAGGGGTAAAGATGAACTCCATAATCTATGTGGAGTTTCTAAAACAGCACTTCCTGCCATGGTTCAAGAGGAAGAACCGTGCTTTCCACAGCAAGATCAATTTCATGCCTGATAATGCACCGTCTCATGCTGCAAATAACACATCTGCTTCTCTGGCTGCTATGGGCATAAAAGAGGACAAACTTATGGTGTGCCCACCATCTTCCCCTGACCTCCACCCCATTGAGAACCTCTGGAGCATCATCAAAGGGAGTGTCTATGATGGCGGGAGGCAGTTCACATCTAAGCAACAGCTCTGGGAGGGTATTCTGTCCACATGCAAAACAATTGAAGCACAAACCATCCAAAAACTGACAAATTCAATGGACGAGAGAGTTCAGAAGCTTCTTTCGAACAAGGGGTCCTATGTGCAAATGTAACATCACCGAGAATAAAGTTTTGACTTGAAAACTGTTTGATTTCATTTTGTAATAAGCTAATAATGCTTATAATTTCACAATTGACCATTTTTTTGTTCAAAATAAAAGGGTTGAAAACTCTGCTGTGCGTAATAATTTGGAACATGCATTTTGAGTGTTTCTTATTTATAAAAATATACTGTTTTCATAGGCAGTTTGTTCAAAAACATTGCAATTATACTAGAATATTAGATGACTGGAAAATAACAATGACTGCAATTCATATAGGTAATTTAGAGAAAATATGAGGAAATATTTTTTGCATAATAATTTGGAACACAGTGTAAGAAATCGATATTAGATCAATGGGGGTCTGACTACCTGCACCCCTGCAGGTCAGCTGTTTCAGGGGCTGTTCAACCTCAGCCAGGGCTGTATAACTCATCAATATTAAATCAGTGAGGACCTGACTCCTTGCATCCCTGACTATCGGCTATGAAAGTGGATGTTTCAACGCATTGGAGGATGAGGAGGGAAAGACTAGATCATGCAGCTGTGGCGCCCCTGAGGGTTCAGTCGCCACAGAGGTACTGCACCTCCTCTTGAGGTGTGGTGCCCCACTATCCAGGTAAGGTGGAGACACCTGACCACACTCCAACACCTGCATCCCACACAACATAGTAGTGTAGCAAAGCACCTTTTGGTGGCACCCTGCTTGGAACACGAAGCGTGCAAGGAGGCGGGTGGAGTTTAGTTTTGCATCAAAAGAGCGGGAAGAGTTTAGGATTTAGTCAGTCTGACAGAGTCAGAGGAGGAGTGAAGATCCCCTGAGAGGGAGGGATGAAGGAAGTGCTGCAGCCGACCTCAGTGACCTGGGTCCCCTGGCACAGGAAAGGAACATCGATAGAAAGCCTGACTCTCCATAAGAAGGAAAGGATTAGTATGGAACGAGTGGAGAAGAAGAGAACTAAGGATTAGGGTTAGAGGAGAACCCTTCCCAAGTTCGAAGCGCAAGGCCGGGGTCCGATCCCCGAGGTTGTATGGATACTAATGGTCCTGCAGCAGACACCGGAGGAATAGAAGTTGTCACCACTTTATTCCCACACAAGACTTGTGGGCACAACAGCAACGTGAGTGAGCCGGGACTAGGTAGTAAGGAGTCCCCGAAGCAGGCTACAGCTGTCTGCCGTACAAGTAGAGTTCATAGGAACATCTGACAGGAGGAACTCCAGTGTAACTCAGTACTGTGAGTACTTCACTAAAGGCGCTAAGAGGGAGACGTTCAGAAAAGGCACATAAGTTGGCGGAGTGTTAGAAAGGAGTACTTCATCTTGCCTGGAAGTTGGCTGAGCTCCTGACCCGGAGGACATGGCACGGATGTGGGCTCTTGTGCCACAACAGACTGAGTAAAGCTTTGGAACTACATGCCCTGGTGTCCTCCACTTATTCCTGCATCAACCCGCCCGGCACTGCTACATTCCCTGCGCCTGACACTATACCATCTACGTGTCACTTGGCCTACTCTGCCCTGGGACTACAGCCCTGCCTGTGGAGAGCTATAACATCATTGCTGCACCACACCATCTGTCCCAAAGGATCTGTCTTCAGCGTCGGCTTAACATCATTCATTGCCGAACACCACAGGTGGCGTCACGACTCATTCAATCATCATAAGCACACTGAACATTCCCCCTTTTACAATGGGTGCCCAGGGCCACGGGCCAGGTCCCAGCTGCCGTGACATCTCTCATTGAAGCTCATCAGGCCCGGCACAGAGTACCCCACAGCCCTGGGAGGGCGACCCACAGCTACCCAATCCCTTCTGTCATTTCACATCAAAACTGTTGAACCAGATAGAAATGTGTCTTTTTTTAAACTGTATTAACTGTGCATTGCTGAAAACCGCTGATCTGTGATGATCCAGGTACTGACCACCACTGTACAATGTGTGAGAACCCGCAAGATGTCATACCTGCAGAGAATTGTGCGGAGGTTCAAGCAGCAACGCAAAATGATGTTAGCCCACTCTATGATCCTTCATCGGTGTGGGAAATGGTGCCAAGCAAGTTTTTTGCTTTTGTGAACCATGAATCGAATATCAGAGTGTTCAAATTTGCGGGCAACCACGAATTTCAGGAAATTCGACTCAATTTCGATTCTCCGCAAATTAATACGCTCGTTTCTACCGGGAAGTGCATTGGGGGAGTGTGGGTTCAGCCTTAGTGTATCAACACACCCCTAATGCACTTCTAGGCTTGATTTCTCAGAGCTGCCATATCAGATTACTCCAAAATAGGTATCGTTTTTATTAGGCAAAATGCAAAAAGTTTATTTAGCCATTTTTAAAAGAGAAAAAGATTAAAAACACACTCACAAATCAATAGACAACCCTGGCACAATAGCTTCACTAAACAGCTTCGGCAAAAGTCCAGGCTTGGGAAGACTTCACCGCATTCAAACAAGCAACTTTCACATTCAAGTCGTCCCTCTACTCTGCTAAACAAGACTACTTCACCATCCTTGTGTCTTCCTTATCCGACAACCCAAAACAGCTCTTTCAACACTTAACTCTCTCCTCCGCCCTCCACTGCCCCTTCTGAGCACCTCGATTCTGCAGAAAACTTTGCCACACATTTCAAAAATAAGATCAACCAAACAAGGCAAATATTTACTGCCCTTCCACTACAACCCATATATATATATAACATGTCTATGGGCTGCACAGTGGCTCAGGCACCAAGAACAACATCTGCAAGGAGTTTGTATGTTCTCCCTGTGTTTGCATGTGCAAACTGTAAAGCGCTGCGGAATATGTTATCGCTATATAAAAATAAAGATTATTATTATAACCTTCCTCCCCACCATCACTGAAAGAGAGCTCTCATCTCCTGTCCAAAGCACACCTCACCACTTGTGCACTCGACCCTATCCCACCCCCTCAACAAGCTCACCCCCAGGCTTATCATGGCCCTAACCCATCTCTTCAACCTATTGCTAACTTCTGGTACCTGCCCTTCTGCTTTCAAACTTGCCATGATCACACCTATCCTGAAGAAGCCATCCCTCGACCCAACCGCTATGTCCAGCTATCGCTACTCCCGTTCACCTCTAGAGTCCTTGAACAGAATGTCCATGCTGAACTCTCCTCTCACCTCGCATCTAACTCACTCTTTGACGACCTACAATCCAACTTCTGTCCCCATCACTTCACTGAAATTTCCCTTAACAAAATTACTAGTGACTTACTGCTGAAGCAAACAGGCAATTCTATATACTCCTCCTTCTAGACATGTCCTCTACCTTCAACACCGTCAACCACTCCCACCTACTAAAAATCCTCTCTTCAATTGGCATCAAAGACCTTGCCCTCTCCTGGATCTCCTCATACCTTTTTAACCACACATTTAATGTCTCCCACACCACCTCCTCATCCTGCCCTCTCTCTGTCTGTGTCCCTCAAGGCATTGTCCTAGGAACCCTACTCTTCTCCATCCATACTTTTAGCCTGGAACAACTCATGAAGTGACATGACTTCCATTAACACCTGTACACTGATACTCAGCTCTACCTCTCCAACCCATGGCACCTCGCTGCTGTCCAGAATCCCAGAGTGTCCATCAGCCTCCTTCTCCTCTTGCTTCCTAAAGCTCAATGTGGACAAAACTGAGCTCATCATGGTTCCTTCATCTCACCTAACTCCCCTACCTGATCTATCTATCACAAAAAATTATATCAAATTTCCCCTGTACAGGATGTTATTCACAGATAGTACAGGTATTTATTATAATATATGGAAATATTTAGATGTTCATGTTTTTATGGGAACTTTGTGTCCTTCCAAAAAAAAAAAAAAAAAAAAATCAAAACTTTTCCTCTTTTGATTCGAGTTATGGACCAAAATTATCCATATAAGTGCATGGGTCTGTGAAATTCATGGTTTGGCACCTGTGTGCAATCCATGTGCTCTGAAATTTTAACATTGTAATGGGCAAGAGAAGCTTTACAGTATTTCTGTTTTTTGAGGGGATAGCATTTGAGAAATTCACGACAAAACTCTGATGGTAGGGGAAGAGACACACTGACGATTTGCAATGATGAAAATTGGATTGAGAAAAATTGGTGATGTCTTAATGAGGCCTGAGACGCAAAACAGAGATGATTCCCTAGTTATGAGAATTCTTGGACTCATCTTTCAGCTATAAATGTGTTGGATTTAATCTTCCGTTATACGTTTTATGGAGCGTTAAATAAATAGGTCTTAAGTGGTTGTTAAAGGAAGAGATAAAAATAACTGATATATTTCGGTCTATAAGAGCACATAAAATACATGCCGTGGACTGGTTCCGTTTTATGCTTTCCGTCCTGAATCATCATCCCCTCAACCACAGAAGGAGAGAGTTACATTTACCATCAGTCCGGCACAGCATGTTCTTCATCTAGATACTTGGAAAGAAATGTATCTGGATGTGAGAGTAATTCTTGTAGACAGACTAATGTTATATAAGAAGTCACAATAGATATGTATGGTAGGCATATAACTAATGTTTATTTTGCCTTAATGTGATGTGATAAAACACTCCGGTATCGCCTTTGCTGGGGTCAAAGGTCACGTGCGTTCAGCATGAAACTCAGGCGCAGAGCTGGGATTCGGGTGTAACTGACCCTGGGTCAGGTTTATTAACGGTGAAAGCAATGCAAAAGGAAATAAAACATAAAACAAATCCTTGCCTGTCCGGCACTAACTAAACAATGGACAACCTAACTACCAACTGGCGGGCTTCTCCCGTCCAGCCAAACCACAGTTGCAGTGGGCACTGCTTCCACTCACGTGTGTCTCTCACACAGACAGGCTCTCTGTGTTCCCAGGCTGAGACACTCACACAACCACCTGGCATCCTTTTATATCCACCTCCCATTATTCATTAGCAAGCAGGTGCGATACTGACCAGACTAGGCCACATAGGAAAGGAATCTGGGCGAGATATACCTGCCCTCATCCACTATTCCCACATGATTCTCACATATCCCCCCCCCCTCTGCTCAGACCACTCCGGTCGAGCAATGACACCCGCCAAACAGTGCACTCGGGACAGGGCATCTGCATTTCCCATCTGTACCCCTGGGCGGTGCTCCACCGTAAAAGTGTAGGCCTGCAGGGCAAGGAACCACCGGGTCACCCGGCTATTCCATTCCTTGTTCAAGTGCATCCACTTGAGAGGGGCATGGTCAGTGATCAGCCTGAACTTTCGGCCCACCAGGTAATATTTGAGGGCCTCTAGAGCCCACTTAATGGCGAGGCACTCTTTTTCTACGACTGCATATCTTTGCTCGTGTTTATTCAGCTTCCTGCTGAGATAGAGGACTGGGTGTTCCACTCCGTCCCTCACTTGTGAGAGTACGGCCCCGATACCGGTATCAGAGGCATCCGTTTGTACCACAAACTCACTGCGGAAGTCCGGAGTCACCAGTACGGGCTGAGAGCAAAGTGCCCGTTTTAGGCTATGGAAGGCTTCTTCAGCCGCTAAACTCCATTTAATCATGACGGAGTCTTTCCCTTTTGTAAGATCCGACAGGGGGGTAGCGATGGCTGCAAAATTGGGTATGAACCGGCGATAATAACCGGCGATCCCCAGGAAGGCTTGCACCTGCTTCTTGTTGACAGGTTGTGGCCAGTCCTGAACCGCCTGAATCTTATCAACCTGGGGTTTAACAACACCCCTCCCAATTACATACCCCAAATACCGGGCTTCTTCTAGCCCAATGTGACATTTCTTGGGGTTCGCGGTTAGACCTGCCTCCCACAGGTCGTCAATCACAGCTTGTACTTTCCGGAGATGAGTCTCCCAGTCCAAGCTGTAAATGACAATGTCGTCCAAATAGGCCGAAGCGTACTGCCTATGTGGCCTCAGGACTCGATCCATCAGTCTCTGGAAGGTCGCCGGTGCTCCGTGCAGTCCAAACGGCATATACACATACTGAAATAGACCTTCTGGGGTAGCAAATGCTGTCTTTTCTCTGGCAGCCTCCATCAGAGGGATCTGCCAATACCCCTTTGTTAGGTCTAGGGTCGTAATATACCGGGCTTTTCCTAACCGATCTATTAACTCGTCGACCCGGGGCATGGGGTAGGCATCAAATTTTGAGACCGCATTCAGTTTCCTGAAGTCATTGCAGAACCGGATGGTGCCGTCCGGTTTAGGAATTAGCACAATCGGGCTGGACCAAGCACTGTGCGATTCCTCAATGACACCTAACTCTAACATTGCCTTCACTTCTCGGGAAACGGCTTCACGGCGCGCTTCCGGGATTCGGTAGGGCTTGACGTGAACTGTGACACCAGGTTCCGTTACGATGTCATGTTTTATTAGCGTAGTCTGCCCGGGTTTTTCTGAGAAAAACTTTGGGTTGTGAAGTAGAAACTGCCTGACCTCAGTCTTTTGCCGCTCCGAGAGAGTCTCTGCAACCCGTACCTCCGGTACGGTATGCGAGCAGACAGGACGGGCCAGCTCCGCTGACAAGGCAGACCGATCCTTCCAGGGCTTTATCAGATTTACATGATAAATCTGTTCAGGTTTCCGTTTACCTGCCTGGTATACTTTGTAGTTTACTTCACCAACTCTTTCCTTGATCTCAAAGGGGCCCTGCCACTTTGCCAGGAACTTACTGTCCACCGTGGGGACCAGGATCAACACCCTATCTCTGGGTGCAAACGTACGGATCTTGGCGCCCCTATCATAGATTAGTTTTTGGGCTCCTTGAGCCTATATCATGTGTTCTTTGACGATAGGCATAACAGCCGCAATACGGTCCTGCATTTGTGTGACGTGATCTATCACTGTTTTAAACGGAGTGACCTGACCCTCCCAGGTTTCTTTTGCAACGTCTAACAGTCCGCGAGGACGTCGGGCGTACAATAACTCGAAAGGCGAGTATCCCGTGGAAGACTGGGGTACTTCCCTGATGGCAAAAAGCAAATACGGAAGTAAATAGACAAGGATGGGAAGAACTGGGACTATCACCTTTCTCAGCATCTGCTTCAGAGTTTTATTGAACCGTTCGAACAACCCGTCTGTTTGAGGATGATACACGGATGTGCGTAACGGTTCGATTTGTAACAATCGGCAGAGCTCCTTCATTACCCTGGACATAAAGGGGGTCCCCTGGTCGGTGAGTATCTGTTTTGGTATACCGACCCGACTAAACACATGCACCAGTTCCTTGGCAATAGTCTTGGTGGCCGTGTTACGCAAAGGGATGGCCTCCGGGTAACGAGTGGCATAATCCAAGATGACCAGGATATGTTGGTGTCCACGTGCAGACCGTGGAAGGGGCCCAACTAAATCCATCCCAATCCTCTCAAACGGGACTTCAATAATAGGTAGGGGTACCAAAGGGCTACAGAACCGGGGCTTAGGTGCAGAGGCTTGGCAGTCAGGACAAGACTCACAATATACACGGATATCGTGATGCATGCCTGGCCAAACAAAACAGTGTAATATCCTTTCGGTGGTTTTCTGGACTCCCAGGTGACCTCCCATCACATGTCCGTGGGCCAGGTCCAGCACCTGCCGCCGGTAGGGTTTTGGCACGACTAATAGTTGCACCGTATCTTCCCCCTTTTTCTCTATCTGATAGAGTAAATCATTCTCCAGAACCATGTAAGGATATGCCAGCCTAGAGCCAGGTTCTACGGGTACCCCATTTATCACTTTTACATTTGTCCTAGCCTGAGAAAGGGTAGGATCCTTTATTTGCTCGCTTTGGAAGTCATCTTTCTGAACTTCTAAATCCGGCAAACGGGGAGGTGGACGGCTGTCGGCCTCCTCCTCTTCCCCGGTCTCCTCCGTATCACCCGCCATCACTGAAAACGGGAACTGCAGGTCATTTCCCGCAGACTCTTCCCCCGAGTCTTCCAGGGAGACCTCTTCCGGGGGTTCGGGACCCACACGCGCCCTGGGAGAAGAATCATGTACACTATTACCCGAAGGCATCAACTGACTCTTCCACAATTGCCAGAAGTGGGGAAAATCCCGGCCCAGGATAACATCATGCAATAACGCCGGGACGAGTCCCACTTTATGTTGCACAGACCCATAGGAAGTTGTAATGCATATGACCGTGGTGAGGTACCAACAGGTGTCTCCATGCACACACGTTACAGAAAATTTGTCTGCTGGTCCAGTCGGGGCTGACACCAGACTGGCCTTCACCAGAGTCACCACACTTCCCGAGTCTAACAATGCCACCACATTTTTGCCATCAACAGTTAAATCACACAAGTGTTTTTCCACATCCTTTTTACCGGCATTCACACTCACTACCCGTGCAACCATAGACATGCGGTTTTTAGAGTCTGTGACGTCGCACTGCATGGGTTCAGTAGTGACCGGACAGTTCGTAGCAATATGTCCCATCTCTTGGCAGCGGAAACACCTAACGGGCCCCTTGCTTAGACCATAGTTCGTTACTCTCGGCCTCGCAGTGCGGGCAGTCCCGTTTTCCTCCCCCACTGTCTTAGGGATTTTTCCATCTCCCCTACTCCCTGGAACAGTCTTACCGGTTCCACGTGGAGACGATGAAGAACGAGGTGGGGTAGCGTCGTCTCGGAGTCCTTCCGCCACGGAGTAACGTTCAACCAGATCCACCAGTTGATCTGCCGTCGTAAGATTTCCATGGCTTACCCACTTCCTCAAAGCTGGCGGTAGAGCTCTCAGGTACTTGTCCATGACGACTCTCTGGATTATCTCTGGCGCTGTCAGCACCTCGGGTTGTAGCCACTTCTTCGTCACGTGGATCAGGTCGAACATCTGTGACCGCGGTGGTTTATCCGGCTGATAAGTCCATTGATGCACTCTCTGTGCACGGACAGCGGTCGTCACTCCGAGCCGGGCCAAGATCTCAGCTTTCAGTTTGTCAAAGTCCTGCGCAGCTTCAGGCTCTAAGTCATAATAAGCCTTTTGGGCCTCACCGGAAAGAAACGGGGCAATCAGGCCGGCCCATCTTTCCTTCGGCCATTTTTCTCGGAACGCCGTCCGTTCAAACGTAGTCAGGTATGCCTCGACGTCATCTTCTGTCGTCGTCTTCTGCCAGTACCGACTCACGTGAATCACTCTCGACTCGGCTTCCAGGTTAACCTCAGGTAAGCTTGCCAAGCGCTGCGCCACCTGCTGGAGAAGCGAACGATCGGTAACTGTCATGTCCACCAACTCCTTCAGCTGGGCCATCATCACCCGATTAGCTTCTTGCTGGACGGCGGTGGACTGTACCAGCGCTTTCACCACGTCCTCCATGCTCATGCTTGCAACGTGATGCCCGCGTTCTCCACCACAATGTGATAAAACACTCCGGTATCGCCTTTGCTGGGGTCAAAGGTCACGTGCATTCAGCATGAAACTCAGGCGCAGAGCTGGGATTCGGGTGTAACTGACCCTGGGTCAGGTTTATTAACAGTGAAAGCAATGCAAAAGGAAATAAAACATAAAACAAATCCTTGCCTGTCCGGCACTAACTAAACAATGGACAACCTAACTACCAACTGGCGGGCTTCTCCCGTCCAGCCAAATCACAGTTGCAGTGGGCACTGCTTCCACTCACGTGTGTCTCACACAGACAGGCTCTCTGTGTTCCCAGGCTGAGACACTCACACAACCACCTGGCATCCTTTTATATCCACCTCCCATTATTCATTAGCAAGCAGGTGCGATACTGACCAGACTAGGCCACATAGGAAAGGAATCTGGGCGAGATATACCTGCCCTCATCCACTATTCCCACATGATTCTCACAGTGATCAGGGCTAGTTTTAGAGGGTACCCAGGACACAACTTTACTAAAGCATGAGACCTCCAAGAAGAGTCTAAGACTAACTAAGGATTCACCATAGCAGGTACAAAACACGTTCAAGTGGGCTCCTAACCTACATAACCTTGTTTGCAAAATACGGAGGCACATCATTATACAAATACCAAGGCCGATATTACCGCCATATAGTGACCATATAGTGGCAGACACCAGTCCTGCAGAACATGTAAGACACTACAGTACAGTTATAGATAGTGACTTACAGCTGGGATCCTTTCTGATTGAGTCGTTTACTTTTCTCATATTTTTCCATCTGGCCCAGACCAACATGACAACTTCTCCAGCCATGAGTCTTCTGCAGAGTTTACAACAAAGATCACATCTGACTTCTCACATTTCCAGCACCGTCCCCATCTATTCCCAACCTGCACAAACGCCTCATCCTGCTGTTTCTATGTTTGGACTGATGGAACGGATTTCCACTGTTGAGAGCAGTTTTGCATGTAATGATTGGGAATTGTAAAGATTGGAGTGAGTACAAATGGGCTGAATTTGCTGAGGATTTCACCTGTAGATTACAATTCTAGACACGTGGAAAAATGAGCATGTTGCAGATCTTCAAAACTGTAGTAGATTTTTAATCAAGATGATTTCCAGATTTGCTTTACTTGTTTATTTTACTTTCATATGAATTGAAGCAATAAAAAATTGGTAGAGAAAGGGTCAATAACCCTTACCGACATATGACATATTGGTACATCATATGTCGGGTCTTGTTCTTTGATGTGAGCTCAGGAGCTGAGCCGGCAGATGATGGCTGTGTTATTGAACCATCATCTACCTCCAGCAGTCGCGAGAGGAGTGGAGCTCCAACTATAGCTGTTAACCTGTTAAATGCCACAGTCAATCCTTCAGAGCGGCATTTACAGTACACAGCCCAGGAGCGATCTGTTCTATCCTCACATCGGTGTCCCTGCAATGAATTACAGGGTGCCTTTTGACTGTCCAGACAACTGAAGGTCTGCTGAAGACCCCTATGCCTGTCATGACGGTACTACTTTGAACGCCATTCCATGGCTGGCTTTCATAGGAGACCGTGATTTTGTTCTACACAGCAGTACTATGACATTGCTGTATCTAGTATAAGCGATCAGATGATCACAGGTTCCAGTCCTTCAAGCGGACAACAAAATACAGTAAAAAGTAAGGAAAAAATATGTTTTGCCATTTTCATTTGGAAGCTGTTGCTGTGAACCCTCAAGATGGGGTGAAAGGAGCTCACAATGGAAGAGAAACAGACCTTCATTAGGCTGAAAAAAGAAGAAATCCATCAATGAGATAGCAAAATTGTTAGGAGCGGCCAAATCAATAGTTTGGTACATTCTACAAAAGAAAGAGCGCACTGGTGATCTGGGAACTCATAAAAACAACAATGGTGGATGATCGCAGAATCTTTTCCATTGTGAAGAATAACCTTTACAACATCCATCCAAGTGAAGATCACTCTTCAGGAAGTTGGTGTTTTTGATCATTTAATAATAATGCACTTCCCATAGTCCTCCATATAGTATAATACACTCCCCATAGCCGTCCATGTAGTATAATACACACTCCCCATAACCGTTGTAGGGATTCGCTCTGGTAGGTAGTGGCAGGGCGGCAGTAACAAGGCAACACACAGGCATAAAGTCCAGTTTCAGTAGTTTAATGTCACTTAGTAACCAGCAGGTAAATAGAACATAAGGAAAACCATACACATACTCCGGCTTGGAGAACCACTGGTCCCAGACTCACCCCTTGCACAGGACGGGCTTAACTAAGCGGCTGCCAGGTCCTGCGGCATCCACCAGGTGCCATTCCCGTGGTTCTTCCGAGTCTTGCTGCTATAGTCCTGCAGCATGGGGATCCTGTATACACGTTTCAGGCTGAGTCCAGCCAAGTGCCTGTAGCTTCCAGAAACACACTCACACCTTGTGGCAATTACCAACCTCCCTTACATAGGGCCCAACCCCTCCCACCAGTGAGATAGACATCACATGAGCTGATCACATGACCCTGACATCATCGCAGGTCCTGTCTTTAGGGAAAAACCCGGCCAAACATTAATCTGCTGGGAGAAACATATCTCCCATCGAGTAAAACACCCTTTACTGTACCACATACCTCCCCCCTATGTTCAACCCTAAGGGGGTGGACACATGACACACAGTGAACTCTTGACAGGTCATCTGCATTCCCCTGTAGTCTGCCTGCGCGATGTTCTACTGAAAACTTAAAATTTTGCAGGAAAAGAAACCACCTGGTGACTCGGGCATTCCTCTCCTTAGCTTGACTCATCCACGTAAGAGGGGAATTGTTATGAATGAGTCACCGGAGGAGGAAAAAACAAAAATACAAGCTAAGTCCAGAAAACCGGAGAGGTTGGTAGCTAGCGGATTGCAGACCCCTGATCCTATTCACAACAACGAACAGTAGCCGTGGGGTGTTCCTACGGTGGTCCTAGACACCTCGTTCACAGCCGGAGAACTAAATAAACCTAAAGAAAGAAAGGGGAAATCTAAACTGCCCCAGAGCAGACCCTAAAGCAATAGACAGCCCCCAACATGTATTGACGGTGAAAACAGATGAAAACACAAACACAGACAGAAAGACAGGCTGAGCAAACGATGGGGCCCTCACTAACTAGATAGGACAGGAAAGAAAAGCAACTGTCTGCAATCACGCAAAAACCCTGCCAAAAATAATGTCCAACATGTCTGATAGAAAAGGCCCTGAAGTCACTAGACTTCAAAATCACTATATCAGCACTCAGGTATATTCTGAAAACAGAGCAAAGAGATCAACTGATCAGAGACAAAAATGGAGTTCAGCCAGTCCCAACCAGGGCTGGCTGAACACAAACACTAAGTAAACAGACAAAATCTCATGGAACAATAGCAGGACAAAAACTTAGCTTTAGTAGACAGGACTAAACTGGAGGCCAGAGCTCAGAGCAGAGAGGATCACCAGCAACCCAGCAGGGCGTCGGCAGCCTTATATCCACTCAGAGATTCTGGATGTCCAATCACACTCCACCTGTTCAGATGACAGGTTTTTCCCATCCAAATCAATTTCACTACCTCCTTTCACCAGCAGAGGGAGTTCATCGGACATCAAAGGTGAAGGAGAAAATGAGCTCATAACAGTACCTCCCCCTTGAGGAGGGGTCACCAAACCCTCATCCACGCCACCAGGGCGATCAGGATGGGCCCGGTGAAAAGCACGAACCAATCTTTCGGCATGAATATCGGATACAGAAACCCAAGAATTATCCTCCTGGCCATAACCCTTCCACTTAACCAAATACTGGAGTCTCCGTCTAGCCAGACGAGAATCCAGTATCTTATCAACTTCATATTCCACATTACCTTCAACCAATACAGGGTCAGGAGGTGCCACCACAGGAACTGCTGGCTCAACAAACCTCTTCAACAGAGACTTATGAAACACGTTATGGATCTTGAATGTAACAGGAAGAGCCAATCGAAAAGAGACCAGATTAAGAATCTCCAAAATCTTGTAAGGTCCAATAAATCTAGATTTAAACTTTGGAGAAGCCACCTTCATAGAGATATTCTTTGATGACAACCAAACCATATCACCCACCTTAAACCGGGGACCAATGGTCCTATGCCAGTTGGAAAACCGCTGGGCCTTTTCCTGGGAGAGAGACAACTTATCCACCACTTGGTCCCAGATCTGGTGCATTCTCTTCACCACAGTGTCAACACCTGGGCAGGCAGAAGACTCCACCTGCCCTGAAGAGAATTGAGGATGAAACCCAAAGTTACAAAAAAAGGTGACATCAAAGTGGCAGAACTTGCTCTATTATTTAAAGCAAATTCGGCCAAGGGCAAAAATGAAACCCAATCATCCTGATCAGCAGAAATAAAACATCTCAAATAAGACTCCAAAGTCTGGTTTGTTCTCTCCGTCTGCACATTGGTCTGAGGGTGAAACGCAGAGGAGAAGGACAACTGAATTCCCAGCTTGGAACAAAAAGTCCTCCAAAATCTAGAAACAAACTGAACTCCTCTGTCAGACACAATGTTCTCAGGAATCCCACGCAAGCGAACCACCTGTTGCAAAAACAAGGGCACCAACTCTGAGGAAGATGGCAACTTAGGGAGTGGTACAAGATGGACCATCTTAGAGAGTCTATTACATATCACCCAAATAACAGTCATTCTGTTACACCGCTCCGCCATACTCACCCGGCCTCCGCTCCCATGCTGCACTCTGCCTTGCTATGCGTATGCGCCATAGGCTGCGGCCGCGCCTCCTTCCTGCTTCTTATGCTCCGGCTGTGCCCTGACCCAGAAGCACCTTTGGACCAATGGCTGACCAGATGGGGCCATATCAGGCCGCTTCCCCCTGAGGGAGGCACCTGATTGTTGTGTTTCCTAACACTCTGGCCTCGCTTCATCGTGTGCACTCTGCTCCTGCAGTTCCAGTGTCGGCTGCTCCTCGCAGCAGCTTCTCAGTCCTGCTACCCGTGTTCCTTGTTCTCTTCCGCAGTTCTGTCTCCAGTGTTCCTGCCGTCCTACTCCAGTCCTGCCTTCAGTGTTCCTGCCGTCCTACTCCAGTCCTGCCTTCAGTGTTCCTGCCGTCCTACTCCAGTCCTGCCTTCAGTGTTCCTGCCGTCCTACTCCAGTCCTGCCTTCAGTGTTCCTGCCGTCCTACTCCAGTCCTGCCTTCAGTGTTCCTGCCGTCCTACTCCAGTCCTGCCTTCAGTGTTCCTGCCGTCCTACTCCAGTCCTGCCTTCAGTGTTCCTGCCGTCCTACTCCAGTCCTGCCTTCAGTGTTCCTGCCGTCCTACTCCAGTCCTGCCTTCAGTGTTCCTGCCGTCCTACTCCAGTCCTGCCTTCAGTGTTCCTGCCGTCCTACTCCAGTCCTGCCTTCAGTGTTCCTGCTGTCCTACTCCAGTCCTGCCTTCAGTGTTCCTGCTGTCCTACTCCAGTCCAGCCTCCAGTGTTCCTGCCGTCCTACTCCAGTCCTGCCTTCATTGTTCCTGCTGTCCTACTCTAGTCCTGCCTTCAGTGTTCCTGACGTCCTACTCCAGTCTCAGTCTTACTCCGGTCCATCCTGAGCCGCCCCTCTCGGTACTGGCTACCGTGGTACTCGAATCCCTGGGCCTGCTCCTAACGGTCCCTGTATAGGGGTCGGTTCCACCTGGCAGCTCGCCCGGGGACCCTCAGTGCCACGGTCCAGAGGGTCCACTCCCGGAGTTTCCTGCTCCAGACCACCCACGCTAACACATTCTCTGAGAGACAGGCATATCAGAAATAAAATCCATTGAAATATGGGTCCATGGCCTCCTGGGCACCGGCAAAGGCATCAACAACCCACTAGAGCGAGAACAAGGTTTAGACCGGGAGCAAGTCCCACAGGACTGCACAAAATTCCTGACATCACGAGACAAGGCGGGCCACCAAAAAGACCGACTCACCAAATCTCTAGTACCAAAAATACCTGGATGACCAGCCAATGCGGAGCAATGAACTTCAGACATTACTCTCTTCCTCCACTGGTCAGGAACATACAATTTTCCAATGGGACAACACTCAGGTTTGTCCTCCTGAAACTCTTCCAGAGCACGTCTCAAATCAGGCAAGATGGCAGAAAGAACTACCCCCTCACCTAAGATGGTAGCAGGCTTGGTCACAATAGGAGAATCAGTAAAGAAACTCCTAGAGAGGGCGTCTGCCTTGACATTCTTAGTGCCCGGAAGAAAAGACCACAAAATCAAAACGTGTGAAAAACAAGGCCCACCTATCCTGTCTAGGATTCAAGCGTTTGGCCGACTCAAGGTAAATAAAATTCTTGTGGTCAGTAAGGACCACGACTTGATGTTTAGCTCCCTCCAACCAATGTCTCCACTCCTCAAATGCCCATTTCATGGCTAACAGTTCCCGATTCCCCACATCATAGTTGCGTTCAGATGGAGAGAACTTTCGGGAAAAGAAAGCACAGGGATTCATTTTAGATGTTACAGGATCCTTTTGGGACAAAACAGCTCCTGCACCAATCTCAGAAGCGTCCACCTCTACCTGAAACGGGAGTGAGACATCAGGTTGCCGCAAAACCGGAGCAGAAGTGAACCTCCGCTTCAGCTCCTGAAAGGAAGAAACAGCCTCTGGAGACCAATTCAGCACATCAGCACCTTTCTTAGTCAAATCAGTCAATGCTATAAATTTATGATAAAAATTAGCAAAACCCAAAAACTTCTGGAGGGCCTTCAAAGAAGTGGGCTGAACCCAATCATAAATGGCCTGTACCTTGGCCGGGTCCATTTCAACAGTTGACGGAGACAAAATAAATCCCAAAAATGAAATCCTCTGTACACCAAAAAGGCATTTCGATCCCTTAACATACAGGGAATTCTCCCTCAAAATCCGGAAACCAGTCCGAACATGTTCCACATGAGAGTCCCAATCCGTGGAAAAGATCAAAATATCATCCAGATAGATGATCAAAAATTTATCCACAAAGTCCCGGAAAATATCATTCATGAAGCACTGGAAGACAGAAGGGGCATTAGTGAGCCCAAAAGGCATCACCAGGTACTCAAAATGTTCCTCCGGAGTATTAAACGCCGTCTTCCATTCATCCCCCTGCTTAATGCGAATAAGAGAATAAGATTATATGCCCCCCTGAGGTCAAGCTTGGTAAACCAGCAAGCAGCTTTAACTCTGGAGAATAGATCAGAAATCAGGGGTAACGGATCCTGATATTTAACAGTAATTTTGTTGAGGGAACGATAGTCAATACAAGGCCTTAATGAACCATCTTTCTTGGCCACGAAATAAAAAAAACAGCACCCAAGGGTGAAGAGGATGGTCTAATATGACCCTTCTCCAACGACTCCTTAATATAGGATCGCATAGCCTCGTGCTCGGGTACCGATAAATTGAAAAGTCGACCCTTGGGAAATTTACACCCAGGGCTCAACTCAATTGCACAGTCATAACTCCTATGAGGAGGCAAACACGCAGACTTATTCTCACTAAATACATCATAAAAATCAGCCAAATAGTCAGGAACATCATGCGACTGGGGAAAGGTGGAGAAAACATGAGCGTCACCAAGAGCACACCGACAACCCCAACTCACCACAGACACAGATTTCCAATCCAAAACTGGATTATGGATTTGCAACCAGGGAAATCCCAGAACAATGGTATCATGCAAATTATGCAACACCAAAAATCTGCAATTTTCTTGATGGTCTGGGGCGACCCGCATTACCACCTGGGTCCAAAACTGAGGTTTATTCTTCGCCAAAGGAGTAGCATCAATACCCCTCAAAGGGATAGGCGTCCGCAGAGGTGTCATAGGAAACCCACAACGTTTAGCAAAATCCAAGTCCATCAGGTTCAGAGCCGCTCCCAAATCCACAAAAAGCGGAAAATGTGGACAGGGAGCAGATCAGAGTAATTGCCAGAAGAAACTTAGGTTGAACACCACCCACAGCAAATGTGTGTGCAAAACGTTTTTCTCGTTTAGGGCAGACAGAAATCATATGAGAGGCATCTCCACAGAAAAAACACAGCTTATTATGCCTTCTGAACTCCTGACGTTGCGCCCTAGACAAAACTCTATCACATTGCATAGGTTCAGACATTTGTTCAACAGGTGGCAACATTTCTCGTGTACTTTTACGTTCACGTAAACGCCAATCAACCTGAATGGCTAATGACATAGAATCGTCAAGACCAGAGGGAACAGGAAATCCCACCATAGTATCTTTTACGGTTTCTGACAAACCTTTCCGAAAGAGAGCTGCCAAGGCACCATCATTCCAGGTAGTAAGGACCGCCCACTTCGGAATTTTTGACAGTATAACTCTGCAGAATCCTGACCCTGGCTCAATGCCAACAGGGCTTTCTCAGCTTGATCAATAGCATTAGGTTCATCATACAACAACCCCACGGCTTGAAAAAAATGCGTCCACATTAGTTAGAATAGGATCATCAGATGTCAAAGAAAACGCCCAATCCTGGGGATCGCCGCTCAGCAAAGAGATGACAATTTTAACCTGCTGCACAGAGCTCCCCGATGAGTTATGCTTCAAGGCAAGAAATAATTTACAATTATTCTTAAAATTCAAAAATTTAGACCAATCCCCAAAAAACAAATCAGGAGTAGGAATCTTTGGTTCAGCAGCATGTGAATGAGCAAGATAGGCGGAAATTCCCCGCACTTCAACAGCCAGCTGCTCCACACGATCAGACAATTGCTTAATCTCCATTAAGAAAATTCCTCCTACGGCCCCAGAGAAAAAGAGGAAAAAATATACATAAAAAAAAATAATTCTGACACTTTTTTTTTTTTACAATTCTTTCTATTGAGTACCCTAGAATCTGCGGTATGGCTGGTGATTCTGTTATGAATGAGTCACCGGAGGAGGAAAAAACAAAAATACAAGCTAAGTCCAGAAAACCGGAGAGGTTGGTAGCTAGCGGATTGCAGACCCCTGATCCTATTCACAACAACGAACAGTAGCCGTGGGGTGTTCCTACGGTGGTCCTAGACACCTCGTTCACAGCCGGAGAACTAAATAAACCTAAAGAAAGAAAGGGGAAATCTAAACTGCCCCAGAGCAGACCCTAAAGCAATAGACAGCCCCCAACATGTATTGACGGTGAAAACAGATGAAAACACAAACACAGACAGAAAGACAGGCTGAGTAAACGATGGGGCCCTCACTAACTAGATAGGACAGGAAAGAAAAGCAACTGTCTGCAATCACGCAAAAACCCTGCCAAAAATAATGTCCAATATGTCTGATAGAAAAGGCCCTGAAGTCACTAGACTTCAAAATCACTATATCAGCATTCAGGTATATTTTGAAAACAGAGCAAAGAGATCAACTGATCAGAGACAAAAATGGAGTTCAGCCAGTCCCAACCAGGGCTGGCTGAACACAAACTCTAAGTAAACAGACAAAATCTCATGGAACAATAGCAGAGCAAAAACTTAGCTTTAGTAGACAGGACTAAACTGGAGGCCAGAGCTCAGAGCAGAGAGGATCACCAGCAACCCAGCAGGGCGTCGGCGGCCTTATATCCACTCAGAGATTCTGGATGTCCAATCACACTCCACCTGTTCAGATGACAGGTTTTTCCCCATCCAAATCAATTTCACTACCTCCTTTCACCAGCAGAGGGAGTTCATCGGACATCAAAGGTGAAGGAGAAAATGAGCTCATAACAGGAATGATCTGTCACCAACTGAAAGTTCTCCCCAGTAAATAGTAGCGCAATGACTCCAGTGCCCACTTGATGGTCAGGCACTCTCTCTCCACAATACTGTATCGGGTTTCAGCTGGGGTAAGCTTCCGGCTTAGGAAACTAATGGGATGCTCTTCCCCGTTAACTTCCTGAGACAGCACGGCACCAATCCCTATCTCAGAGGCATCAGTCTGCACAACAATCTCCTTTTTGAAATTTGGAGTGATCAGGACTGGTGTACCACACAGTGCCCATTTTAACTTTGTAAAGGCCTCCTCTAACTGATCATTCCAGTCGACCATCACAGATTTTTTCCCTTTTAAGCAATCTGTTAAAGGCGCGGACAGGGTTGCAAAGTTGGGAATGAATGAACCGATTATAATATCCCACCAAACCTAAAAAGGCTTTTACCTGTTTTGTTGTGAGGGGACGGGGCCAGTTCTGGATTGCCTCTACTTTGTTTACTTGGGGCTTGAGAACTCCTCTCCCAATGACAAACCCCAAGTACCGAGCTTCTTCCAACCCTATGGAACACTTCTTTGGGTTGGCGGTTAGCCCTGCTTGTCGCAGAGAGTCTATCACTGCCTGTACTTTTGCTAAGTGGCTTTCCCAGTCGGTGCTGTACACAATGATATCGTCTAGATAGGCTGAGGCATAGCGGCGATGGGGACGGAGCTTAATATCCATTAACCGCTGGAACGTTGCTGGTGCGCCATGCAACCCAAAGGGTAATACCTTATACTGGAACAGCCCCTCAGGTGTTACAAAAGCCGTTTTTTCCTTTGCCGCCTCTGTTAGGGGTACCTGCCAATAACCTTTTGTGAGGTCTAGAGTTGTAAAATACCGTGCTTGCCCAAAGCGCTCTATCAACTCGTCAACCCGGGGCATGGGGTAGGCGTCAAATTTTGAAATGTCATTGAGTTTTCTAAAATCATTACAGAATCTTAGAGACCCATCAGGCTTGGGCATTAGGACTATTGGGCTGGCCCACTCACTTTGAGACTCTTCTATGACCCCTAACTGTAGCATAGCTTTCACTTCTTCCGAGATGGCTTGTCGCCAGGCCTCAGGCACCCGATAAGGCTTTAGTCGGACCTTGGCCTGTGGCTCTGTGACAATGTCATGTTGGATTAGGGAGGTGCGTCCAGGGAGCTCCGAAAAAAACATCTGTATTTCGGCTAATGAACTCCCGGACCTCCTGAACCTGTCTAGGAGACAAAGTATCTGCAATTTTGACTGCGGGTTGGGCTTCTCCTGCCTTGCCCCGGGCTAACGGAGCCTTTTCCATCTGAAACGCTGGCAGCGGACTATCCCCACTTAGGTGCTCTCTATCTTTACAGGGTCTAAGTAAATTAATATGGTAAACCTGTTCTGGCTTTCTCCGTCCTGGCTGGTGTTCCTTGTAGTCTACTGGCTTCACCTTCTCCATGATTTCGTAGGGTCCCTGCCACCTTGCGAGAAATTTGCTATCTACGGTAGGCAGAAGCACCAACACCCGATCCCCAGGGCTAAAAGTTCTTACCCGAGCCTCCCGGTTATAGACCGGACTCTGTGACCGTTGTGCTGCCTCCATATGTTCCCGGACCAAGGGTAGGACTGTCTCCATTCTCTCTATAATTTTTCAACATGTTCTATCACACTTTTATGGGGGGTAGGTTGATTCTCCCAGGCCTCTTTGGCTATATCGAGTAAGCCCCGTGGATGTCTGCCGTACAATAGTTCAAAGGGCGAGAACCCCGTAGATGCCTGAGGCACCTCCTGTACTGCAAACAACAAATATGGCAATAAGAGATCCCAGTCCTTCCCATCTTTGGAAACTGCCTTTTTTAACATGCTCTTCAGCGTCTTATTGAACCTTTCTACCAGACCATCTGTTTGGGGATGATAGACCGATGTGCGCAACTGTTTAACATTTAACAACCGGCAGAGTTCCTTCATAATTTTTGACATAAAGGGGGTTCCCTGGTCTGTTAAAATCTCTTGCGGAATTCCCACCCGTGAAAATATACCCATGAGTTCCTTTGCTATAAGCTTAGCTGATGTGTGGCGCAGCGAAATGGCCTCAGGATATCGGGTAGCATAATCTAGAACTACAAGAATGTGTTGGTGTCCCCTTGCCGACTTATTGAGAGGCCCCACCAGGTCCATGGCCACTCTCTCGAAGGGCACCTCTATAATTGGCAAAGGCACCAAAGGGCTCTGAAAGTGAGGCTGGGGACTGGTTACCTGGCACACTGGACAGGAGCTACAGTATCGTTTAACTTCTTCATGGACCCCTGGCCAGTAAAATCGCTGCAGAATTCGGTCGAGGGTTTTCTTTTGTGCCAAATGCCCCCAGAGTACATGCTCATGCGCTAAATCCATTACCAGCCTCCGATACGTCTGAGATACCAGTAATTGTTCTACCATTTCCCCCCCCGTATTTTCTCCACTCGGTACCACAAATCTTGGTTCAGCTCAAAGCGCGGCAACACCGTATCTGTAAATCAGGATACAAATCCAGCTCACCAGACATAGCATTCCAACATCGGAGCACGAGACCGCTGTGTCAAAGCGCACAATCCAAGGCAGTGAGAAAAAACTTTGTCCAGCTCCACGATGTAGTGAAAAATATTCTTTATTCACTCAGTAGAAATGAGGTTTAAAAGCCAGCATGAGTTACAAGGCATGCGATCGATCTACGCGTTTCGAGTGGCTAAGCACTCTTAATCATGATTAAGAGTGCTTAGCCACTCGAAACGCGTAGATCGATCGCATGCCTTGTAACTCATGCTGGCTTTTAAACCTCATTTCTACTGAGTGAATAAAGAATATTTTTCACTACATCGTGGAGCTGGACAAAGTTTTTTCTCACTGCCTAACACCGTATCTGCCCCAGGTTGTTGGGGTTGCCCATTGACAAACAGTACATTTTCTCTGGCCCGGGCTAAAGTAAGGTCTCGGAGTTGCGCTGTACTAAAATTGTCACCTGATACATTCAAGTCTGACAACTCAGGTCCCGGCGGCAAGTCTTCCACCTCTCCAGCCAATACTTCCCTGGGAGATTTCTCCCCCTCCTCCACTGAAGGGAAGGTTATTCCTACAGCCAGCACTTCTTCCTCCGGGCCACCAGGTTCATGCCCCACTTCTGAAGAATGTAACCTGGTTGCCTCTGGTGCCAGCAGCTGCCCAGTGGGTGGGACAACAGACGGCCACAGCACAGAAAACAACGGAAAGTCTCTTCCAATTATCACTTCATAATGTAAATTCGTCACAATCCCCACCTCGTGGCACCACCTCCCCGCTGGCGTGCTGATTACCACTAGTGCGGTGGGATAGTCTTTTAAGTCTCCATGTATACACAACACCCCAATTTTCCGACCCGTATACTCGCTGGTGTGTATCCAGCTGGCTCGTACCAGGGTTACAAGACTCCCTGAGTCCAATAGGGCCACAGCCGGGGTGCCCTCTACTTCAACCCGATATAAATGTTCCATATTGGGACCTTTCGGGGTACCCATTGCACACATCGATTCGGCATAGTGGGACTGGCGGTACCCAAAATTTGTGTCCATGGGTTCAGTCAGGTGGGGGCAGTCAGTCCTCCTATGACCTGGCTCCTTACTTCCCCAGATAAGTCCTGAGCGGCCTTCCTGGGCTCTGCTCGCCGATCCAGGGGTGGGGACTTAGGGAACCTTCCTGTTACCTTCCGGGGGGTCCCTCCCTGTAGCTAATGGTAGCCCCATACCTTTCTATGAGGTCTATCATCTGCATGGCATTAGCAGAGGATGCCTGTCCGACCCATGTCTGGAGGGAGTGGGGCAAAGCCCTCCAAAATTTATCAGTCACTATGCGGTCCAGCATGGCCGTGGGGGACAACACCTCAGGCTGCAACCACTTTTGTAACAGGTGCAATAGGTCGTAATACTGGGACCGGGCCGGCTTGGAGGGGGTAAACTGCCACTGATGTACCCGCTGGGCCCGCACTAACACATTTACCCCAAGACGAGCCAGTATCTCACCCTTGACGACCGTGTAGTCCGCCCTCTGCTCTGGGGGTAGGTCCTGATACGCCTTCAAAGGTCCTGGGGTCAGAAACGGAGCGAGGACATCCGCCCAATGATCCCGGGGTAGCTTCTCTCTCTCAGCGACTCCTTCGAACATCTCCAGGTACGCCTCCACATCGTCCGACTTCTCCATCTTGGGAATCGCTATACGAACCGTTTTCCGGACCTCATGGATTTGTGGCGCCCCTGAGGATTCAGTTGCCACAGAGGTACTGCACCTCCTCCTGAGGTGTGGTACCCCACCATCCAGGTAAGTTGGAGGCTCCTAACCACGCTCTAACACTCGCATCCCACACAACACAGTAGTTCAGCAAAGCCACATTGCGGCTCCCTGCTTGGAGTGTAGCAGAGCACCTTTGGTGGCTCCCTGCTTTGAACACTAAACGTGCTGGGAGGAGGGTGGAGTTAGAATACATAAAAGAGTGGGAAGGTTTAGGATTTCAGTAGGTCAGTCAGTAGTGAGTCGGAGAGGAGTGAAGATCCCTGGGAGAGGGATGGAGGAAGGAGATGCTGCAGCAGATCTCAGTGACCGGGGTCTGCTGGCACGGGAAAGGAAAGAAGGAGAAAGACATTGAGCAGAAACCTGATCTTCCATAAGAAGGAAAGACTAGTACGGAACGTAGGAGTAAAAGGGAACAGAGGACGTGGGTTAGAGGAAGAACCCTGCCTAGAAGTTCTAAGCGCAAGGCCGGGGCCCGGTCCCCGAGGTTGTATGGACACTAATGGTTCTGCAGCAGACACCGGTGGAGTAGTGGGCTGTAAATGCACTACTCCCATCTAAGACTTGGGGGGCACAACAGCAACTTGGATAGTGAGCTGGGACTTAGGAGTAAGGAGTCCCCGAAGCAGGCTACAGCTGTCTGCCGTACAAGTATAGTTCTTGGGAACATCTGACAGGAGGAACTCCAGTGTAACTCAGTACTGGGAGTACTTCACTCAAAGGCGCTATAGAGGAGATGTTCAGAAAAGCACATGTTGGCGGAGTGTTGGAAAGGAGCATTCCATCTTGCTTGGAGGTTGACGGAGTTCCTGACCCGGAGGACACAGCACGGAGGCAGGCACCTGTGTGTACTACAGACTGTGAGTAAAGCTTCGGAACTACAAGCCCTGGTGTCCTCCATTCATTCCTGCGCCAACACACCTGGTACCGCTATATCTGGGTACCAGCTTCTACACTGCCTGCGCCTCTCCTCTACCCCTACATCTACACTGCCCTGGGACTACAGCTCCACCTGTGGGGAGCCTCACCATCTTGGCTGCAACACACCACCAGTCCCAGAGGATCTGCATGCAGCATCGGCTTAACACCTCACTTGCCGAGCACCACAGGTGGCGTCACGAACTATTCATTCAAACCATTACATTCCCCCATTACTTGGGCGCCCAGGGCCACGGACCGGGTCCCCGCTTCCGTGACACATCCCGCTGATACCGGCCCGGTATTGAGTACTCCACGGCCCTGGGAGGGCGACCCAGATTCCCCGGTCAGCTCCTTTTGTCTGCGCTGCCGTGATATGCTGTATCAACAGCTGATTGGTTTCCTGCTGCTGCTGCATAGCCTGCTGTCGCATGGCCTCCTGTTGTTGCTGCCGCATGGCCTCCTGTTGCTGCTGCATAGCCTGCTGCTGCTGTGTAGCCTGGTGCTGCATAGCCTGCTGCTGCTGTCGCATGGCCTCTATGAGCGTTTTTACCGTGGCCTCCATTTCTGGAAAGTTCCCCGCCTGGGTCTCTGCCACTCGTTTCACACAGGACATAGGCTGGGGTACAAATCAAAAATAAAAAAACAGCCTGGCCTCACTGCTTCTGCCCGCATTCTCCACCAATTGTAGGGATTCGCTCTGGTAGGTAGTGGCAGGGCGGCAGTAACGAGGCAACACACAGGCATAAAGTCCAGTTTCAGTAGTTTAATGTCACTTAGTAACCAGCAGGTTAACAGAACATACGGAAAGCCATACACATACACATACTCCGGCTTGGAGAACCACTGGTCCCAGACTCACCCCTTGCACAGGACGGGCTTAACTAAGCGGCTGCCAGGTCCTGCGGCATCCGCCAGGTGCCATTCCCAGGGTTCTTCCGAGTCTTGCTGCTATAGTCCTGCAGCATGGGGATCCTGTATACAAGTTATAGGCTGAGTCCAGCCAAGTGCCTGTAGCTTCCAGAAACACACTCACACCTTGTGGCAATTACCAACCTCCCTTACATAGGGCCCAACCCCTCCCAGCAGTGAGATAGACATCACATGGGCTGATCACGTGACCCTGACATCATCGCAGGTCCTGTCTTTATGGAAAAACCCGGCCAAACATTAATCTGCTGGGAGAAACATATCTCCCATCCAGTAAAACACCCTTTACTGTACCACACCGTCCATATAGTATCATACACTCCCCAGGAGCCCTCCATATAGGAAAATGCACTCAATAGTCTTCAATATTGTATAATGCATCCCATAGTCATCCATACAGTGTAATGCACTCCCCATAGTCATCCATATAGTATAATTCACTCTTCATAATCCTCCATATAGTATAATGTGCCCCATAGTCCTCCATATAGTATAATACACTCCCCATAACCCTCCATATAGTATATTACTCTCCCCATAGCCCTCTATATAGTATAATGCACCCAATAGTGTTCAATATAGATATAATGCATCTCATAGTCATCCATACAGTACAATGCACTCCCCATAGTCCTCCATATAGTATAGTACACTCCCCATAGTCCTCAACATATTAGAATGCATCCCATAGTCGTCCATACAGTGTAATGCAATCCTAATAGTCCTCCATTTAGTAAAATACACTTCCTATAGTTCTCAATTAGTATAATGTGTCCCATAGCCCTTCATATTGCATTGCACCAATAGTCTTTCATATAGTATAATGCATTCCATAGTCATCCATACAGTATAATGCACTCCCCATTATACTATATGGAGGACTATGAGGAATGCATTATACTGAGTGGAGGACTATGGGGTGCATTATACAATGCACCCCATAGTCCTCCACTCAGTATAATGCATTCCTCATAGTCCTCCATATAGTATAATGCACTCCCCACAGTATAATGCACCTCATAGTCCTCCATACAGTATAATGCACTCCCCATAGTCCTTTACAGAGTATAACACAGCCCCCATAGACTATAATGCAGCCTCATAGAGAGAAATGCAGCCTCATATAGTACAATGTAGCCCCACAGAGTAGAATGCAGATACAGCTGAGTGCATGATACAAGGGGCGGAGCTGATGCTGGCACCGGGCCCTCGTGACTCATGGGCCCCATAGCGGCACTATTATGGGCCCCCAGACAGCGGCATGCTGCTGGGGGAGTTGGGGCCCTAGGCAAATGACGATTTTGCTTGCCTCTAATGCCGGGCATGAGTCTGAATGTGGCCGGGAGTATGCATATCTCATACTTGCTGTGACATGAATTCACGCTTCCGGCAATGGAGAAACATCACATCGCACAGTGTGCACAATGTCAGGATTCACATAGAACATAGACATGTGACTTGTCGTTTCAGAGTGAACAACCCCTTTAAGGGTTATTTTCTGATGACACATTCCCTTTAAAGACACACATTTAGTTTTTCTACTGATCCGTGTCATAGTTTACCAGTAATAAGATGGATGTTTCTGCGGTTTCCTCCCAAGTAAACACATTGATATGTTTTGAGGTCAGAGGAAAGGAGTTACATTTCACGTCTATTGTATTTCACAAATGTCATTTTTAATAGTAAAAACACGGCCTACGCTGCGCACTACATTTCCCAAGTGACTCCGGCCTATTTCACACTCAGCTATGATTGCTTTGTATCATGCTGTGAAATGTTCTCCGGTATTTTCCTGCAGACGGGCCGCGCATTTCATAGACGTTTCATCGCTTGCAGGAAAAAGGGGTCAATGCACCGAAGAAAAAAGTCCTAGTTATTCTAAATAAACGTCTGCAAATTTGCAGAGTAGGACTAATGCCAGCGGATAATACAGAGAGAGGTAAACAATGGGGAAGCGAAGATGGGGGTCTGCGTGACATTACCAGGGGTCAGCCAAAGGCTTGTGTCTAATGGACAAATAATGTATTTCCATAGAGCAGCAAAGTAAAAAAAAATACTGCGCTCCTTCCAGACAAATGTTAACCCCCCCAGAGGATGCTGCCATTTTTTCATTTATTTTGTTTTTACCTCTAAGACTTCCAAGAGCCATAACTTTTTTCTTCCAGTCTTTTTTCTTTAAGTCTTGTTTCTTTCAGGACGAGTTGTCGTTTTAAATACATCAAACCACGTACTAAGAAACAGAGAAATAATTAAAAGTGGGTGTGTAAGGATATGGAAATGCTGACCATGATATGTAATGTGAATTGTAATATGCGTTAGATATGATAGTGATGTTGGTAATATTTGTAGGATAACCGTAGTAACAGTTTGAGTCAATGTTTGGGACTAGCCCAGAGTGGGAAAGGGACGAAATATAGGCTGTGAGGGGTTGACTCACTCCGCTGCTTCACAAGATAGTCACAGGAACAGTTATGGTGGTAACTGAGCTGCTGGTTTATTGCAGACAGCATAAACCTTAGCAGATTTCATAAACATAAACACAGCCTTTCTGGCATAATGGCAAAAGAAAAATAATGTCTCTCAGAGTTCTTGTCCTGCAGGCAACGCACGCAGCGTCCTTAGCTCCTATGGGAGCCACGTGGGAGCTCCACCTCTCTCCCAATACACACACACAGACTGAACCACAGGTCCAGGTAGATATCACATGTTCTGGTCACGTGATCATGACATCACTGCAGGTCCTGCAGGAAAAAGTGGGACGGTGAGAACCCTCCCGCCCGCACTGCGGGTGCTCACATGAAACCGGTCCATTGATCTCTGTACATGGCCTCTCTGCACCTAGTGTGCTGGAAACACAAAACCACTCCGGTTTCACATCACTGATTGCGGCATCTGCAGTGACACATACCTCCCTCTACAAAACCAGTGACTCTGTTACAAGGCAAAGTAACTTTTTCCTGTTAGGAAGTAATGGAGCGCATATTGAGCGGACGTCAAGGTTCAAAGTAAGCAGTGCCCATTCTGGGGTGACCCTAAGTGACAGGAGACTGAAGAGAAGGGATAGCGAGATCTGAATGACTAGTGACTAAGAGATAGAGTGGCCTTGTGGAGATGGGTCGTAGGAGATGACGCCTAGCCACGACACCGTGACTTAATAATGCTGGAAGGTAACGAGTCTAAACAGGACTGGGTACGTGAGACGAGTGAAGGGTCTCGAGCCGGGAGTTCCAGGGCGCCAGAAGTGGAAATAGGACGCGGAACAACAGAACAAGTAAAGGACACTTGTTAATCAGGACTGTAGCGTTAAAACTGGGTTGTGGTGAAGTAGGACGAAACAGTGGACATGGAGAGCCCTGGAGTAAACTATAGAGGAAGGAAAATGGCAAATACAACTTTCTGATCTTTTTTTTATTCCATTTTTTTTTTTTTAGAAGAAGAATTGGCCAAAAAATAAATATAATGATATTGTAATAGATGGCACAGTAAGGCTATGTTCACACGTTGTGTTTTTTAATGCAAATTTTCAGCTGCGTTTTACAGAACCAACAGAGTGTATACGATTTCAGAACTCTCATGCACACAGCTTTGTTTTTTTCTTTTTCCTCATTTTTTGTGTGCAAAACTTTGGCTTTTGCAGAATGCAGCATGTCACTTCTTTCAGCGTTTTTTCACCCATTGAAAGCAATAGAGTAGTGCAAAAAAAAACGCTTTTATCAGGTTTTACTCTGTTTTTTTTTGTGCCCAGACCTGAAGAAGTAGAATCAGATTTTTTTCCGCACTATATATCAGCATGCACAAGACATAAATGTACCGTGACAAAACGCTGCAAAAAAGCAGCAAAAAAATGCAATAAAAACTAAGCATAACTTGATTTTTATAGACAAGTTTATTACTGCCAATAGAGGAGGTTTTGCCTTAGGACAAAAATGCATCAAAAACGCAACGTGTGAACATAGCCTTACGGATGAGGCAATACAACCATGTTCATCTCTTTTTAAGTACAATTTAGGAAAAAGTGGGTGATTTGCACACACCCATGGGCGGCACGCTGGCCCAGTGGTTAGCACTGCAGCCTTGCAGCGCTGGGGTCCTGGATTCAAATCCCACCAGGGACAACATCTGCAAGGAGTTTGTATGTTCTCCCTGTGTTTGCGTGGGTTTCTTTCCACACTCCAAAGACATACTGATAGGGAATATACTGTAGATTGTGAGCCCCAATGGGGACAGCGATGAGGTCTGTAGAGTAGAATCAGGTTTGCTGCTCTCAGATTGCAAAAACCTGCTGACAGATTCCCTTTAAGATTTTTTTTTCCCCTCTCTCCTAAGAGCCTTGGAGCATTGCAAACCCTCTCCCTGGTTCAGTAACGGCTCCCTGCCTGGATGAGGGACATCGTCACGTTTATTATTCTGGGTCTTGAAGACTAATTAATTCCTATAATCGCACTTGACCTTCTGAGCTCTATAAACGTGAACAGTTTTATTGATAGAATGAATGTTAATCGATGGCGGACGCTCAGACTGTATTATGTCTTTTATGAGGCTGCACAGAAGGTTCCATGGCTCAGCAATACGAACGTTCAGACGTTTAATGGTTGGGTCAAGGGGTTGTTAGGTAGAAAGTTATAATTTTTTCGCAAATTCCAATAAAGTCCTTTTTTTTTTCTTTTTTTTTTTGTAGTTGTAACCATGAAAGCAAAAACAGAATACACTTAACCCCTTAATGGACAGACCTGAAAAGGTTTTAATGACTGGCCAGTTTTGATCTTCTTGCTTCTGAACAACATTTTAGCAGCCATGACTTTTTATTATTATTATTTTTTTTTCTGTATTTTTCAGTGTTGTGGCGGCATGAGGTTTTAATTTTAGGCTTAAGGGACATTGTGTTATTTTTTGGAACATATAAAATTACTGTGTCATTTGGATCAGTAGTTTTTCAAAGCAAATCTAAAATAAAGCAATATTTGAGGCAGTCCTCCTTTGTGCATTTGTTATGCTGCTGAATATTTGTGTATGTGTCCAGATCTGATCTGTAAGGTTTTGTCCTGAGGAAGAGGTCCTGCGTGACCTGGAAACGCGTTGACTATCAACCTGTTTGAAATAAAGCGTTGAAGAACATCATCTGCCATCCATCTTCATCAGCAGCGCAGATCTGGACACATACACCCGGTTTCACCATTATCCTCGGTCTTTGGACCCGTGTCCGGCAGCAGCTGATCCATTCTTTTTACATGTTGCTTCATTGCAATAAAACAAGGTGAGCGCTCCTCTCCCCGAAGCACCCCATGTTTTTAACCAGTTAAGACCCTATTTGCACTTTTTTTTTTTGCTCTCCAGATTGTCTACAGTACTGCTGAATAATATTTGACACTGCCCTCCTTTGTGAATTTTTTTTATACTGTCTTCCTTTTTGTGTATTTTTTATGCGGTGGAATGCTCTGGTTCTCCTTGGAGATAAGTTGCTCTCTCCCCGCACACAACATATGAAGGTTTGGCGGAGCTGAGTATTCCTGTGTATGGGGGAGTTGGGAGAGATAGGCTAGGTTCACATTAGCATTTGTGTGCGCAGCGTTTCTCCTGCATGTGCAAACGCATGTCAAAACGCAAACGCTTTACGGCAAAAAAAAAAAGCTGCGTTTTCATGCTGTTTTTTGCATGCCTTTGCATCTTCTCAGCGCATGGGTTCGGAAAATTTCCTTGACACAAGCCACACCCAATGGGCATGTCTCATTTCCCGGACATGATTATGTGAAAAACGCATGCGTTCCCATAGACAGTAATGCGTTTATTTGACGCACTCATCCGCATGCGCATGAATGCGCATATTTGACGGATTTTTGTCACTTCCAAAAATCCAACATGATGCATTCGCCGGACCCGGCCGCACACCGAAAGACAACGCATGCGAACGCTGACGCATGCGAACTGATGCAAACGCATACCCCTAGGTACACTATGTTAGGCTACTTTCAGACTAGCGTTCTGAGGCGCAGCGCAGGGCCACTGCTAAGCTCCGCCCCGACCGCGCCTCCTCCGGTCAGCTCCTCCTATGATCACATGACACTGCATGCGATCAGCGTACCCTATATTTAGCGTTGGGTACACTGGCATGATTTTGCCGGTGCTTGCGCCCTCTTGGCGCTGCGCCGAGCGCACAAAAATGCAACACGATGCGTTTGGTGCAGTGCCAAAAGGGCGCAAGCGCCGGCAAAATCATGCCAGCGCACAGCCTGCGTACCCAATGCTAAATATAGGGTACGCTGCTCGCATGCAGCGTCATGTGATCATAGGAGGAGCTGACCGGAGGAGGCGTTGTCGGGGGCAGAGCTTAGTGGCGGCCCTTCGCTGCACCTCAGAACGCTAGTCTGAAAGTAGCCTTAAAGATACGGAAACATGACGCATGCTGATTGCTGCAGATGAAACGCTGCGCAAACAGACGCAAATGTGAAACCAGCCATAGTTTATTTATTTTTGCTATTCACATTTCACAGTAAATATACAGATGAAAGGAATTCTGGTTGTGTGGATACCTAAGGATATCTTCACACTGAGGTTTTTTTAAAGTGAATATTGGAACAGATTCTGCAAAATCCATATGAAAACTTGCTTCAAACTTTTGTTGCATAAACTTGCTGCAGGCAGCACTTGCTCCAGGGGCGAACCACAGCGACCAGCAAAAGAAATGGGTGAAATGGTGCACAGAGCCTCGTGACCGCACCGAGAGAGAACAGTGAGGTGGAATACTATAGGGCCCTACAAGTCTAGGTTTGGCCTGACAGACTGTCTTTAAGGGCTCGTGCACACGACTGATTATATTTACACACACAAAAACTGCCACTGTGGAAAAACTGCAATGGATCAGTCCTGTGTGGACGCATCATTAGGTTGTCTGTACATGAACAAGTAATAAGCAATGTCACAAACCCAAGGTCATTCAAGGTCATTTTTTGTACTCCTGCTAGGTGTACTGTCACAATTAGAGAGTCTGTATCATTCAATGGTTAATGACTGGTAATTAAAATGTTTATGACTGTTTTTTTCTAATTTGTCTCCTGCCCCCATAGACGTTTGGGGGATAAATTCGAATTAGTTTATACTTTTTGAAAAGTCATCCAATTATGGATTGTGCAGCAGCTGGTGTTATTCTGCTCCTAATCTTATTATAACGAGTCATCTGCTAGAAGTTGAGAAATTATTTATAAACAGGGACGTGAATTGATTTTTTTTCCCCTTTGAAATATTATGCACTTTTCCCTTCTCAGTCTTTCTTTTCATGGATCAAAGTTGCTCAATTTCCAATTCAAAACTATCAAGGAGCAACCAATTTATCAAAGTGCAACAGCCATCTGGAAGCCACGTTTTCCAAGAGCTGGAATGGTGTCTGCAATACTGTCTGTAGTGAGTGGAAATTTAGTCCAACAGCTGAAAAATAAAGGCCACGTTCACAAGAACAGTAGAAACTTTTTTTCTACTGCCTTTTTTGTGCAGAAAAGCTGCTGCCTTGTTTAATTGTTCAAACAAAACGGCAGCAGAGCTGAGTATGAAAACAGACACATTGGAACAGCAGAGCTGAGTATGAGGACACTTTGGAACAGCAGAGCTGAGTATGAGAACAGACAACTTTGGAACAGCAGAGCTGAGTATGAGAACAGACAACTTTGGAACAGCAGAGCTGAGTATGAGAATAGACAACATTGGAACAGAAGAGCTGAATATGAGGACATTTTGGAACAGCAGAGCTGAAGATGAGACAGACACTTTGGAACAGCAGAGCTGAGTATGAGAACAGACAACTTTGGAACAGCAGAGCGGAGTTTGAGAACAGACAACTTTGGAACAGCAGAGCTATATGACTACAGACACTTTGGAACAGCAGAGCTGAGTATGAAAACGGCCAACTTTGGAACAGCAGTGCTGAGTATGTGAACAGACAACTTTGGAACAGCAGTGCTGAGTATGTGAACAGACAACTTTGGAACAGCAGACCTGAGTATGGGAACAGATACTTTGGAACAGCAGAGCTGAGTATGAGGACAGACATTCCGGAACGGCAGACCTGAATATGAGGACAGACACTTAGGAACAGCTTAGGGCTTAGGTCAGAACAAGATAAATACAGGCAGAACAGGAACAAACAGACTGCAGATAACCAGAGCAGAATTCACTATAACTGGGGATGGTAACTGACTCTCAGGAGTTTAAAGAGAACCTGTCACATGAAGAAATGTTATTAACCTGCAAATATGGGATTAATCTGCAGTTTAGTAGCATTCTGAACCTGAGCTTTTTTCCTCCGACAGCATTTGGGTTTTAGTCACAATGGCGGCGCCGGCGCAGCGGTAACTGAGTCCCCAGCACTGACTGACAGCCGGCCCCAATGATGAGCCGCTTGCCGTTCCGAGGGCGTGGTTACAGCGGCTGCTCTCTATACACAGATCGGTGACTGAACCTGAGCCAGTGCCACCCCCATGACTGAAACCAGAATGCTGTCAGGAGAAATAAAGTTAATTTCCTCCCGGCAGCGGGGCTCAAAGTACGTGCAGGTTCAGAATGCTATTAACCTGCAGATTAACCCCATATCTGCAGGTTAATAGCATTTTTTTCACATGACAGGTTCACTTTATATAGAGAACAGCCTCACCTCACTCAGCAGGGAGAGACACTCATTAGCCAGTAATTAATCCACAATCTTCCAGGTCTGACAGAACCACAAGTCTCAGGACTAAAACAGGGCTACCATATTGTCACCTTCTAATCAGAGAGGACACAGAGAGGTACCACCATGAATGTCACTATCACGGGTTTACAATGACAAAGAGGAACCAGAAGACCACAGCGTCTGATTCCTAATGCTCCTGCACTGTTTAAAAGCACTTCACCTTCATATTAAATAGTACAGGTTTCTATTAGCAGTGCAGGGGTTAATCTACTCAGTTGAAAACTCCTGTAAGCTTTCCTGCATTAAGGTTCTCAGCTGTTCACTGTTATCCACTCCATCTCTTATATAATCTGGGCCCTGGCTAGCGCTCATTGTCAGAGTTGCTTCATGCTGCATGGTTAGGAGATGGTGATTTGTTGTTGTTTGAGAAGGCATTTGGTAGATTCATCTGTGACTGTTGCTAGGTTTTGAGTGTGTGATAAATCTCTTTATTCTAGTACTTTGGTTTTACCCCATCCTCCACTCCCCGATGCATTCCTCTGTTGTATATGTGAGTATATTTGTATGATTGCAATTTTCCTTTATCCCTGTTTGTATTACCATGTTAGTCTGGTTTATGTATTACGGTACACTACTACTCCCCTTTTCCCTGAGTGGAGGAAGGGTACAGACTGAGTGGATTCTGGAGCTAAGGCAAGGTATGTGGCCCTGGCGCCTTCACCATCAGAAGTAATTCGGGTGAGCTAAGGCGCCCCTAGCGATAGGGACGGGGAAGGAGCCCCTGGTTCTGGGACACCCGCCAACAGGGTCATGACAGTCACACACAGACAGGAGAGCAGGATTCCCTCATGTCAGTGTGTATTGTGGATCGCAGTTTGTGTTTACCCACTAGCTCAAAGACAACTGAAAAGAGATAGAAGCTGCAGAGGGAAAAACTGGTGAAAAAAAATCCAGGAATACCAAAGAAATGGTTGACTTCTTATTTGTGGCTGATACTACTTCCACTTACTGAAGTCATGCACAGGAGTTTGTCAGCCTGAAATGAATTACAGCGGAGATACTGCGCCCCCCATCCTGAGTGGGAGCAGTGAGAGAACACTAATCTATCAGGTTTAGGGCAATGTTCCAAAACAGGAGGAATCTGTTCTCCAACTCCCGAGAGGGAAGATGGAATATCAACAAGGAAAACGCTTATTTATTACCTAGTGGGGGAAAAAAAATTTACACAACATAAACCCTGTGAGAATTTACCAAGCCGACTGCTGATTGATTTTGCTTTTTCCTAATGAAGGAAGTTATCTGTCAGGGCAGAAAAATGATTGTAAAATAATATGACACCATTCATATTACTATGTGCTGCAACACGAAAGCAGAAGGATGGAGTAAGTCCGTGGGGTGGGGGAATCTGCACTTCATTAACAAGGGACTGTCCAACAATCAGCCGGATAGGTGATAAGTGTCTGATCGCTGGGGGTCCGACCACTGAGATGTCCACTAATTGCAAGAAGGGGGGGTCCTCTGAATGTGGTGATGGTCACACATGACAGACCACTGCCGTTCAGATAGGAGACACAGACTCTTGTTTGCTTGGTTGGTGGGGGGCCCAGAAATCAGACTCTTATTCTATGGATAAGCTAGATTTAAAGGGGCTCTCTAATATTTTACCAATGATGCTCTATCATTAATGTTTGCACAGCAAGGATTGAATGGGATGAAGTGTTTCTTACAGAAGCACCAGAGCCCCTTCATTGCACTAACTGGCAGAGCTCCTTGAGGGTATTCTTCAACAGCTGAAATACATATGGCTAATTCTCAACTTTTATAGACCCAACACCTGGACCGGTGTCCTCTTCCTTTTGTCGTTTCTCTCATTGACATGGCAAACCGATGAGCCCTTCCAGTGTTACAATTCCAGGGCTCCTAGGCTGGCTCAGGCTGCAGGACACTGCTTGAGTATTTAAGGAGTTGCCATCCAAGCCACTACTCTGAACTGCCTCCCTGTGCCAGGTCTGCCTTGAACCTCCTAAACGAGCTCCGCTACATTGGGTAATACTCTGCTGTAACGCTTGTCAGTTCTGCCTTGGACGTGTGACAAACTCAGCTCTATTATTCTGTTGGTGAGCTCTGTGGTAAACTCAGCTCTGCTATACTGCTAGTCATCTCTGCCCTACTGGCTCCTCATCGCTGAGTCTTCATTGCTTCATTGGATCCCACAATTGTTGTTTGCTCCTCCTGTTGCTGTTCTCCCACCGCAGCTTCCATAGTTCCATCTGGATCTTCCCGCTGCGCCAACATCATCTGTCCATGCTTCATAAAAGGTGCTCATCCGGACCAAGGGCTTCACATATCCACCTCCTCCGGTGACACATAACAATGACCCTTAGGCCACGTACACACGGCCAGTATGTGGTCAGTATTTTACATTAATATATGTAAGTCAAAACCAGGAGTGGAACAATCAGAGGAAAAGTCTAATAGAAACGCGTCACCACTTCTGTATTTAAAACCCACTCCTGGTTTTGGCTTACAAATACTGATGTAAAATGCTGACCAAATACTAAACGTGTGAACGTCGGGTAACTATATCCAATTTAGACAAGTCATTTTTTATTCAAAGGAGAAGGTGATAACTGATTGTTGATGATCCCACTAATCATGAGAAGGGACGACTTTCTGCTTTTTTTGGCGCTTTCATTTTTTTTCACCCCCTTCTTTCAAGAGCTTTAAAGGGAACCTGTCACCAGTTTTTTCTGATATAACCTGCGGCCACCACCTTTCAGCCCCAAGTGACAGCATTCTGCGCGCCGGCGCATGTGCACCGCAGTACTCTACTTTGCCCTTGGCAAGGCCAAAAGAAGTGAGCCTGAGCAGGAGCGTGATTAGGGAACACCGCGGTGATGACGTAGAACGCGTCATCTGCACGAAGCAGAAAAGGAGGACGGCATCGCGAGAAGAGAGGAGGCACCGGGCCTAGATCACCGACGCCCATCGGACCGGACCGCGTCGTAGGGGAGTATAATAAAAGTTGGTTTTTTTTTTGCTTTGCAGGGCGGAATGGAGTCATATGTGCAGCATTATAGAATACTGTCACATGGGTCTGAAAGATAATGGTCATAGGTTACATCGGAAAAAAAATGGTGACAGGTTCCAATTAACTTTTTATTAGTTTTCTATCAACAATCAGCTAAAAAGTATAATAGAAACCAGTCAGCACTTCTGTATTTATCACCAACTCCTGGTTTTGGGTTACAAATACTGATGTAAAATGCTGAATGTGTGAACGTGGCCTTAATGAGACACATGTATAGAGGGTGTCCCTCAAATCTGGACGCATATAAATTCTCATTAACTAGAATTTTAATTAATTTAATTAACTGTAATAGAATTTTGCAAAATGCATCCACCTTTGCGCCGCCAATAATGGAAATCACATTGAAGAAGTTATTTAATATCCCAGCTGAATAAGATGCTGCGAATACATTTAATTTCTTGGAAACATGTATTTTTGCCTATATGTCCACTCCAGACTTTAGGGACACCCTGTAGATTGTGTATTTTTGTGGGGTGAAACGGCGTTTTTATAATGATAGCCTATTGGGGTATATAGCACACTTTACTTTTTATTGCATTTTCTAAAACAGGCGCTGTGACCGAAAAATAGTAATTCTGGCGTTTTATTTTCCTTCTCTTTATGGCTTTTACTGATTGGGTTAATGACTTTTAGGGTATGTGCACACGTTGCGGATTTGGCCCTGCGGATCCGCAGCAGTTTTCCGTGCGGTGTACAGTACCATGTTATCCTATGGAAAACGAAATCCGCTGTGCACATGCTGCCGAAAATTCCACGCAGATTTGCTGCGGTTTATTTTCCGCAGCATGTCAATTCTTTGTTTGGAATCTGCAGCATTTTTACACCTATTCCATTATAGGAATCCGCAGGTGTAAAAATGCAGGCGAAATCCGCACAAAATCTGCTGAAAATCCACAGTAAATCTGCACTAAATCCGCAGGTAAAACGCAGGTCATTTTACCTGTGGATTCAGCCAAATCCGCAAAGTGTGCACATACCCTTAGATTTTGATTGAGATTTTACGGATGCAGCGTCTTTTTTTTTTTTTTTTTTAAACTGGATGGAGGTTTTTTTTTGTCCCTTTAAAGGATGTGAACCTTTCAGTGTCTCAGTAGTGTAAATGATGATCTCCTGAGAAACCCATAAGCCAAAAAGTTAATTTAAAAAAAAAAATGTATGGCATTGACAAGAAAAACATGTTATCAGGTCATTTTGAGCACACACTGCAATCAATTGAAGAAATTCATTTTTTTTACTGCTTCAACTCACTTGGATTTTTTTTTCTCCCGTTTGCAGTGAATTATTATGTCACTACAACCTGCAAAAAACAATCCCCCAGAATGACAATGTCAACAGGAAAAAAAAAAAAAAGTTATGCCTTGTGGAAGAATGGGAATAAAAAAAACATACATGCAATAAAATAAATATAAAGAATAGTTAATATATATATATATATATAATAAAAATAATAAATAAAGTAAATATATGATTTAAAAAAAGTTATGCCTTGTGGAAGAATGGGAATAAAAAATATATATGCAATAAAATAAATATAATTAAATAATTAAAATATATATATGTATATATAATAAAAATAATAAGTAAAAAATATATATATAATAAAAAATGGTTATGTCTTTTGGAAAGGGGAATATAAAACATACATGCAAAAAATAAAATATATAAAAAATAATTAAAATTTTACATAATAAAAATAATATTTTTTTTTTTTACTGTAAACGATATCTATAACTTTGTATGTAACCCCCCTTCTCATGTACAGCACCGTGGAATTAATGGCGCTATATAAATAAATAATAAATATATTATATATAATAAAAGTTATGGTTCTTGGAAGAAGGCGAATAAAAAACGAACACACAGAAGAAAATATAATTTCCAGCAGCTTAACCACCACCCCTATTCTGGTACCTGGTTGGAAAGTTTTCAGAATCTTCTGGCTTTAAGCAGCTAAAATAAATAGAAATATAAGGAAAAAAAAAAAAAAAAAAAAAAAGTGACGTCTTTCCATTTCGTCTCCTTTAAATCATGACGTCAGAGCCTCCTCCCCCCGCCCTACGCTTCTGCGCAATCATCCGCGTGACGTCACCCACGTGACATACCTGATCACAGCGTCGCTGCCCTTCCTACAGCTGAAGGCCCTCAGATACACGAAGGACCGCACTGCGGGCTGTCCTCGCAGCTGCCTGACGCTAAATGACGGAATGTAAACAGTAAAATACCAAATAACGTCTTCCTGCCCCGCGGCTTATTATTGATATACTCACTGAACGCTGCGGGGAGGGCGAGTTATCATTGAGAGACGTACGAATCAAATCATTTTTCTTGTCAGGCGGTCCAGGGGCAGCTCCGGGCATACGGAAGCCAATTGTGCTGGATGTTGTGACGGGAGAAGCCGGAGGAGGAAGAGTCTGACAGGAGCCTGGTTCACGGAGACGTCTTCTCCCTTCACCCTCCCCAGTTATGCCGCTCTTTAGCTCCAACCCCTTCGACCAGGATGTCGGTAAGTTAGACGTGGAATTCCTTAATATCAGCGTCCCTAGACGACGTGATGTATTTATACCAGAGGGCCGTGGTGCAGTTGCCCATAGCAACCAATTAAACTATTGGTTTAATTTCCCAGTCGTGTTAGTAGTTGAAATCTGATTGGCTACGCTACAGACCAATCAAAATACTGCTTTCATTTTTCAGTATTTTACAAGCTGAAATCTGATTGGTCCCTTTGGACTATTGCTCCCCTTTTCCTTTACTCTTGGTGCAGGCCTGGGGGCCGTGTCCGGGGTGTGACGTAACTATGGCCGCTGCAGGCAGGGGGGCCATGTCCAGGGTGTGATGTAACTATGGCCGATGCAGGTCGGGGGGGCCGTGTCTGGGGTGTGATGTAACTATGGCCGATGCAGGTCAGGGAGCCGTGTACGGGGTGTGACGTAACTTTGGCCGATGCAGGTCGGGGGAGCTGTGTACGGGGTGTGACGTAACTATGGCTGATGCAGGTCGGGGGGCCGTGTACGGGGTGTGACGTAACTATGGCCGATGCAGGTCAGGGAGCCGTGTACGGGGTGTGACGTAACTATGGCCGATGCAGGTCGGGGGAGCTGTGTACGGGGTGTGACGTAACTATGGCTGATGCAGGTCGGGGGGCCGTGTCCGGGGTGTGATGTAACTATGGCCGGGGGGCCGTGTCCGGGGTGTGATGTAACTATGGCCGGGGGGCCGTGTCCGGGGTGTGACGTAACTATGGCCGATGCTGGCGGGGAGGCCGTGTCCGGGGTGTGACGTAACTATGGCCGGGGGGCCGTGTCCGGGGTGTGACGTAACTATGGCCGCTGCAGGCGGGGAGGCCGTGTCCGGGGTGTGACGTAACTATGGCCGGGGGGCCGTGTCCGGGGTGTGACGTAACTATGGCCGCTGCAGGCGGGGGGGCCGTGTCCGGGGTGGGAAGTAACTATGGCCGCTGCAGGCGGGGGGGCCGTGTCCGGGGTGTGAAGTAACTATGGCCGCTGCAGGCGGGGGGGGGGCCGTGTCCGGGGAGTGACGTAACTATGGCCGATGCAGGCAGGGGGGCCATGTCCAGGGTGTGATGTAACTATGGCCGATGCAGGTCGGGGGGGCCGTGTCCGGGGTGTGACGTAACTATGGCCGCTGCAGGCAGGGGGGCCATGTCCAGGGTGTGATGTAACTATGGCCGATGCAGGTCGGGGGGGCCGTGTCTGGGGTGTGATGTAACTATGGCCGATGCAGGTCAGGGAGCCGTGTACGGGGTGTGACGTAACTATGGCCGATGCAGGTCGGGGGAGCTGTGTACGGGGTGTGACGTAACTATGGCTGATGCAGGTCGGGGGGCCGTGTCCGGGGTGTGATGTAACTATGGCCGGGGGGCCGTGTCCGGGGTGTGATGTAACTATGGCCGGGGGGCCGTGTCCGGGGTGTGACGTAACTATGGCCGATGCTGGCGGGGAGGCCGTGTCCGGGGTGTGACGTAACTATGGCCGGGGGGCCGTGTCCGGGGTGTGACGTAACTATGGCCGCTGCAGGCGGGGAGGCCGTGTCCGGGGTGTGACGTAACTATGGCCGGGGGGCCGTGTCCGGGGTGTGACGTAACTATGGCCGCTGCAGGCGGGGGGGCCGTGTCCGGGGTGGGAAGTAACTATGGCCGCTGCAGGCGGGGGGGCCGTGTCCGGGGTGTGAAGTAACTATGGCCGCTGCAGGCGGGGGGGGGGCCGTGTCCGGGGAGTGACGTAACTATGGCCGATGCAGGTCAGGGAGCCGTGTACGGGGTGTGACGTAACTATGGCCGATGCAGGTCGGGGGCCGTGTCTGGGGTGTGATGTAACTATGGCCGATGCAGGTCAGGGAGCCGTGTACGGGGTGTGACGTAACTATGGCCGATGCAGGTCAGGGAGCCGTGTACGGGGTGTGACGTAACTATGGCCGATGCAGGTCGGGGGAGCTGTGTACGGGGTGTGACGTAACTATGGCTGATGCAGGTCGGGGGGCCGTGTCCGGGGTGTGATGTAACTATGGTCGGGGGGCCGTGTCCGGGGTGTGATGTAACTATGGCCGGGGGGCCGTGTCCGGGGTGTGACGTAACTATGGCCGCTGCAGGCGGGGGGGCCGTGTCCAGGGTGTGAAGTAACTATGGCCGCTGCAGGCGGGGGGGGGGCCGTGTCCGGGGAGTGACGTAACTATGGCCGATGCAGGTCAGGGAGCCGTGTACGGGGTGTGACGTAACTATGGCCGATGCAGGTCGGGGGCCGTGTCTGGGGTGTGATGTAACTATGGCCGATGCAGGTCAGGGAGCCGTGTACGGGGTGTGACGTAACTATGGCCGATGCAGGTCAGGGAGCCGTGTACGGGGTGTGACGTAACTATGGCCGATGCAGGTCGGGGGAGCTGTGTACGGGGTGTGACGTAACTATGGCTGATGCAGGTCGGGGGGCCGTGTCCGGGGTGTGATGTAACTATGGTCGGGGGGCCGTGTCCGGGGTGTGATGTAACTATGGCCGGGGGGCCGTGTCCGGGGTGTGACGTAACTATGGCCGATGCTGGCGGGGAGGCCGTGTCCGGGGTGTGATGTAACTATGGCCGCTGCTGGCCGGGGGCCGTGTCCGGTGTGTGACTTAATTATGGCCGGGGGGCCGTGTCCGGGGTGTGACGTAACTATGGCCGCTGCTGGCCGGGGGGCCGTGTCCGGGGTGTGACGTAACTATGGCCGCTGCAGGCGGGGGGGCCGTGTCCGGGGTGGGAAGTAACTATGGCCGCTGCAGGCGGGGGGGCCGTGTCCGGGGTGTGAAGTAACTATGGCCGCTGCAGGCGGGGGGGCCGTGTCCAGGGTGTGAAGTAACTATGGCCGCTGCAGGCGGGGGGGGGGCCGTGTCCGGGGAGTGACGTAACTATGGCCGATGCAGGTCAGGGAGCCGTGTACGGGGTGTGACGTAACTATGGCCGATGCAGGTCGGGGGGCCGTGTCCGGGGTGTGATGTAACTATGGCCGTGATTCGTTTCTTTGACCCCCCCCCCCTGACGTGTTCGGTGGGGTTAGGAGTCGTTCATCATCCCCTATTCAAACGCTGTCTTTGCTTTTATTTTGCTGCTTCGTGCTGGTATTATTTTTATTGTCCTATTTATAATTTTTTTTTTTTTAAGCTTCAGATTCTGATGTTAGGACTTAATGATTATTCGTAGATAAGCGGCGTGGATATATGGGCACCGCTTCTCTCTTCCTGCAGGAATAGTCTGCGACAGATCATTCTTACAGGACGTTTCTTCTCTTTGGCCAAGCACTGACTCAGTTACCTGCACAGCACCTTTTAAGAAAGGCTTGTAGCTTCAGGCAGAGTAAAGGGGTATTCCCATCCCCAAGATCCTATCCCAATATGTAGTAGGTGTAATAATAATATTATTATTCACAAATACCTTCAATGTAGTATAGTTCTTCTGATTTGCTATGTTTCTCCTCATGTGCAGGCATTGCACGACCTTAGGTATCCATGGTTACGACCACTAGCAACCAGCTAACTGTCACTATATTAGTGGTCGTAACCCTGGATACCTAAGGTCCTTCAATGCCTGCACATGAGGCGAGACTTAGCAAATCAGAAGAACTATACTACATTGAAGGTATTTGCGAATATTATTATTATTATTACACCTACATATTGGGATAGGATCTTGGAGATGGGAATGCTAGTTTAAATATTGTGTTTAAAGGATTGACCTCTTTTAGAAAACTTTTCCTCATATGTACAGTTGGTTAACAAAAAAAAAGAAACTAAACCCTGCAATTTACTCATCCTCCCTGGTTCTGATGTTGGGTTTTCACCGATGCCCCATCGAGACATCCCCCTGACGATGTGTCTACGTGGCGCCCCCTTCTGCAAAACAACGAAGATCAGGACACAGGCAAAGACTCAACGCTGGACCTCGGGGAGGGTTAGTAAAGAGTTGTTTTGTTTTGTTTTTTTAGAACCCGATAGGATTAAAGGAATACCCACTGTGTGCAAGGTTACAGGGTGACGAGATCGGGATTTGGAGACCCTTGTGTAGCGAGCCATGGACAGCTGCAAAGGACTTCAGGGTTGTCTGTGCACTGCGCCTGCTGTTCTGGCTCATACACTTTAGCTATGTCTTCTGACTCTTGAAGATGCCCCCCCCCTGTTTTGGTGGAACATGCATGTGTTTCTACTCTGGTTAAAGAGTAAGGTCTCCTTTAGACACCCATTTCTTTTCATGGGTAGAACAAGTAACCATTGCAATCTATAAGGCTGTTCACGTGTCCGTTTTCTTCTTTTTTTTTGGTGGGGGGAAACCAGCTGTCCACAAAAAAAAGAAAAATCAGAAACCTTTTTCTATTTCATTCAATTCATAAATGAAACTCTCACATAATTGAATAGTACAACGTAGAACCAATCTGTGTGATGTGTCATTTACTGTTTAATGGTAGGAGAAGCGTGAAAAATGAAAAGCAAAAAAACCCCAAAATGAACATCTGAATGAGAGGCCAGGATGTTCTCGTAGGTGGGGCGCCTGGGGCTGATCCCTATAATTACTAGAACACAGGCTTTTTATAGTAGGCGCCATAAAATGTAATATAGTGCAAGATTTGCCCTGCACTCAACCTGGTGACCCCAGAAAGGGAGAAAGGCCTAAAATTGTCATATACCGTAATTGTAACCTTTTTTTGTACTATTGGTTTCTAGACAATTTTCACTCCTTTGACAAAAGCAAATAATACTTGAATTATACCAAACATGAGTCATGTCATGCCCCCACCCCCTCTTCCATACCCATGTAGCCATACAGAATACTTGACAGTCACAATTTTCCACCAAGAACTACTTTTTGTATTAAAAAAAAAAAAAAAAAAAGAAATCCATCAACAAAAACTCTGGGTCACATTTACATTGCAGGACTTTGCAAAAAGTTTATTCCAGCCAGAAACAATTATCTATTATTTAATGGTTTAGTGATGACTGTCAGTTGTTTTTATGAGGCCCGGCCGACCCCTAGTACCCCTACTAATCAGATCTGCACTGCCATGGAGATGGAATAGAGCAACTGCCCATACAAGCTCCTCCTAAGGTGAGATCTTACTTTTCCGGAGGCCCCAGTCGTCAGACCCTGACATTAATCACCGAGCTAGTGGATAAGTGGTGTTTGCATATGGCTGGGGCCTCATTCACACATCAGTGGTTGCCTGACAGCACAATAATGCATTATTTTCTTTGGTGCTGTTTTATGTAACTTTTTTCGTTAGTCTGTATGAAAAAAAAAATAGTTGTGTGATCCTCAGGTCTGCTTTGTGGGCTGTGTTCGAGTGTCGTCTGCCCGTCTTCTGTGTGCCATCTGCGTGTCGTCCATTTTTCACTGAATGGTAACTAAGAGAAGCTTAGGAAATCTCTTTCCCTTTTTTCCGAGGAAAAACTGATAATGTGCGGTTTTTTAAAATGGGCACATGGGACAAAAAGAGAATGAAAAAGGATCAAAAAACTGATCAAAAACTTCCAAATGTGTCGATAAGGGCTAAGCCATCCAGTTCAATTTTCTTTCAGTGAGGTCTTCATCAGGACTTTATCCACTTAGAAAATGGAAAAAAACAAAACAAACAACCACAGAAGCTGAATATATGGAAACCTTTTATGTCATTTGTTACATCTTCTCTGTTTTCACTCTAAAATGCTGCTTGTGACTTTTTCTACAAATGTGCTTCTGCAGGAATAAGAGGATACTAGAGATTTTGGGAAAACCACTCTAGGCTGGGGTTACACTTGCGAGAAACTCGCACGACTCTCGCGTCTCAATACCCGCCACTCGAGACCGGAGTGTGCGGCTGCATGTAGTTCTGTGCGGCTGAGCGCTCTGGTCCGAGTGCCGGCGGCAGCCCCGGGTATTGAGGCGAGAGACTCGCTGGAGTTTCTTGCAAGTGTGACCCCAGCCTTAGATGAAAAGTTTACTCATCCTTTTGTCATTGTATTTTTATCACATGCTTGCTGACTGTTTTCATGAACAACAAGCAGGATTGTGAATGCAGCTCTGATCTATAATACAATACTGTAAATCGACAGCGGCCGACCAGTAAACACAGGGTGTACATACACGGGTGTAAACAGGCTGCCAATCACCCCATGAATGAGCAAAACACTTGTCTATCAAGTGAAGTTATTTTTTAAATTTGCTTAGTGATCATTGTTCTCGGAAGCACTTTGTCTTGTGTAAACCAGGGCTGTGGAGTCGGTAAGCCAAACCTGCGACTCCGACTCCTCAATTTCCCTTACACCGACTCCGACTCCACGACGCCGACTCCGACTCCCACACATATTGCTTATATTTAAGTGAAAAATTTATTGTAGTACAATGTGAACCTCAGACATTTAATCATTTTTATGATCCAATAATCAAGATATTTAGATAGAACAGAATATATATTGGTGTACTACCCGGTTTTCATTCTTTTTGGTACAGATACGATATGGATTGACAGATATGGATAAATGGATAGAGCAGATTTCTAATCTGCTTTTGCTATTGAAAACATTATCTATGAGCTCAAAAACCTGTCAGGTGATGCGGTTTTTTAAAAAGATGATCAGCTTTTGCAGCTGAAAAACGTATCCTCAAAAAACGCAGCAAAAACGCTGTGTGTGAATGTAGCCTTAGATTAGGAATAGAACAGCCATTTATAGGACATTTCATAACTCCTATGAAAAAATATTCAGCACATCCTGCATTGAACTACTGTACCCAATTTATTATATATTTTAGGAGTCGGTCCATTTTATACCGACTCCGACTCCGACTCCACCAAAATGAGCACCGACTCCGACTCCACGACTCCGACTCCACAGCCCTGGTGTAAACAGGTCGTGTGCTGCCGAGATCTTTTGCTGATCGTTTTCTACTTTGGAAGTGCTGTCTAAACGGGCCGATAAATCATCTCTGATCCGAGTCTATGTAGCCAAATGTCGGTCCTTTAACGGCTGCCGGAGGCTCAGTGTGAACGCACCCGTAGTTACACAAGCACTTTTGTAGTTTGTGTAACCTGTATAATGGTGTTCAAAGGTGAGCGGCCGCTTCCTGCTAACAGATCCGTATCACTGCGAGCTGAGGCCAAATAAATCCAGGTCATTGCAGCGAGAGCTGCCGCCGCTGTGCTGGAAAACACATTTCTGATCAGTGACTAATGATTTGTTTTTCTGCTACTGAAAGGAATGGAAGAAAAACCATAAGATTTTCTGTTTTATTCTGCACATATTTTTCCTCCAAAATTTGACTGCAGCTTAAATTTTATACTGGTGGACACTCATTGTCAGGAATAATAACGGCAATTTAAGACGCTGTGTGTATGTGTATATACAGGAGCTTCTCACAAAATTAGAATACCATCAAAAAGTTAATTTTATTTCAGTTCTTCAAAACAAAAAGTGGCACTCAAAAATTATATAGAGCCATTACAGACAGAGTGATCTATTTCACGTGTTTATTTCTGGTAATGTTGATGATTATGACTTACAGCCAATGAAAACCCAAAAGTCATTATCTCAGTAAATTAGAATACTTTATAACACCAGCTTGAAAAATGATTTTAAGATCTGATATGTTGCCCTACTGAAATGTATGATCAGTAAATGCACTCAATACTTGGTTGAGGCTCCTTTTGCCTCAATTACTGCATCAATGCGGCGTGGCATGGAGGCGATCAGTCTGTGGCACTGCTGAGGTGCTATGGAAGCCCAGGTTGCTTTTATAGCAGCCTTCAGCTCGTCTGCATTGGAGGGTCTGGTGTCGCTCATCTTCTTGACAATACCCAATAGATTCCATAGGATTGTTGTCCTATGGACAGACTGTCCCACCTCAGCTGTAGATCTCTGCAGTTCATCCAGAGTGATCATGGGCCTCTTGGCTGCATCTCTGATCAGTCTTCTCCTTGTTTGAGATGAAAGTTTAGAGGGATGGCCGGGTCTTGGTAGATTTGCAGTGGTATGATACTCCTTCCATTTCAATATGATCACTTGCACAGTGCTCCTTGGGATGTTTAAAGTTTTGGAAATAATTTTGTATCCAAATCCGGCTGTAAACTTCTCCACAACAGTATCAGGGACCTGCCTGTTGTGTTCCTTGGTCTTTATGATGCTCTCTGTGCTTCAAACAGAACCCTGAGACTATCACAGAGCAGGTGCATTTATACGGAGACTTGATTACACACAGGTGGATTATATTTATCATCATTAGTCATTTAGGACAACATTGGATCATTCAGAGATCCACAATGACTTCTGGAGTGACTTTGCTGCACTGAAAGTAAAGGGGCCGAATAATATTGCACGCCCCACTTTTCAGTTTTTTAATTTCCACAAAAATGTAAAATAACCAATAAATTTAATTCAACTTCACAATTGTGTCCCACTTGTTGCTGATTCTTCACCAGAAATTTACATTTGGTATTTTCATGTTTGAAGCATGATATGTGGGAAAAGGTTGAAAAGTTCCAGGGGGCCGAATACTTTCGCAAAGCAGTGTGTGTGTGTGTGTAATATATATATATATATATATATATATATATATATATATATATATTATATATGTATGTATGTGGTGTAGTGACCACTGTGTCCGCTAGGGGGCGCTGTGTGGGTGTCCCAGGAGAGAGGATGAGTGGCAAGAGGTTGAATGACCGTTATATATCTCAAGGTGGGTGGCCTTGGGATGGAAGCTTGAACATGTGTGTTGGTCAGCAGAGGTACTGCTGAGCTTCTGTTACACTGTGTCAGGGAGAGCGTTCCAGGTAGCTGGTGAGACAGGCGGAACCAGCTACCTACAAATCCACCTAGGGGTGTGGCTAGCAGGGCTGTGGAGTCGGTAAGTCAAACCTGCGACTCCGACTCCTCAATTTCCCTTACACCGACTCCGACTCCATGACTCCCACTCCGACTCCCACATATATTGCTTATATTTAAGTGAAAAAGTTATTGTAGTACAATGTGAACATCAGACATTTAATCATTTCTTTGATCCAATAATCAAGATATTTAGATAGAACATAATATCTATTTATTGGAATACAACTTTAGAACACAAAAAACTGTAATAAATTGTAAATATGTAATACACTGTATACATGTACAATTGTACATGTATACGGTACAGACCAAAGTTTGGACACACCTTCTCATTCAAAGAGTTTTCTTTATTTTCATGACTGAAAATTGTAGATTCATTCTGAAGGCATCAAAACAATGAATTAACACATGTGGAATTATATAATGAAAGTGTGAAACAACTGAAAATATGTCTTATATTCTAGGTTCTTCAAAGTAGCCACCTTTTGCTTTGATTACTGCTTTGCACACTCTTGGCATTCTCTTGATGAGCTTCAAGTGGTAGTCACCAGAAATGGTCTTCCAACAGTCTTGAAGGAGTTTCCAGAGATGCTTAGCCCTTGTTGGCCCTTTTGCCTTCTCTCTGCGGTCCAGCTCACCTCAAACCATCTCGATTGGGTTCAGGTCTGGTGACTGTGGAGGCCAGGCCATCTGACGTAGCACCCCATCACTCTCCTTCTTGGTCAGATAGCCCTTACACAGCCTGGAGGTGTGTTTGGGGTCATTGTCCTGTTGAAAAATAAATGATGGTCCAACTAACCACAAACCGGATGGAATAGCATGCCGCTGCAAGATGCTGTGGTAGCCATGCTGGTTCAGTATGCCTTCAATTTTGAATAAATCCCCAACAGTGTCACCAGCAAAGCATCCCCACACCATCTCACCTCCTCCTCCATGCTTCACGGTGGGAACCAGGCATGTAGAGTCCATCCGTTCACCTTTTCTGCGTCGCACAAAGACATGGTGGTTGGAACCAAAGATCTCAAATTTGGACTCATCAGACTAAAGCAAAGATTTCAACTGGTCTAATGTCCATTCCTTGTGTTCTTTAGCCCAAACAAGTCTCTTCTGCTTGTTGCCTGTCCTTAGCAGTGGTTTCCTAGCAGCTATTTTACCATGAAGGCCTGCTGCACAAAGTCTCCTCTTAACAGTTGTTGTAGAGATGTGTCTGCTGCTAGAACTCTGTGTGGCATTGACCTGGTCTCTAATCTGAGCTGCTGTTAACCTGCGATTTCTGAGGCTGGTGACTCGGATGAACTTATCCTCCGTAGCAGAGGTGACTCTTGGTCTTCCTTTCCTGGGGTGGTCCTCATGTGAGCCAGTTTCTTTGTAGCGCTTGATGGTTTTTGCCACTGCACTTGGGGACACTTTCAAAGTTTTCCCAATTTTTCGGACTGACTGACCTTTATTTCTTAAAGTAATGATGGCCACTCGTTTTTCTTTACTCAGCTGCTTTTTTCTTGCCATAATACAAATTCTAACAGTCTATTCAGTAGGACTATCACCTGTGTATCCACCAGACTTCTGCACAACACAACTGATGGTCCCAACCTCATTTATAAGGCAAGAAATCCCACTTATTAAACCTGACAGGGCACACCTGTGAAGTGAAAACCATTTCCGGTGACTACCTCTTGAAGCTCATCAAGAGAATGCCAAGAGTGTGCAAAGCAGAAATCAAAGCAAAAGGTGGCTACTTTGAAGAACCTAGAATATAAGACATACAGTATTTTCAGTTGTTTCACACTTTTTTGTTAATTATATAATTCCACATGTGTTAATTCATAGTTTTGATGCCTTCAGAGTGAATATACAATTTTCATAGTCATGAAAATAAAGAAAACGCTTTGATTGAGAAGGTGTGTCCAAACTTTTGGTCTGTACTGTGTGTGTGTATGTATGTATGTGTGTGTGTATGTATGTATATATATATATATATATATATATATATACAGTGCCTACAAGTAGTATTCAACCCCCTGCAGATTTAGCAGGTTTGATAAGATGCAAATAAGTTAGAGCCTTCAAACTTCACACAAGAGCAGGATTTATTAACAGATGCATAAATCTTACAAACTAAAAAGTTATGTTGCTCAGTTAAATTTTAAGAAATTTTAAACATACAAGTGTGGGTCAATTATTATTCAACCCCTAGGTTTAATATTTTGTGGAAAAACCCTTGTTTGCAATTACAGCTAATAATCGTCTTTTATAAGACCTGATCAGGCCGGCACAGGTCTCTGGAGTTATCTTGGCCCACTCCTCCATGCAGATCTTCTCCAAGTTATCTAGGTTCTTTGGGTGTCTCATGTGGACTTTAATCTTGAGCTCCTTCCACAAGTTTTCAATTGGGTTAAGGTCAGGAGACTGACTAGGCCACTCCAACACCTTGATTTTTTGCCTCTTGAACCAGGCCTTGGTTTTCTTGGCTGTGTGCTTTGGGTCGTTGTCTTGTTGGAAGATGAAATGACGACCCATCTTAAGATCCTTGATGGAGGAGCGGAGGTTCTTGGCCAAAATCTCCAGGTAGGCCGTGCTATCCATCTTCCCATGGATGCGGACCAGATGGCCAGGCCCCTTGGCTGAGAAACAGCCCCACAGCATGATGCTGCCACCACCATGCTTGACTGTAGGGATGGTATTCTTGGGGTCGTATGCAGTGCCATCCAGTCTCCAAACGTCACGTGTGTGGTTGGCACCAAAGATCTCGATCTTGGTCTCATCAGACCAGAGAACCTTGAACCAGTCTGTCTCAGAGTCCTCCAAGTGATCATGAGCAAACTGTAGACGAGCCTTGACATGACGCTTTGAAAGTAAAGGTACCTTACGGACTCGTCTGGAACGGAGACCATTGCGGTGGAGTACGTTACTTATGGTATTGACTGAAACCAATGTCCCCACTGCCATGAGATCTTCCCGGAGCTCCTTCCTTGTTGTCCTTGGGTCAGCCTTGACTCTTCGGACAAGCCTGGCCTCGGCACGGGAGGAAACTTTCAAAGGCTGTCCAGGCCGTGGAAGGCTAACAGTAGTTCCATAAGCCTTCCACTTCCGGATGATGCTCCCAACAGTGGAGACAGGTAGGCCCAACTCCTTGGAAAGGGTTTTGTACCCCTTGCCAGCCTTGTGACCCTCCACGATCTTGTCTCTGATGGCCTTGGAATGCACCTTTGTCTTTCCCATGTTGACCATGTATGAGTGCTGTTCACAAGTTTGGGGAGGGTCTTAAATAGTCAGAAAAGGCTGGAAAAAGAGATAATTAATCCAAACTGTGAAGCTCATTGTTCTTTGTGCCTGAAATACTTCTTAATACTTTAGGGGAACCAAACAGAATTCTGGTGGTTTGAGGGTTTGAATAATAAATGACCCTCTGAATAAACTTTTCACAATTTAAAAAAAAATTAAACAAAGAAATAACATTCTTTTTTGCAGCAGTGCATTTCACACTTCCAGGCTGATCTACAGTCCAAATGTCACAATGCCAAGTTAATTCTGAATGTGTAAACCTGCTAAATCTGCAGGGGGTTGAATACTACTTGTAGGCACTGTGTGTATATATATATATATATATATATATACACACACACACTATGAATTATCTCAGCTAAGATAAAGCCTAGATCCTAAGGCTACATTCACACTATGGGCGCAGCCAGGATCAAACCTGGGGGCGGGGGCAGAATCTCATACTGTTCTGCAGAATTTCATACTGCACACCTCAGCTGCTGCAGAACCTCATACTGCACACCCCTACAACTTAAGAAGATGTGGTGATTAATGCAGTCTCTTTATTCCAACTATCAGTTGATGTTGATGTTACTGAAGACGAGCAATGCCTGTCCTGGGCGTCCTTTTGGGCAGCTATGAGGTGTACCTGACTGGTGCTAAAAAAAAAGGAGTGTTAGTCTGTGTGCTACCCAGCTTTTATTCTTTTTGGTACAGATATGATATGGATAAATGGATATATAGATATATAGAGCAGATTTCTAATCTGCTTTTGCTATTGAAAACATTATCAGCTCAAAAACCTTTCAGGTGATGCGGTTTTTTAAAAATCTGATCGGCTTTTGCAACTGAAAAACGTATCCTCAAAAAACACAGGAAAAACGCTGTGTGTGAATGTAGCCTTAGATCAGGAATAGAACAGTCATTTATAGGACATTTCATAACTTTCCCAAATTCCTATGAAAAAATATTCAGCATATTCTGCATTGAACTACTGTACCCAATTTATTATATATTTTAGGAGTCGGTCCATTTTATACCGACTCCAACTCCGACTCCACCAAAATGAGCACCGACTCCGACTCCACAGCCCTGGTGGCTAGAACGCCATAGTAAAGAATGTATGAATGCTTGTAGGACCTGTGATGAGGTCATAGCCATGTGACCCGGTGGGCGTGGCTACGGACCATATAAGGTGGCTAGGGTAGGTCACATGAGTGAATGCTGGGACCCGGTTGGTCCGTTTGGAAGGTCTCGCTGGAAGATGTGTCTGCCTTCCTGAAGTGCCTGTGAGTAATGGCTGCAAGTGTCTGACAGTTCCCAGGGAGAGGGAATGAACATCTGAAGTATGAAGCAGCTATGAGGTAACCCGGTCACGCTGCGTACTGGACATTGTATAACCTGTGTGACCACAGGGTTAACAGAGGGAAGCTCTGTCATGGACGCTATGCTGTTTAATATGAACTCTCTGTTGCATATGGCTTTGGGTTTATGATGCCTGAATAAACCGAATGTACTGAGCTTATGTTGAGAAACCTGTGCCGGACCTGGATTTCTGCAGCAAAGCGAGTGTCCCCAACACGTATAACAAGCGCTACCTTATTTATATATATATATACAAATTTTCTTATTTCTTTTTCTTCTTTTCCAGAAATTGTAGTAAAAAAGAGACATTTCATGTAAACATAATCTTGGTCCTCATTCAGATGTGTTTTTCTTTTTTTTGCGTACAAGATGAAATTTTTTTTTTCATCCATCGGTGGAACATATGCAAAAAATGAATATCTTGCTTTTCCTACCCATTACACATTAAACTATGGATAACACTAGGATGACACGAGTCTGATCTGTGATTAGGACATATATTTTTTTTTTTTTTTTCCGTCTGCTAAAACTGGGCATATTTCTGAGCTTTGTATTACTTCTGTAAATCCCAGAAAAAAAGGTGTTCAATCCCACTGGCTCTGACTGGAGCCGCCGACCATCTAAGTTACTTTTTACACTGTTTCTGCAGTGTGCGTTTATCACATGCAACCGAGAACTGCAGATAAACAGATCCGTAGGCCCCTCTGCTGTATCCATGCAGCGTGTATGTCCAAGGTTTCCACTGGGAAATCCTCATCATGGGAAGCTGGGCCGTACAGAGTGAAAAGGACTTTGTGTATGAGTGTCTCCACTCTCCTCTGAGAGCAGATGTCACAAAAAAAAAAAAGATTGGGTATGTTAAAGTTTAACATGTCCTATCCTTTAATCCTGTGTCATATTCCCATTGATAACAAATGCCCGCTTGGCTGAGACGTCGCAGATCTTTTTATTGCGTAAGAACGAAGCGTTAAAGGGAACCTGACAGTGGATTCGCGCTGCGCAAACCACAGAAACGGACCTGATGGGACTTGAACCAGCGATCGCCGGTCTGTGATCGGACCGATTTGCGTGGACGTTTTCATGGGCTCTTACTCTTACGAAGCTCAGCCTGTGGCTATACGTCAAAGGAAATGGTTAATTTCAACATCTGCTGCAATACTGAAATATTTTACAGTACATAGTAAAAGCAATCAGACAATCATAGGTTTAAGTTCTCTATGGAGACTAAAAAAATATGTAAAAAAAAAAAATAAAGAACCAATCAACCCCTTTTTCCCACTTACAAATAAGGAAAAAAAAAAAACATACAAAAGTACAATCTGTCAAAAAATACAATTATGTAACCTACACAGTAATAAAAATTTGGAAAGAAGAATTGAAAAGACAAAATTGTTGGTATTCCGTCATCTCGTCTTCTCCCAAAAGTTGGAATAAAAGGTCATATGTAACCCAAAATGGTGCAACAGTTCAGCCCACTTGAAACATGTTCTCATACGGCCATGTTGACGGAAAAAAAAAAAGTTATTGCTCTTGGAATAAAGGGAGGCAAAAACAAAAATTGGCTTTGGTGGGAAGGAGTTAATTGACGCAGAAGACCATAGGATGATGTGTAGATATACACAGGATTATCCACCTCCGTAAGATTCCTTTATGGGACGAAGTACCTAAAGTGAGTCCTATAAACTAGGGCTCTGTATAGCGCCATGTAAGTAATGGACAATCGGCGGAGCGTGCACGTGTATACGGAGGAGTCGAGAGGAGTAAGTGTCTGACGAGCGTGCATTCAGCAAGCGGGGATCTAATGTGCGGGACGTCTTTACTCGATTAGCAGAAGGAAGACGGCAAATGTCCAGACTCCACCTTGATCGTTTTATTTTGATTTTGTGTCTTATTTCTGCTTTTTTTTTTTTTTTTCAGAAAAAGCAACAAATGAATATAACACGTCTGAAGATTGGGGCCACATCATGGACATATGTGACAAAATCCTCAATACTCCCAATGGGTAAGGTTCTAATCGGTGACTCGTTTTCTGCAGTCTATTATCATTTTCTTCCAGGAGAGCAGGTAGATGCTTCTGTTTGTCATTTACACTATTGTCACTGCTTTGTATAAAAGGTATAAGCTTCTGCTAATTTGTGTTGGCTGTCAAACACCTTTTCATGCATTTTTTGTTTTTCTGTGCATCTACGCATCAGCCTAAAGGGAACTTTTCACTAGGTTTTGGCTTAGTAAACCACTAACTTTTCGTCATCCAACTCTTGGTTTGCTATTTCAAACATGCCCAAGACAAAATCGTTGGTTCCTGCGCTAAAGAGTTGAATTCCTTGTACAAAAATCCCTGAGCTCCATTCGTCCCGTCTGTCTTTTTTTTTCGTTTCAAGCTACGTCGCTCCATTACAGAGAGATTCCTGTTTTGTTTTTCTCCTGGAGCGCACTATGAGAAATCTCTGCAACTGGGCGCTTGACAGCTGTTGTAGCAGTCTCAGATGCTGCTGAGCTATGATTGGCAGCATATGGGATACAGGGATGAAATCTATGGCTTCTACTCCAGATTTCTCATGACTAGAACCTCAGATCTCTAGAAAAAGGGATCATTTTTCTTGATGGACGAGCATCTATACAGCCATTCCACCTTACATTTGTAGAAACATACCGACTGGTTCTTTTTAAAGTCTATGTAGAACATCATGCTGTTGTTTTTTTTTTGATTGTTCATTTGCCTACTAAATTCAAAAACAACCAACTTTTTAAAGGGAATCTGTCACTCCTTTTCTCGACTTTGAGCTGCTGGCACAGCCATCAGGGGCTTGTCTACAGCATTGTGTAATGCTGTAGGTAAGCCCCTGATGTAACCTGAAAGAGAAGAAAAAGGAGTTATATTATACTCACCTGGGGGGGTTCGGTCCGGTCTGATGGGTGTTGCAGTCCGGCGCCTCCCATCTTCTAACGGTCTTCTTCTTTGCTGCCTGTCGTGGCTCCGGCGCAGGTGCACTGCTCTGCCCTGTTGGGAGCAGAGCAGAATACTGCAGTGCGCAGGCGTCGGACCTCTCCTGGTGCCTGCGCACTACAGGACTTTGCTCTGCCCTCAATAGGGCAGAGCAAGTGCGCCTGTGCAGGAGGCACGACAGGCAGCAAAGAAGAGGACATCACCGTTAGAAGATGGGAGGCGCCGTACCGGACTGCCAACACCCAACGAACCGGACCGAACCCCCCTGGGTAAGTATAATCTAACTTGTTTTTCTTATCTTTCAGGTTACATCGGGGCTTATCTACAGCATTACCGAATGCTGTAGACAATCCCCTCATGTCGGTGCCGGCAACTCATAGTCGAAAAAAGGGGTGACAGATTCCCTTTAAATAGTCTCCATTAAAAATGTCCTACCATTTTGCTGTTATAGAGTCTGTGTAGCTCCTTCGCATAGCTGGCTGTCTGGAAGTTTCTGACATGGATTGTCAACTATGTCGGCTCTCTGCTCTTCCCCTACATTCTCCCAGTATTAGAAATCATTAGAATCCAAGCTTTTTGAGAGGGGAAATTACATAGACTGTATAGTATCAGAGTGCAGATAGGCAGATAGATGGGGCGAATCCTCACAAGATATGTTTGTGTACAGAGTAGAGAGAACACTTGACAGACTGTTGAGAAGATAATCTACTCTCAGAATCAGTACCGACAGCACAAGGGTCTAAAATCCTTTAAAAGGGAAGATTAGTCCAGGGAGGAGGCAGTGCTGATACTTGGGCACCAGTGAAAACGGCAGTATCCTGGACACACACATGTAAAAAAAAAAAAAAAAAAAGTTTTTTATGTAAAAAATGTTCTTAGTCTTTAAATAGTTCCACTTTTTTAGACTTAATGTTATTTGATAATTTGCAAATTGCTTTTATTTACGACTTTTTACCTCCAAAAAAATTCATACCAGCCACTTAGTGTCTCCTTTTTGCGTAACTTGCTGTCCCCCTACATGTTGTCTAGTGTAATCCATCTCTAGATGCTGTGAGACAGCGCTTACTGAGTGTGTTGGGGGACACTCACTTATCAACGGGATCAAAGCACACGGGCACGTTTTCTCCACAAAACAGTCTATTTGGATTTATTCTACTCAGCATAAACCACACCGTAGGCCATGTTACACATCACAGACCTAACTCATAGTCCAGAGCACTTCATAATACACGACATTATATTGCAGACTCTAAACGCGCCGGACTTCTCACTTCGTGTGTAGTTACCTTACAAGAGCTCCTGCTCCACACGCTGACTCCTGTCTCCTGGGGGAAATTGCCTTACTGGAATCACCGTCCTTGTGACCAGGGCACTCCCGACAGTCCAGACCCGCAGAAGGAACGGTAGCTTCCCCAATGCAATACCGTCACAGACTCGGCACATACAGCCTCTCTCTGTGCTCTTCAGGAAGTCCACTCTTTGGAATTTCCAACATAGGCCTTCAGGTCCATGGCCTCACCATGTGCTCCAGGAATCCGATCAAACTCCAAGGATCTTCCAACACAGGCCATCCAGGACCTTCCACTCTGACCATTCAGATCCATACACTCTCCACCATGTGACCCAAACCCTGGTCACATTATGTACCTGTAACCACCCCCACAGGTGGGCGGTGTATGTGTGGTTAGTCATTCCCGCCCAGCTCTCTGACTAACCCTATAAAGCCCCCCTAGTAAACAAACATAAACACTTGTGGAACTACAAATCCCAGAGCAACTACATTTAGGGCTTACAGCACAGACTTCCTCTATGACACATACTGGCCATTTACAATAATGCCAGTCCCTCTCTCACCATCACAATCCCAGATACGCCTGCGTCCGTATTCTGAGGAGCACATACAGCATTCCCTAGCTGTAACAGGGGTCACTGCCTCACAATGCGTAGACCCCTATATAGATGACAGGAAATGCGGGCCGGGTCTTTGTCTCTACTAGAAGTGGTGGGTGGGTCTTTGTCTCTTTCAGTTCAGGGCAGCCAAGCTATTAAACAATGGCAGGAGCAATGCATGTTTTAAAGTGAGAGAAAGGAAGTTCCAACACCTATAATGCTGGCAGAATGCTGATGAAGAGTAGCAAACCTTTGCGCTTCAGCATGTTACAGAGCAGTATATTGTGGATAGTTAGTGGATCTATGAGACCAGTGTGCACCAAAAGCAGTTTTACATTGCTGCAAAGTATGAAGGCAGTAAGGCCATGCCAAATACTTTGCTGAACATAATATAGTAACATAGTTATGAAGGCTGAAGGAAGACCTTATGTCCATCTAGTTCAGCCTATTTTTAGTGCAGCTGTTCTGCATTGTTGATCCTGGGGAAGGCAAAAAACCCACAGAGTAGAAGCCAATTTTCTCCATAGGGAAAAAAGTTCCTTCCCCAAAGCTGGGTCAACCATCTACCTATAATATTCTGTTATTCGTAACCTTCTATACTGTTACTCACAAGAAAAGCATCCATTCCTTTCTTACATTCATTCAGTGAGTTGGCCATCACCACTTCCTCAGGAAGAGAATTCCAGCGCCTCACTGCTCTTACCGTGAAGAACCCTCTTCTATGCTGGTGCAGAAATTGTCTTTCCTCCAAACGAAGAGAATGCCCCCTTGTTCTTGTCACAGTCCTTGGTACAAACAGTTCATTGGAGAGATCTCTGTATTGCCCTCTGATATACTTGTACATATATATTAGGTCTCCCCTAAGTCTTCTCTTTTCTAGAGTTAATAGACCTAATTTTGATAACCTTTCTGGGTATTGTAGTGAATCAACTCCATTTATCATTTTAGTAGCCCGCCTTTGAACCCTTTCAAGTTCAGTAATGTCTTTCTTGAGCATCGGCGTCCAAAATTGCACACAATACTCCAAGTGTGGTCTGACGAGTGATTTGTACAGAGGGAGAATTATGTTTTCATCTCGTGTCCCCAGACCTCTTCTAATGCATCCCATGACCCTATTTGCTTTGGTGGCAGCTGCCTGACACTGGGCACTCCAATTTAGCTTCTTATTGACTAAGATGCCTAAGTCTTTTTCCATGTCTGATTTCCCCAGCAGTTTCCCATTTAGTAAGTAATTGTAGCATCTGTTTCTCCTTCCATGTGCAGAACCTTACACTTATCTGTGTTAAACCTCATTTGCCATTTTTCAGCCCAATTCTCCAATTTACTCAAATCTGTCTGTAGTTGCAAACTGTCCTCCTTTGTGTTAACGACCTTACATAGTTTTGTATCCTCTGCAAATACTGATATTTTACTGTGTAAGCCATCCACTAGATCATTAATAAATATATTAAATAGTAGGGGCCCAATACAGAACCCTGTGGTCCCCCACTAGTAACCCTGGCCCAATCTGAGGATGCCCCATTAATAACCACTCTTTGTTTTCTATCACTAAGCCAGCTACCTACCCATCTACACACATTTTCCCCTAGCCCAAGCTTTCTCATCTTACTTACCAATCTTTTATGTGGGACAGTGTCACATGCTTTAGAGAAGTCGAGATAAATGACATCCAATGATTCTCCTGGGTCCATTTGAGAGCTCACATCCTCATAGAAGCTGATCAGGTTAGTTTGACTGGAGCGATCCTTCATAAATCCATGTTGATATGAGCAGGTTAATTAATTTTGTGCTGTCGGTAACACAGACCATTGTATTTTTGAATTCCAGAGCGAAGGACGGCCTCAAGGCAATCATGAAAAGGGTAAATCACAAAGTCCCGCACGTGGCCCTGCACGCCCTGACTGTAAGTACATTCCTCCTTCTATTGATCTCCATGCTTCTTCCCAGACGCAGCAGTTACTTACCATCCTGTTGGTTATGAAATATATCTCATCAGCACCCCTCTTCTTTCCTGTGCCTCCGTAGCTATTAGGGGCCTGTGTGTCAAACTGCGGGAAGGCCTTTCATCTCGAAATATGTTCCAGGGATTTTGCCAGCGAAGTGCGAGGCGTTATAAATAAGGTATGCTCATAATTAGCGTCTTCATTTGTTACAGTCGCCAGGTTCTTGTAAAAAAGACATTATTGATTTATGCTTTAACCTTGAATACACGGCCTGAACACTGGCGATAAGGAGGATGCTCCCTCGATTGCACGTCGGGGAGATGACAGGCGCCTTGTTACAGTGCCCCGGATAAACATTCATAGACAGCAATGAAATGTCAAGTGGTAAAATATGCAATTAATGAGGATTAAAAAAATATTGCTCGGATTCTGCATGCTGTCAAGCAGAGATTAGGAGCACAGGTTATGTGTGGGTGCTGTGCCAGCCGTGTAATGCGGACCAAAAAGGATGGGGTCTCTTTTTATCAAAGAAAGCTCTGTTCACATCTGGGGGGAATATATGCCAAAGGTGTAAACGGCGAGTATTTCCTTTCCTATGGCTATGACATATGCCTGTGCATTGGCTCACAGTGGATCACTGTATAGGGTCCGCCACGCTTTCCTAAACCGTAGAGGAACAAGAAAACCATGTGCAGACGCATTTTTGGCCTCCATAGGGAAAATGGTGGCTATGGATACCTTTAGGGTAGCAGCAGAAATTTTTGTGGTGCATGTGAGGAACATGCAGTCAATGACAAACGAGCACTTGTCGGGGCGTTCGCTCTCGTGCGTGTAGGGGTTTTCGCTCTCGTGCGCGTCGGGGCGTTCGCTCTTGCGCCATGTGAAAGGCCCCCATTGGAAGGTGTGTCAAAAACATGACATAAGCATGTCCTTAGACCTGATGGCAACTTTGGTATGCTTCAAGGGGCATTTATTTTTATCTTCAGGAGCCCAGCGCTCCGCTGCCTGCTTTACGGGGAAGGGAGTGCTCTTGATTGACAGTTCATAACCTTGCCTGTGCAGTAACAGTGGAGAGCTTGTAAGCTGTAAAGCATGAGTTCCTTGCCCGTAAGACCAACCACCTTTCAGGTGGCAGGAGGTAACCTTGACAGCGAGTTGCTGAAAGAAGATTTTTAATAGTTTGCAAAGTTGACTGTTTTTTTTACAAGTAGTTTTCCAGTTTCATCCATCAACAGCCCCTTTTAAACACGGATCCCAGATTTAGTGTTACTTTCTTGTAGGGCCACGAATACGACCCAGAAGAGAAAGTGTAATGTGCAAAGTAACAGCTCGCTCCATTATTACCCACCTATGATGTTCGTTCTTAATTTCTAGGCACATCCAAAGGTATCCGATAAACTGAAAGCAATGATGGTCGAATGGTCGGAAGAATTTCAGAAAGACCCCCAGTTCAGCTTAATATCTGCCACCATCAAATCTCTGAAAGAAGAAGGCGTATCGTTTCCTACGTCTGGCGCTCAGGTACAGTGACATTGTAGTGATCTTTTCTTAATTTCGGGATACTTGACTGGGCAGTGACACAGTACTGTGTTACCTGTCTCATTACCGATAAGGAGTGAGCGCATTATATGTTCTCCTTATTCCTCAGACTGCTTCAAACACTCCGAAGAACGGGACGCCGAAACCCAAGAACAAAGAAGACGAAGATATCGCTAAAGGTAAGTTTTATTATCAGTCACTTCGGTCCGTCATTATCCGATGGGATCTGTCATGGCTCCATTTATAACCTTGACGTAATGGATAGAGGCTTATAGTCTTTTTTGAACATTTACAATACGCATTTCTTCAGAAACATTCAGACCTCGTGGATATTTGAGGTTTAACAGACTGAATTACTCCTGCACTAAGTCACAAAACAGCTCTGGCTTTATGGAGCTGATATACAGTGATCTGATATGAAGCTGATATACAGTGGTATGTAAAAGTTGGGGCGCCCCTGGTAAAAATTACTGTTATTGTGAACAGTTAAGCAAGTTAAAGATGAAATGATCTCTAAAAGCCCTAAAGCTAAACTTTTCCTTTGTATTTTAGGGGAAAATATTTTCATATTCTACAATCTAAAAATTACTAAAAGGAAAATGGGCCAATGCAAAAGTTTGGACACCCTGTATGATTAGTACTTAGTAACGTCCGCTTTTGAAAGTATCACAGCTTGTAAACTCTTTTTGTAGCCAGACGAGTCTTTTAATTCTTGTTTTAGGGATTTTCATGCATTGTTCCTTGGACAATTCTTCCAGTTCTGTGAGAATCCTGCATCCTCTGCGTCTTGCATCCTCTGCTATTTTGAGGTCTAGCCACAGTTTTCAATTATGTTCAGATCAAGGGACTGTGAGGGCCATTGTAAAACCTTCAGTTTTTTTAGGGCGTCTATTGTGGATTTTGATGTGTGTTTCGAATCATTCTCCATTTGTAGAAGTCATCCTCATTTCATCTTCAACTTTTTACAGGTGGTGTTATGTTTGCATCAAGGTTTTGTTGAAATTTCATTGAATCCATTCTTCCCTCTACCCGTGAAATATTTCCTGTGCCATTGGCTGCAACACAACCACAAATCATGATTGATCCACCCCCATTGTGAATGGTTGGTGAGATGTTCTTTTTCTGAAATTCATTGTGGCCAGAGAGTTCTATTTAAACCTCATCGGTCCACAGGACTTGCTTCCAAAATGCACCATGCTTGTTTAGATGTTTTTTGCATACTTCTGACGCTTTTATGGTGAGGACGCAGGATAAGTTTTCTTCTGATGACTCTTCCATGAAGGCCATTTTTGTGCAGGTGTCTCTGAACACTAGAAAAATGTACCACAACTCCAGAGTCTGCTAAATCTTTCTGAAGGTCTTTTGCAGTCAAGTGGGAGTTCTGATTTACATCTCTAGCAGTACTACGAGCAACTCTCACTGAAATGTTGCTTGGTCTTCCAGACCTTATCTTGACCTCCACTGTTCCTGGTAATTGTCACTTCTTAATTACATTTGGAACTGAGGAAAGAGCAACTTGAAATTGCTTTGCATTTTTATAGCCTTCTCCAGCTTTGTGGGCCTCCACCATTTTCAGGTAGCTGCTTAGAAGGACCCCTGGCTGCAGTTTTTTGGCACAAGGTTAGAGGAAGCTGGGTTTTTATAAAGCTGGAAAATTTGCATCGCGTGGCCTTTCCTAACGATGCTAATGAACAAGCCTTAACCCTAACAGGCTAATTAAGGTTTGAAACCTTAGTCAAAGTTGTTTGAGCGCACACATTTCCAAGGGTGCCTAAACATTTTAATCGGCTCATTTTCGTTTTTGTACTTTTTAAAATGTAAAAAATGACAATGTAATTTTTTTGGCCTAAAATACAAAGGACATGTGTCATCTATAACTTTAAGAGATCATTTCATCTTCAACTTGCTTAACTGTTCACAATTACCATAATTTACATGCCACTGTAGTATGGTTTAATGCAGTAAACGCCTAATAAACGGAAAACAAATACCTTAAATTCCTATTTATGTTTTGTAGCTACAGGGTAAAACTTGGCTTCGGTAGGTGACTGGATACTGTGTAAGGCCTCATTCAGATGCCAGTTTTTTCACGTAAAATGGATGTCTGAACGAGGCCTTAGTCTGGTAGGTATTAGATGGTCTTAAAGGAGTTCTTCCACTGTAAATGAGGATGGGAAATAAATGAGTGATCAATGTGGGTACAACAGCTGGGGCCACTACAAATTTTCGAAAACTACATTACTCTGTCACCTTATTGGGGGACACAGAACCATGGGTGTTATGCTGCTGTCCACTAGGAGGTGACACTATGCATAATCTGAAAAAGATTAACTTTGGCTCCTCTGCAGTATACACCCCTGGACGGCGTCAGCCTTCTCCAGGTTTTGCTTAGTGTCGCAGGAGGCACACCTAAGATTTTTTTTACTCCGTCTTTTTTCCTGGATTTTTTTTCCAAAGGACTACAGATGAAGAAAAGAGGGTCTCCAGCGAGACTCCCGGCATGGCTCCCTCCTCGGTCCCCTATTAGGGGTACCCGGTTGAGGTCGAGGTGGCTCTTCCCCATGTCGCTCCCTCACCAGTCCCTCGGGTACTGGTTCGAGGTCGAGACCCCCTCTTCCTCAGTTCCGTCCGGCACTGGGTCGAGGTCGAGGCGACGATGAAGCCCCCTGACGGTGACAGCAGCACCCTCCCTAATCCCCCTCTGGGGGTATTAGGTTGAGACACCGCAGGTAGGGCCTGTACCAGGCACCAGGGACCCCAGTCCACCTGTGGGTTCCTTTTGGGACCGGGGGAGGTGCAACGAGGCACGGCACTTATCAGAGACCGGGCTCCCTGCGCCCCGGTCTCTGCAGCAATGGCGCCCCAAGGGACCCTCCACAGGGCCCCAGTCACATATATGGCCCCACCGCCAGCCCTCCTTTCATTCTGGGGGGGTCTGGTTTAAATCCGACCCCCCCCCCCGCGGACGACCGCGCCGTCCTGGAGCCATGCTGGGCAGGAGACCTCAAATTTATGGCCGCGGCTTCGGCATAGCCGAAGTCGCCGCCCCCCGGATGACGAAAATGACACTGCAGTGTCATAGAAGGGGAGGATCGAGGCAGGAGGGGCGCGCTTTTACATGGCCCAGCGCGCCCTTTTCCAGCTCTCCGCCCCCTTCCCTCTCCACCTCAGAATCCGGTGGCCATCTTGCTGCACCTGGAAGAACGCAGCACAGCAGTCTCCGGGGGGCACAGGATGTGGGACTTATCAGCGCTGGACCTAAGGGGGAGCACCGGTGGGGTAAGATCACAGCTGGGTCCTTGGTACTCAGCTGTGAATTCCTATACCATATAGCGCTCTCCTACTCCTTTCCTCTGCGTAGATACCCCTGTAGGGCCTCTATTAATCAGCCTAGGTACTATGTCGGGCTCAAGGAAAAGAACCAGGCAAGACTGCTTTTATGCAATCTGCACAGCCTGCAAGGCCACTCTCCCCAGCGGCAGCACGTACCCGCACTGCCGGGATTGTACCCAAAAAACAGGATCAGAACCCCAAGAAGTCCCTACCAACGCTTCTGCGACCGCTACTACGCCGGAATGGGCGACTCATATGTCGCAGTCTATGACAGTCTATAGATAACCTGACCTCCACATTACTGCAGGCTCTGCATGGTCATGTCTCGGCTATGAACGTTACCCAGCAAAGGGACGTCCGGTCTCATGATCAGGGCGCTTCCGACAGTTCGAGGCGTAAGCGGACCCACAGGTCGCGTTCATCTGCGTCCTCACATATCAATAGGTCTTCCCCCTCCAGGGAAAGACACAGTGGCCTCAGGTCACCGAGGCCGTCCCCTGATAGAGAAGGACAATGTGGATCTCCACAACGATCCCAGACCACGGGAAACCTCCGCTCTAGTTCGCCCGCTAGGGAGCTCCTTAGCGATGCGCAGGACTCAGAGGGCATATGTGACTCCAATTCAGATAACGAAACAGAGAACGCTTTGCTCCCTTGTCCCCCTAGCAATACTTATTGACGATAGTTGAGGATATCGTCTCTTCCATCCTTCGGGTGCTGGACATTTCAGATCCAACCCCGGAAGCACCAGAACACAAGATTTCCTTTGAAAGTGTTCAGAAACCATCGAAGGTCTTCCCTAATCACCCAGAATTTCAAAAAATCCTTTCTAAGCATTTTTCGCAGCCTGAGAAAAAATTCGCCAATCGCAAGTATTTGGAAGCAAAATACCCCTTTCCACAGAAAGACACCAAGGATTGGACAGATCCGCCTGAAGTGGACCCTCCAGTCTCTAGGCTGGCAGCACAAACGCTTTTCTCACTGCCGGACAGTTCAACCCTCAAGGACACAGCAGACAGACAAGTCGAACGCATGGCTCGTTCAATCTTTGAAGCGGCAGGTGCCTCTTTGGCTCCCGCATTTGCTTCCGTTTGGGCAGCCAAGGCTATCATGGCTTGGGCTGATCTATTGCAAAAGGGCCTTCAAGCTTCAAATCCTCAGCTGGCGGACCAGGCGGTGCAAATTGCAGTGGTGGCAGATTACATGGTCCATGCAGCGTTGGACTCTGCAAGAGGAATAGCGGGTATAGCATCAAACGCCATCACAATCCGGCGTATTCTCTGGCTAAGAGAATGGAAAGCGGATGCGGCCTCAAAAAAGTCCCTAACAAATCTCCCGTACTTCAGTGGCCGTCTTTTCGGTGAAAAGCTGGATACAATGATATCCAATGCTACCGGGGGCAAAAGTACTTCCCTCCCTCAATTAAGACCAAAACGCACGTTTAAAAGGCGTAATCAATCTCGTTTCCGATCCTTTCGGAATTCTTCAGGCTGGTCTGTCTCACGCCCAGCACAAAACCGTAATCGTTCCCCCCGCAGGGACAACACACGTGCGGCACAGAGGCCGGACAGGAACTGGCAATCAAAGGCAAGCCAGGCAAAACCTAAAGGATGAAAACCTCAGACTTTTCCCTCATCCTGACTCATGCCCTCTGGAAGACACCCCACTTGTAGGCGGACGACTGCTACTCTTTCAGCAGGTCTGGCTGCCTATTACAGAAGACAAGTGGGTCGAGGAAATAGTGTCTTCAGGATACAAAATCGAGTTTACTACCAGCCCACCGCACAGGTTTTTTTCCCTCTGTCCCTCCAAAATCCCCGCTCAAAGCTCAGGCCTTCCGTCAAGCGGTTTCTTCCCTCCTGCGAGCAGGAGTCATAGTGCCAGTCCCAGCAGAAGAGCGCTTCCGAGGGTTCTACTCCAACCTGTTCGTGGTGCCCAAGAAGTGAGGCAGCGTCCGACCCATACTAGACCTCAAGCAACTCAACAAGTATGTTCGAGTTCGTCACTTCTGCATGGAATCCCTCCGGTCAATCGTTGCGTCTGTGGAAAAAGGAGAATATCTTGCCTCCTTAGACATACAGGACGCATACCTGCATGTACCGATTGCTCCCGCCCATCAGAGGTTTCTCAGATTCGCAATCAACCAAGACCATTACCAGTTTGTGGCCCTCCCGTTCGGTCTCGCCACGGCTCCCAGAACATTTACAAAGGTCATGGCAGCTACCATGGACGTTCTTCACTCCAGAGGCATAGTAGTCGTTCCATACCTGGACGACCTTCTCATCAAGGCCCCCACCCTCAAGGACTGCGAGGTCAACGTCTCGATCACAATCGACACTCTGAGGCGCCTGGGGTGGTTAGTCAATTTACAGAAGTCCTCGACTACCCCGAGTCAGTCTCTGACCTTCCTGGGGATGCTATTCGACACCTCCAAGGGTCTGGTGATCCTCCCCAGGGACAAGGCACTGGCTCTCCGTTTGGGAGTTCACACACTCCTCCGCAAGTCCCCCAGATCTCTCCGGTATGCCATGAGAGTACTTGGCAGGATGGCAGCAGCAATGGAGGCGGTACCATTTACCCAGTTTCACCTCAGACCCCTTCAACTGGCCATCCTCAAGTCCTGGGACAGGAATCCGTTCTCCCTTGACAGGGAGTTCCGGTTATCAGCAAACACCAGGAGGTCCCTGCACTGGTGGCTCAAGCCAACCTCGCAAGGGGAAAATCCTTTCTCTCCGGTCAATGGAAGGTTTTGACCACCGACGCAAGCCTTATGGGTTGGGGCGCGGTGCACCTACATCACAGAGCGCAAGGCAGGTGGTCACCAAGGGAATCGACCATGCCCATCAACATCCTGGAAATTCGGGCCATCTTCCTGGCATTGAAAGCCTTCCATCACTTGCTGGCAGACTCTCATATCAGAGTACAGTCGGACAATGCCACGGCAGTGGCATACGTGAACCATCAAGGCGGCACCCGCAGCATCCAGGCGATGACCGAAGTAACGCGTATCCTACACTGGGCGGAGGCTGCAAGGTCGGTACTCTCCGCGGTCCACATTCCTGGTGTGGACAACTGGGAAGCCGACTATCTCAGCCGACAAGGAATGGACTCGGGGGGGAATGGTTTCTCCATCCCGAAGTCTTCTGTCAGATCTGTCATCGTTGGGGGACCCCGGACGTGGATCTGATGGCATCCCATTTCAATGCCAAGGTTCCCAATTTCATGGCCAGGACGCGCGATCCGCGGTCGCTCGGAGCAGATGCCCTGGTTCAGGACTGGACCCAGTTCCAGCTTCTGTACATTTTTCCACCCCTCCCCCTGATCTCCAGAGTCCTGAGGAAGATCAAACAAGAGGGTGTTCCCACCATTCTGATCGCTCCAGACTGGCCCAGGCGTACATGGTACGCCGACGTCGTGTAACTCACAGCAGACGCTCCCTGGCGTCTCCCCACACGTCCCGACCTCCTGTCACAAGGCCCGTTCTTCCACCAGAACTCAGGGGCTCTCAATTTGACGGCGTGGCCATTGAGACCTGGGTTTTGACCCAAGCAGGTTTTTCACCATACGTTGTTAAAACCATGATCAGGGCTCGAAAGCCAACTTCAGCCAGGATTTACAATCGTACCTGGAAGATTTTCTTCACATGGTGCGACTCTCGTGGGCAGATTCCACTTCCCTATTCTCTTCCAAAGGTCCTCGGTTTCCTTCAGTCAGGCCTGGACGCCGGGCTGTCCCTGGGCTCGCTGAAGAGCCAGGTGTCAGCGCTTTCAGTGCTCTTTTAGAGGCGTATTGCTAACAAGCCGCAAGTGAAGACTTTTCTCCAAGGGGTTTCCCGATTGGTTCCCCCCTTCAAACGTCCGTTGGAGACATGGGACCTCAACCTGGTCTTGACAGCACTACAGTCACCTCCTTTTGAACCCCGTAGGGTGGTCTCACTCCGCTTTCTATCACAGAAAGTGGTTTTCCTGGTGGCAATCACCTCGCTACGCAGGGTGTCAGAACTTTCAGCTCTTTCCTGCAGACAACCCTTCCTGGTTTTTCATCAGGACAAGGTGGTTCTCCGTACAGTACCATCCTTCCTTCTGAAGGTCGTGTCCAGCTTCCACCTCAATGAGGAAATATCACTACCGTCTCTTTGCCCGGCTCCCGTTCATAGGGTAGAGAAGGCTCTGCATACGCTTGACCTTCTCAGGGCATTGCGTATTTACGTGTCTAGGACTGCTCCCTTCCGGAAGTCTGATTCACTTTTCCTTCTTCCAGAAGGCGTTCGCAAGGGCCTACCGGCTTCCAAAGCCACCCTTGCTAGGTGGATCAAGTCCACCATTCAAGAGGCTTACCGCCTCAACAATTCTCCCCTTCCGGCCGGTATCACGGCACACTCTACGCGGGCGGTAGGGGCCTCTTGGGCCATTCGGCATCAAGCCTCAGCACATCAAGTGTGTAAGGCAGCCACTTGGACTAGCCTGCACACATTTACAAAACACTACAGAGTGCATACCCAGTCCTCAGCGGATGCGAGCCTGGGTAGACGGGTCCTGCAGGCGGCAGTACCCCAAGTCTAGGGGACTGTCAGCACAATATTCGTCCACTGCTTCCCACCCAGGGACTGCTTTGGGACGTCCCACGGTTCTGTGTCCCCCAATAAGGCGACAGAGTAAAGGAGATTTTTGTGTACTCACCGTAAAATCTCTTTCTCTTAGCCTTTAATTGGGGGACACAGCTCCCACCCTGTTGCCCTTGTGGGCCGTTGTTATGGTTGGGTTCTCATATTGTTGTTTGAGCCTGTTTATAGTAGCCTTTTTTTTTTTTTCAGGCATGGTTATGTTTCTGGTATATTCCTCCTAATGCTTTTGCACAAAACTGGAGAAGGCTGACGCCGTCCAGGGGTGTATACTGCAGAGGAGCCAAAGTTAATCTTTTTCAGATTATGCATAGTGTCACCTCCTAGTGGACAGCAGCATAACACCCACGGTTCTGTGTCCCCCAATTAAAGGCTAAGAGATTTTACGGTGAGTACACAAAAATCTCCTTTTTTCATCCACATAGACCTGATTAGAGCAGGGGTCAGTCATAGACACTACAGCTTCATTCACACATGGAGCTTTTGGGGCCACCGTTCTTGGATTTGCTGGATGTCCAGCGATCACTTGTCTGGTGCGTAGGTGAAAGATATATTTTTTGGGGGAAATCTCGTTAATGCAGCAACATAATATTGTCCTTATTTAGGTGCGTGTTAGCAGTATTGCTCTACTAATGAATATCCATGTAGGCTAAAAGGGCGTTCTGTCTTCCTTTGGCTGAGAGCTTTTCCATGGCATGTGCCAAATGCAAAGTATATGTACTAGTGCTGAGCGAACATGCTCTAAGGTGTTATCCAAGCATGTTCTTGTGCTTGAAAAATATGTTCAAGTCCCTGCGGCTGCATGTCTCGCTACTGATCGACAGCCGCAACACATGCAGGGGTTGCCTGTTAGGAAATCCCTACATGTGGTCTGGCTGTCAAACAGCTGCGGGGACTCGAACATATTTTTCGAGCACGCTGAAGATACTCGATTAGCACCCGAGCATGCTCAGATAATGCCTTATCCAGCACGTTCTCTCATCAGTAATATGCACACTAATAGACGCAATACTTGTGGTTCTAGTAATTGAGCTTGCATCATTTTCTACACGAGAACTACAGGAAGTCTTGGTGTTCTGGGCTTACTACGGATTCTCTTATACTTTCATGTGTTATTCAGTGATTATCATGTTTTTTTTCTTTTTGCCTGAATTAAAATCAAATTCAATTTCCTCCCAATTGACAGCAATCGAGTTATCCCTGCAAGAGCAAAAGGCGCAACCATCAGAGACCAAATCCCTGTACCCAACTGTGGACGCACAAAATGACAGCCAGAAGACGGCCAGGAAAGTACGAGCGCTCTATGACTTTGAGGCCGTGGAGGACAACGAGCTGACGTTTAAAAGCGGAGAAATCATAATTGTGCTGGACGATAGGTAAGAAAGCGTGTGCTGCCATTCACACATTAGGGCTTTCCATGATCTGGATATCAAAGGCCGTCAAGATCAGATCAGTTGGGGGTCCAAAACTCATCACCCCCACTAGTCAGCTCATGTGTGTGCTTTGCTCTTGTTTGCCAGCACGTCCTACACTCGGCAGCGTTGTGCTTGATAATGTATCAACGTCCTTTTCACTTTAATGGGACAATGTTCCAAGAACAGATACTATTAGGTTAGCCATATAGTGTTACCGATTACACCACTCACATCCGTACCATTCCTACTGCATTGGAAAATCTGACCAAACTCCTCCAAATATAAATGTGAATAGAGCCATATGGAGTTTTGGACTATTCCATGACAAATTAGATATGTCGATGGGTGCGTCTCTGCACCTATTAATCCTTTCTAGTGTAATAAATAACTTCAATCCAGGCACTATAGTTATAGTGTGTTAGGCTACTTTCACACTTGCGTTTTTTTTGCGCTGCGTGCGCAGTCTAAACGCATACAAAAAACGCATTAAGTGTTTTGCATGCGTTTGCTTATTTTACGCGCATGCGTTTTAACCAGTTTGTAGCCATGCGAACTGTTAAAACGCATACGTTTTTAAACGCTGACGTGCGCGTATCCATGCACATGCCAGCATTCCCATAGACTGTAATGTGATATTTTTTTTTGTGTGTGTGCATTCCGTGCGCTTTTTTTCTGCACATGTGTTTTTTTGAGGCAGGGTGGGTGCACAAAAAATGCAACAGGGCGCGCCTGTGCGCACACTGCAAAAAAACACATGCGCACAAAAACGCTTAGGCTAAGTGCACACGTAGATTTTCCTCCTGCGGATTTTTCCGCGCAGATTTGAAGAAATCTGCAGGTCAAATGACCTGAATTTTTCCTGCGGATTTCTTCCTTTTTTATTGTGGTTTTCAGCGGTTTTTGTGCGGTTTTCCACTGCGGTTTTTCCCCTGCGGATTTGGAGAATGGAGCAGGTGGAAAACAGCACAAAAAAAGTGACATGCTGCTTTTTTTGTACCGCGAAAAAAACGCAGTGTCTGCACAGTGTGTTTTTTTCATTGATTTACATTGTACTGTAAATCACTTTGCGGATCTGCAGCGTTTCTGCGCGGTAAAATCCGTTGCGGATCCGCAGGAAAAATGCATCGTGTGCACATGGCCTTACAAACGCTAGACCATGCGCACCCATGTTAAACATAGGGGCGCATGTACGCGCACGATGCACAGCGCTAAAAAACGCAAGTGTGAAACCAGCCTTACATTTGGATATTCATGTGCACTAAATCAGACAGTAGGAAAAAGAAATCCTCAATCCCCACAAGAGCCTCATTGATGCTTTTATTCACTTGTTGTGTTCTTTTCTTAAACAATTTATATCTTGGAATTAGAAATCTGACTTACTTTACATGTCATTCATTCGTAGCGATACAAACTGGTGGAAGGGAGAAAATCACAGAGGTGTCGGATTGTTCCCGTCCAATTTTGTCTCTACAGCTTTAAATGCGGAGCCTGAAGCAGGTATGTAACGGAGCATATGGGTCAGTATGATGGCTGGGTTATCAATAAACATTATATAGATAGCTGCTATCCATCCCATCCCCTCCACATACACATCTCATATGAGCGTGCATGCTCTGTGTGGGGAGAGGGAAATAAGTCATTTTCAGACATTTCTGGTGGCAGCTTATCATCCTGACATCGAAGGGAATCGGACAGTAAAAATCCAACGCCCCCCAATTCTCATCTCCGCAGTCCTTTCTGGACTTCTGCTGTAACAAAATAATAAAGTCTGCAGCCAGTTGATGTCCACTAATTAGCTGCAGCGGTCATAATAAAACACATTCGGCACTAAGGAGACAAAAGGACTGATACATTAAGGCAAGTGTATCGCAACACTACTTAATGAATTAAGTGCATGTGATAACTGGCGCCGCCGGAAATGTCCTCCAGTAAGGGGCGGGCAGGCGGACATTGCTGGAGTAAGTACAACAGTAAAGTCTCATCAGTTATCATGACTTTGACACCCCGTCCTGGTGTAACCGGCCCAGATTGACATGTAAAACCCAAATGGCGTAATAATTTTGTGCAGCTTCCAAGAGTTGTGTAAAAATATTGCAACTTATTAGGTTTTTTTTTTTTGTCATAATTCCTCCAAAAAGCCGACTAGGAGATGAGGATAGTATTTTTTTTTTTTTTGGTAGCGATTCATTTGGGATGGTCCATATAATAATTTGTGGCTTTGTAAGGCTTCAGATCGGGGTCTCGCCAGTGTCTGTACGCAGCAGCAGTCTTGTCTTCCCTCGCTCTGCTCTATGACTGTTTTCCTTACAGAGATGAATCGTTCCATATTGATCAGGAACAGTTGTTAAATCAGAGGACTTGGGAGCAGCCAGTTTTAAAATGTCACGATTCTATGCAGCAATGCAAATAGCAGCATTTGAGCAGCGCCCAACAGATGGCTGCCTTGTGTTCGGGTTTTCTTTGCTTCCTGAGTAGAAAATGTTAATTGATGTCTAATGAGCAGCTTTTTTAAAGAGAAGAGCCTGGATGGCTTCTGATGTGCGGCGGCCCAGTAACTGAAACCTCCTCCCTTTACATCATTACTGACGGGTCACACTTTAGGTACCAATTGTACGAAAATAGAAAGAGCCAACACTTCAGGTGCAAACTGATGTGCACATAATGTATCGTTAGTAGTGATGAGTGAACGTGCTCAGATAAGGTGTTATTTGAGCATGCTTGGGTGCTAACCGAGTGTCTTCGGCGTGCTTTAAAAATATGTTCAAGTCCCCACACCTGCATGTCTCACAGTTGTTAGACAGCCACTACACATGCAGGAACTGCCAGTTTGTTAGGCAATCCCTGCATGTGTTGCTGCTATTGAACAGCCACGAGATGTGGTGCATCCCGTATGGGTGGCGCGTCCCATATGGCCGGCGCGTGGCCGCGTCACTGACTATTCTGCATTTTACTTTTGTTTAGCCGTTGCTGATAACGCTTCTCCTTCTGAAGAGGTCGTGCTGGAGGCAGCAGCCAAGTCTGAACCTGATGAACCTGAGCCAGTATTCATAGATGAGGTATGAGCAGATTTTTTTTTTCTCAAAGGGAAAGTGTCACTGGTAAATAAGCTTTCTCGTTCGCCTTATTGGGGGACACAGAGACCTTGGGTGTATGCTGCTGCCACTAGGAGGCTGACACTATGCACAAAAAAAGTTAGCTCCTCCTCCGCAGTGTACACCCCACCGACCGGCAGAGAATTCCTCAGTTTAGCTTAGTGTCAGTAGGAGGTGGACACGGGTCTTTTATTAGACCCATATCTACCTCGTCGTGCGTCGTTCCTTTTCAGGTTCTACGGAGGGATACAGAGTGAAAAGTCACATCTGTACTCCCACATGGAGTCTGCGAGTACGGCGTGTACTGCCACCCCGTATCCTTGCAGTTCTCCGCGGCAGGACCAGCCAGACGGACGCCGACACCAAGACGTGCCAGCGACTCCAGGGGTCCTTGTCGCCAGTCTCCCTCCCACTCGCCTACCAGAGCCTGTCGGTTGGATGAGACGCAAAGACTTCTTCAGACAGGTAATGGATCGTGGATGGGTGAGTATTAGGCCCCGGCTTCATATTTATTTTCCTGGCTGCCCATTCCCGACGGTCACCTCTTCAATGGCACAGGGGACCCCGGTTGTAGGCGCTGCGGTCGCTCGCAGTCGCCACAAGGCTATAGGCAGCTCAATGTTGCCGGGCATCCCCCCCCCCCTTTCTGGGGACAGGGAGCACAGGGTTTTTTTCCCTATTGGGAGCGACTTGCGTCTGCGGCGTCCCTCTTTTTCGGACCTCCGCGCCGACCCCCTGCTGACAGGCGGCCGCCGCAACTAATTTAGGCCCCGGCTTCAGTTCGGGCCTACCGCTGCGTCGCGGCCACGCCCCCCGCCCCTTTCTTCTAAGCGGGCTTCTCTCCCGCTCTTCCCAGGCCCTCCCACCGCCTGTCCTTCACCTGCCCAGCCTGTCATTGGCTAGAGGGCGGTGAATCATTAACCCTGCGTGGTGCTCCGCCCTTCCTCCTCTCCTAAGGCGCGCTTTTTCTCAGGACGGCGCCATTTTCCCAGCCTGTTAGCCGGGCACCAACTCCTCACTGGACATCATCTTCTCCAGCTGGTTTTTTGTCAGGAGGGCTGTCGGCCGGATTTCGCTCTGACCTGCATCCACTGACAGGTCGCAGAGCATCGCTTCTGGGGACACCGGACCGTGAGTAGCTCTGCACTGCAGACTGACCCTTCTCCGCCCTCTGTCCCCCAACCTTCCGGCATTACCTCAGCTTTTCACTATGTCTAAGTCTGATCGTACCCGCTCTACCGCCCCCCCCTGCACTTTAGTCAAGTACTTTGCATGTTCTTTGTGCAATCGCAAACTTCCCTCAGGCCAGTCCACTCCCCTCTGCCTGGATTGTAGCAATCCAATTCAGCCTGACGCCGTCCAGGAGCCATCTTCGGCCCCAGGTGAGAGTGAGCCCCCCATGCCTGGCTGGGCCTCCTCGCTATCTCAATCAGTGGCAGACCTCACCAGGGTGTCTCAGTCCCTGGTGGCCGTTCTTGATAAATTGCCCCTGGACTCTTCAGCAGGGCCAAGCAGGTCCCAAATTGTTCCATCTGAATCAGCCAGCGGTAGTCGCAAAAGACCCAGGCAAGATTCCCAGCCGGAATCCTCTCCTAGTCCCATCTCACCGCATAGCCCTTCTCACCGGCCTCCCTCTCGGGCCTCCTCTCCCGAGTCGGGAAGCGCTTTCGGACAGGTCATCTGAGGGGATTTTAGAGCTGGATTCAGACCAGGATGCAAGCATGAAGGTCACAGTGCAGGACCTCATTGCTGCGATCCATCATACCTTCGATATTGCTGACTCCCCTGCGAAATCCTCAGATCAGGAGGTTTCGTTCAGACGGGCAGAAACTCCCTCCAGGGTTTTTCCTTTCCATTCCCAGTTTGGGAAAATTTTTACCAAGGAAAGAGAGGATCCGACCAGACGCTTTCAAAGAGGAAAACGTCTCGGCATACTCTACCCATTTGCTAAAGAGCTCACGGACAACTGGTCGGCCTCTCCCTCGGTCGATCCGCCCGTGTCCAGGCTATCCAATAACACGGTTCTCCCGCTTTCAGGCGTGGCGTCCCTAAAGGATTCTAATGACAGGATTGTAGAATCCCTGGCGAAGTCTGCCTTTGAAGCGGCTTCAGCGGCGGTGTGTCCAATCTTTGCTTCATCCTGGACAGCAAAGACCATAACCACGTGGGCAGACGACCTTCGGCAGGGCATCTTAGATAAGGCGCAACCGGAGTATTTGGCCAATCTCGCCAATCAGATCTCCCATGCTGGGGACTATCTTCTCTCCGCTTCCTTGGATGCTGCATCCTGTGCAGTTCAGGCGTCAATCAACGTTATTGCAATTCGACGTACAATTTGGCTAAAGGCATGGCAAGCGGACTTGTCTTCAAAAAAGTCCCTCACTAACCTGCCCTTTCAGGGGGTGCGCCTCTTTGGGTCCCAATTGGACCAGATTATTAAGGACGCCACCGGAGGCACGAGTTCACTCCTCCCTCAGTCCAAGCCTCGCAGACCCCCACTAAGGCGTCAGTTTCGACCCTTTCGGACTTTCCGCCGTTTCAATACGGCGGACAACTCCTCCAGCCAACAGAGACCGCAGGCTCGCCAGGAGAGAAAGAAAGTTTCCTTCAGACCCACTCCTTCCTGGCGACCCCACTCCTCCTAGGGCAGACCGTTCAGATCTAGATCTGGACGGTCTACTTCAGCATGACTATCATCGGGCACGCGAGGGGCCTTTCCAATTGGGAGGTCGACTTCTTTCCTTCAGGGACGTTTGGCTGGCCGCCGTGGAGGACGCCTGGGTCAGGGAGGTCGTATCCTCAGGATACAAGATAGAGTTCGTCTCTCTCCCACGGGATCGTTTCTTCGAATCCCGGCCTCCAAAGGATCCAGCCTTGATCCCGGGGTTCTCTACAGCTATCGCTGCTCTCCTCAGTTCCGGGGTGATTGTGCCCGTTCCCGAATCGGAGCGCTTCACGGGGTTCTACTCGAACCTGTTTGTAGTGCCGAAAAAAGACGGCGCAGTTCGACCCATCTTGGATCTCAAGCTGCTCAACAAGAGGGTCCGCCTTCGCCACTTCCGCATGGAGTCGCTTCGCTCGGTCATCGCCTCCATGGAGGAGCAGGAGTTCATGTGCTCAATAGACATCCAAGATGCCTATTTATATGTTCCAATTTTCTCCGGACATCAGAAGTTCCTGCGCTTTGCGATTCGACAGCACCACTACCAGTTTGTCGCACTGCCCTTCGGTCTTGCCACCGCTCCCAGAGTCTTCACGAAGATCATGGCTGCGTTGATGGCTTTGTTGAGAGTCAGAGGCCTCGTTCTTTTCCCGTACCTAGACGATATTCTGATCAAGGCTCCCTCATTCCAACAGGCTCACCAAAGTTTGTCAATCGTCCTGGACACTCTTTCCAATTTCGGGTGGATCGTCAACAGGAAAAAGTCCTGTCTGGTTCCTACCCAACGCCTGGTCTTTCTAGGTCTTCTGTTCGACACTCGTCGGTCAAGGGTCTTTCTCCCACAAGAAAAGATTCTCTCTCTGCAGCAGGAAGTACGATCGCTGCAGACCTCGCGATTCCCATCCCTCCGTACAGCCATGAGGGTCCTGGGAAAGATGGTCGCGGCAATAGAGGCAGTTCCCTTTGCCCAATTTCACGCCAGGCCTCTCCAGCAGGCCATTCTGTCGAAGTGGAACAGGTCGCCTCGGTCCCTGGATCGCCCTGTCCATCTTTCTTACCGGATCAAGCGGTCTCTCAACTGGTGGTTGTCGTCACCTCTCATTCTATCGGGTCGATCCTTCCTTCCCATTCACTGGCAGATAGTAACCACAGATGCCAGTCTCCTCGGTTGGGGTGCTGTGTTCCGCAACCACACTGTTCAGGGTCGATGGTCGGATCGGGAATCAGCGCTACCAATCAACGTTCTGGAGATTCGAGCGATCCATCTTGCTCTGGTCCACTGGGAAAGGCTCCTCAAGGGACTGCCGGTACGGATTCAGACAGACAACGCCACAGCGGTGGCATATGTCAACCGCCAAGGGGGAACACGGAGTGTTTCAGCCCTGGCGGAGGTGTCCAAGATTCTTCGTTGGGCGGAGATTTCCGTTCCGACAATTTCCGCGGTTCACATTCCCGGCGTAGACAACTGGGCCGCCGATTTTCTCAGCCGCGAGGGTCTCGCGGCGGGAGAATGGTCCCTACATCCGGAAGTGTTTCATCTGCTCTGCCTTCGGTGGGGAACCCCGGATGTAGACCTCATGGCGTCTCGCCTCAACAGGAAAGTCCCACAATTCGTGTCCAGGTCTCGGGACCCTCTGGCAGTGGGCGCCGACGCCCTGGCCGTTCCTTGGTCCCAGTTCGAACTTCCCTACCTGTTCCCTCCTCTGCCTCTTCTTCCCAAGCTGTTGAAGAAGATCAAGGCAGAAGGACTTCCGGTCATTCTCATCGCCCCGAATTGGCCCAGAAGGTCTTGGTTCGCGGACATTGTCAACCTTCTCGCGGACGCCCCCTGGAAGCTTCCAGACAGAACAGATCTGCTGTCTCAGGGTCCGATTTGCCACCCCAATTCTCGGCCGCTCAATTTAACGGCGTGGCTGTTGAGACCGAGGTTCTGAAACGAGCAGGATTTTCCGACCACGTAATTCAGACCATGATCCGAGCCAGAAAGCCATCATCTTCCAAGATTTACTACCTTACTTGGAAGGCCTATTTCACTTGGTGTGTGTCCAATGACGTCGCGCCCATGTCCTTTTCGCTCCCTTCAGTCCTAGCGTTTCTTCAGGCAGGATTGGATGCGGGGCTTGCCCTCAGTTCCCTGAAGGGTCAAGTTTCGGCGCTGTCCATTCTGTTTCAGAAAACGTTGGCTTCCCGTCCTCAGGTTAAGACCTTTCTTCAGGGCGTGGCTCACACGGTCCCGCCGTACCGGGCGCCCGTGGATCCATGGGATCTTAATCTGGTTCTTGAGGTTCTGCAAGGTCCGCCCTTTGAACCCCTCAGGGATATTTCCCTTTCTCTCCTTTCTTGGAAGGTAGCCTTTCTGGTGGCCATCACCTCCGTCCGGCGCGTGTCGGAATTGACAGCTCTTTCGTGCCGCTCTCCCTTTCTGGTTCTCCACCAGGATAAGGTAGGTAACGAGGATATCGTGCTACCGTCCCTTTGTCCGAATCCAACTCATCCCCGAGAGCGGTCCTTGAACAAGCTGGACCTGGTTAGGGCGGTAAGAGTCTATCTGTCTAGGACGACTTCCCTGCGAAAGACAGAGTCTCTTTTCATTATCCCTGATGGAGCGCGGAAAGGTCACCCGGCGTCAAAAGCCACCATTGCTCGCTGGATCAGATCAGCTATCCTGGAAGCCTACCGTGTTAAGCGTCGCGGAGCCCCTCCGAGTATCAGGGCCCACTCTACTTGAGCAGTGGGTGCCTCCTGGGCGGTGCGCCACAGAGCTTCCGCACTGCAGCTTTGCAAAGCTGCAACATGGTCATCGGTTCACACGTTTGTGAAATTCTACAGAGTCCACACCTACGCTTCGGCGGACGCCAGCCTAGGTAGACGGATTCTGCAGGCAGCGGTGGTGAGTCCGCTGGCCTAATGGAAGTTTGTTTCCCACCCCAGGGACTGCTTTGGGACGTCCCAAGGTCTCTGTGTCCCCCAATAAGGCGAACGAGAAAACAGGATTTTTGGGTTGCTTACCGTAAAATCTGTTTCTCGGAGCCTTCATTGGGGGACACAGCACCCTCCCATGTTTTACAGCTCCTGTTCTTACTTTGGTTGAATGGTTACAGTTGAGTTGTTTATGTTGTCAACCTATTCTGTTACTTCTCCTACTGCTTTCTCACTAACTGAGGAATTCTCTGCCGGTCGGTGGGGTGTACACTGCGGAGGAGGAGCTAACTTTTTTTGTGCATAGTGTCAGCCTCCTAGTGGCAGCAGCATACACCCAAGGTCTCTGTGTCCTCCAATGAAGGCTCCGAGAAACAGATTTTACGGTAAGCAACCCAAAAATCCTGTTATTGTCTAATCACGCTTTTACAATGAAAATATTACTTATTTTTGATATATAGAAAGGAATCAAAACCTTGTAATTTTGACCCTGGTCACAAGGCCTTATACTAGACTACTACTTCCTGTTATGTGCAGAAGACTGTTCAGCAGTCTCATTGTCACCACAGACAGTGTTACAATGATTGAAAACACTATATATAGTAGATAACACAGGATCCACCAATCACAATAGGTGATGTCACAGCTCACCTCCTCCCCCTCCTGTATAATGACTGATGACACGTCTATATACAGCAGATAACGCAGGAGCCACCATTCACAATAGGTGATGTCACAGCTCACCTCCTTTAAAATGTCTGATAACACCTCTATATACAGCAGATAACACAATAGGTGATGTCACAGCTCACCTCCTCCTCCTGTACAATGACCAGTGATTACTATAGTGGGGTCTCCAGTCCATCACATCTCTATATAAACGTTTCCTTAGATTGGGTGGAAATCAATGTGGTTCCCAGTGGTCGGACCCCTCCAATCCTATTGTCCAGAAGATTGCCTGGAATCCCCTCTTTTAGGTCACAGACTCAAGTGTTACATTTCACATGACATTACAACTTTGTAAATTCTACAAATATTGTCTAAATGAATTCTCTACTCTTTTCCAGGAAAAAATGGACCAGACATTACATTTACTTCAGAGCATCGATCCAACAGACCCCAAGCCGGATTCAGTCACTCTGCTTGATTTAGAAGGTATTATGTTATATCCAAATATACAGGAAACACTTTTCACCTATTAAAGGGTCTCCATGAACATTCAGGAGTAAAAGCGAATAATGGCTGAGCCTGTCTTTTTTTTTTTTTTTTTTTTGGCTGAGTGACCGACCATATAATGTGTCTAGCATTGTCCCCCAATATCCCCAGACGACAGATTTCGGGGGGAGGAAGAGAGTCAGGTGCAGTTAATTTCAGAAAGCCTGATCCTTTCGTTCTCGGGAGACCTATGTCCATTCGCTAATTCTACATGCCGAATGAGTTAACTGAAAATCCGTCAGTGAACTTTTTGTAACAGTTTTTTTCTTTCTATTTCTGAACTCCTATCTACTGATTTTTGACTTTAGATGACATCAAAGCTGAGCTAAAGTTTGATCTGGTTAAAAAAAAAAAAAAAAACAGGATTGCAGAGAAAAAGCTAATATAAAATACAAAATCTTGTCAAAATGAGCTCACTTACGGATTATCTGTCAACTCATCCTGCAGTGAGTAATGTGTCTGCAGACAAAAAGCCTATAAAACATAATCAATTTTAGCATTTTTAATTACACCCAATTACAAAAATTATTTTTGAGCCCAAAATGCAATCATTTATGTAGAGGAAGAAAACGTCTCCAAAGGTGAAAATTCTTATTAAAATCAATGTTGATGTTAATGGAAAATGTAGGAAAAAAACATTTTTTTTCTTACCGTGGTTATAGTAGATTATACTTCAGTTTTTTTCATTTTTTATAGATGTCTGTCAACAAATGGGTCCAATGATTGATGAGAAGTTAGAAGAGATTGACAGGTGAGTCCTTGAATCCAGTGGACACCCAAACACAACAAATGAAATATTGTGTAATGTGCTTGTCTGAGACACTGCCATTCATTCTTTAATTCTGCTTTTATTTCTGCACCAGCGACTTTTAAACAAGTTGAAAGGCCCCCGATATCTGTCACGCGTGTCATTTTGGCATATGCAGGACCATGTGTTTTACCATAACTTTTTTTTTTTTTTTAAACTATATACAGACGTGTTCAGCCTGCTGACACCGTAACATGATGTATTTGGTTTTCTTTTCACTATACTACACATCACTGCCCCAGTGGTTCGTTTAGACAACCTACAGAATATATTCAGTGGGAGAAATGTAAATGAGACGTAGGTACTCTTTGGGTGGAAGTGTTACGATCATGTATTACACGTGACATACTATTGACTCCATTGTAGACTATCCTTTACTCTACCGCTAAAAAAAAAGAGATGCTGATGTCTTGACTAAGTACAGTGGGTGTAAATCCCCCCCATACACATTAGACTTAATGTCGACCGCACCTTCAATATTGGCCGACCCTCTAATGTGTATAGGGGGGGCGCCTGCCAAGTGATTGCCGGGGAGACGTTGGGCATGTCTGATTTCAGACTGATGATCGCTTTGTTCTTATGGAGGTAAGTTGTTGGCAGAGATGTCTGTCGGGGGACACAGGAGTGCTCAGACGAACGATCGCTTCTGTGTAAGAGAAGGCTAGTACGGCTGCTGGCCGAACTATTGGCCGAAGCATCGTCAGCCATGTGATGTGTATGGGGGGGGGTGGGGGTTGGCTTAAAGTGGTATTCCCATCTCCCAAGATTCTATCCCAATATGTAGTAGGTGTAATAATAATATTAGTAAATTCATCCAATTAGAATTGTAGCATAGTTCTTCTGATTAGCTCTGTTGCTTACCCCATGCATCCATGGTTATGACCACTAACTGTCACTATGTCAGTGGTCGTAACCATGGATACCTAAACGACTGCAATGCCCTGCACAATGGGGTAAGTGACATTGCAAATCAGAAAAATTACACTACATTTCTAATTTCAAGTATTTACTAATATTATTTTACCTAGTGCATATTGGGATATGTTTGAGATGGGAGTACTCCAATAAGGTTACCTATAAACTAAATAGTGAGATGATCGGACAATCATCGGTTGCCTATCACCAACGTGGCACGGGACATTTTTTTGCTGACAATGTCGAAGAACGATCATTCGTGCTCACAATCGGCTCCATGTAAGTGGTAAGCAAACGACTGCCGATCCCCGTGGGCCTTTAGATCTGCGCAGCTTCATTTTTATGGATGCAATTAATGGCAGATACAAAGTCGTTACAGAATTCAGTATTTCGTTGATGACTTGTGCACTCTGGGAATGTTTGGGTTTTTTTTTTGATAGTTTTGTGCTGTGCTTTGGATTGTCCTTGTAGTTATATCTGTCCCTCCTGTGTCTCCAGGAAACATTCTGAGCTTTCTGAGCTGAATGTGAAGGTGCTGGAAGCTTTAGAGCTCTACAACAAACTTGTGAATGAAGCTCCCATGTATTCTATGTACAGCAAGCCTCCTCCGCAGACCCAGTACCCACCAACGTCCCTTGGGGTCACCATGCAGGTTTGGGCACTTTGTTTTACATTATCAGAAGCCTGAGTCACTGTAACAGGTTACCTGATTCATTGCAAAGTCTGTGTCACTTTGTAGATGTGCTGATTCACACTGTAGGAACGGAGAAAGCGCAAATAGGGTCTTATCTGATAAACAGGGTACGAACAGTACTAAAATTTTACTCACCTGGTATAGGAGAGGTATAGCGCATGGAATTATCAGTCCGCTGCCGCACATCCAGAGGTCAAACCAGTGACTGCAGAAACATATGAGTTAACGGAACTTTTTTGGTGGATTTAATGCGCTGCTTAACATGACAAACAATCACTCGTACATCAACAGGTTGCAGCTTTATTCATATTCCCAACGCGTTTCAAAGTGAAAATCACTTCTTCCTCAGGGAATGATATGCAGAAAAATAGTGTTGCTTGCAAGTTAAATACATTTGAAAAAAACTGGCGCCAAGAGTCACATGTTTTAGAAAAAAGTCAAACTTCATACCATGACCTATACACTATCACACGATTATAACTGATCATTTAATTCTATATAAAATAACATGTTATTTTATATAGAATTAAATGAACGGTTGTAATCATATGATGGTGTATAGGTCATGGTATGAACTTTGACTTTTTTCTAAAACATGTGACTCTTGGCGCCAGTTTTTTTCAAATGTATTTAACTTGCAAGCAACGCTATTTTTCTGCATATCATTCCCTGAGGAAGAAGTGATTTTCACTTTGAAACGCGTTGGGAATATGAATAAAGCCGCAACCTGTTGATGTACGAGTGATTGTTTGTCATGTTAAGCAGCGCATTAAATCCACTAAAAAAGTTCCATTAACTCATATATACTTTGTTAGATGTGTGGATAGCAGTATACAAAGGCTTTCTCCTATGAAACTGTGCTAGGATGTGGATCACTTTATGATTGGCAATGGTCTGATCTCTGGGACCCCCACTGATCCTGAGTGGGTACCGCACTGGTGTCGCGCACCATCTCCTTGTAATTTTTCCATCTTTTCAGAGACCAGCAGACAACCTCATGTACTTGTATGCAATTTGCTGCTGTTCCTTTCACTGCCAGCACACCGGTAGACAACATACACTAACACTAGCGCCAGCTCTGCGTCCCCTCGTTAGCCAGGGTACAGGAGGTTAGACCTCAGCTGGTCAGACATTGATAGCATATCCTAATGAAACGCCCGAGCTTTAAAGATGGGAGTCCAGCACACACCCTGATTCCAATGCTGTGGAAACAATTGTTTTGCAGAGCTAAGAATTATTGAATTAATGTGCCTTATGCTTCATATTAATGTCCAAATAATGCTAAAAAATACATTTTTTGGGTTTGGCGTTATTCCTTCTTCCAGGTTTTGGTTCTCGGATGAATCATGAACCCCGCATCTGTCGTGTCCCTTTTATCATCGTTGGATCAATTAGTCTATTCCGGGTAATTCTTCCAGTTAAAAGTGAAGAATATGTAGGAATTTTTTCTAAGGGTTTGTTCATCCTGAAGATTTTTGGATATTGCAAACTACTTGATAAGAAGCGGAAATCTGAGCGTGACACTTGGATCTGACGTACCGTGGCTCAGTGGGGCAGAATACTGCAGAAACAAGTCCGTTCTACTGTGAGCTAAAGTATAATTGTGCCACTTATCACATTTTTCATACTATTTTGGCTAACATGAGGAATATTCCCTTCATTTGCAAAGTGGATAAAAAAAAATCCAAGCGTTGAACCAGGTCTGTTAAAAGCGTTCAGAGTCGTGAAGGTCACCTGAGATTTCTCGCTGTGGCTGCACGCTGGCCCGAGAGCAGCAGTAAATTGGATTATGATGTTTTCATACGCCAGGCAGGATGATGTCTCTGGGAAGCATCTGCTTTGATCTCGTTCCGCACTAACCATTTTTAGGCCGACCCCTGACACGGACTCCGTAGGGACCACTTGTTAAGAAGAGACTCTTTGTTCAAAAGTTTGGTCTCTGAGGACGTGAGCAAAGCCGCCCGACTTCTCACCGCATGAATGCATCCTGCTGTTTTAAAGTTACCTGGTCGTCGTCTTCAGTATCATATCTTCCAGATAGCGTTCTTGCTCAGGCTTTGGTTTATAGTTGCAGATGAAAATATGCCGGTGGCACCATCCCAAAAGAGGGTGAATGGATAACTGTGGACATGTTTTTATGTATGACCCTCCTGCAAAGACAGATTTCTGATTATTGACCCCTGTGCAGTCCGATCCTACCGTCATGTCTTTCTTCCTTTGATTCGCCACCTCTTTTTCTTTCAAGAGGCAGGGTAACGCCACACGATTGTGGTATGAGAATTTGATTGAACGGTTCACTTATATTCTGTTATAATGCAGTGTAATAAGTTCTATCCTCCTCCGTAGGGTTATCCCGGACAGCCTCAGGGTGGCAGCTATATGGTGCACGGCATACCCCAGGTACATCCTCCAGCTCTTTCACAAGGATACAGCATGAACCCCGATCAGATCGGACCCCTGAGATCTCTACCACCACATATCAACTCAACAGTAACCACCCAGGCCGCTCAGACACCATTTTTGAGGTAATCTAATTGTGACTGTCACGTATAGATAGATCATCTTAAAGGACTTGTCTATGTAAACTCTCTTGCTTACTGACATTGGGTGTGAAGAGATACCCGCCTGCTGGGCAGGACTGTCACAGAAAACATGGAGTATCGTGCATGCGTCTTATTCTAATTTGTATCACTATACTCTCTGGACAGTAAGCCCCACTTGCAGACAAGGTGGGAGGGAATTTTTGCACAACCTCTTAAATATTTTTATTTCTTATTATAATGTTTTTTTTAATTTTTATTGTATTTGCAGCACAGGACACGACGCTGGTTTAAATCCTTCCTATTCAAACTACGGCCAGCCGATGGGAATGTCTGCCGACATGTCAGCCTACCAGAACACTACGTCTTCTTTGCCTCCTGGACCTGGCTACACAATGGCCGCCCCCTTACACTCCATCCCGCAACAAGCCCCAACTTACTACCAGCAGCCCCTTCTCTGAGACTGTAAAAGACCTGTGTGCATCTAACTTTGTGTGTATCAGTCACAAGTCTCCTAAAAGGAAAACTCTTACTCTCTGACCACATTTTTTACAACATTCCTCGGTTCGGTTCTGCTTTACAAAGTGAGATAACTTTGCAAATCCATTTCTTTTACATTTGTTGCGCTGCTATTTCGCATATTTGGATCTCCTGGCATTTTGTCACTGTGAGCATGCACTGTAGGAGCTGCTCGGATGACAGATGTGCCTGTACACCTTCTGTTACTCCCGATCCATCCCGTAACACGTGCACACACGGCTCGTCCAAGCATGCATGTATTCTCAGTAGGGAGGCACCTCTGACAGCAGCTTATCTCTCAAGAGAGCAAAAGAATCAGGCATTGTCATTCAGCTTGCCTAAAGGCCCTGTCACACTTAGCGATGTACCAGCGATCCCGACCAGCGATATGACGTGGTCAGGATCGCTGGTACATCGCTAAGTGGTCGCTAGTGAGCTGCCACACAGGCAGATATCACTAGCGACATTGCTGGGGACGGGGATCGCTACTTACCTGTCACACCAGGCGATCCTGCGTCCTCCCGCCCGGCTCCACGCGTCGCTCGTCGTCACAGCAGGAAGCGCCGCAGGAAGCTGACGACGAGAAACAGTCCTGAACGTTCTCGCGCGATCAACGATAAGCAGCGGGGGAGCTGGTCGGAGGTAAGTATCAGACACCGTGATATCGCTAGCAACATCTCTATAACGTCACAAGTTATAGCGATATTGCTAGCGATATCGCTTAGTGTGACATGCCCTTAATTCCTCTTTGATCGGGAGATTCCCATTCATGATGTCGCCTCTTTGGGGTTCATTGAAGGGTTTGTCTCCCAATGCAGAACAAAGTGGTGCTGATCATGCCACACTGGAGAGTGTGCGCAAGCTCCTGGTATGGCGCTTGTGTCCTATTCATTAAAATAGGAGATGTACCATACCCGCTTCCCGTTGGGTATGTGTCATCTGCACTATTCACTTCTCATTGCAGAATTGAGCGGTGCCGAATAAACCCTTCAATAGCGCAGCGTGCCGCACCGTGTGCTTAAATCCCAATTTGACTAGGAAGCAGAGTACTGTTGTAGCATCAGCGCGCTACACGATGGCTGCTACATCTGTCGACGGCCGGTCCTGCCACAATTGACTGATTCTCCCGACTTTGTATGTCTGGGCACTATTTTAGAGCTTAGCTGTTTGGTAACATCATGAAGAAATGTCAGAAATCCGCACAAAAGAAAACAAAAGTTTTTGCAAAGTTACTCAACTCGTTATGTAGATGTAAACCGTGACATGTTGTTTAGACAAAAAAAAAATGGTTTTATATATTATTGATCAGAATATTGTATATATAGATAGAGTCCGAGATTCCAACAAACCCACACAGCGTGCGATCTCCTGCCGGACAGAGACCCCGGGGAAATATTCACGTGCGAGTAGCAGCAATTCCCACGACTATTCGCTTTGATGTAACGCCTCCTGTCACTGAAAGGCTCTGGCTTCAGAAGGTTGACATAGTAAATAGAGCAGAATTGTACCAACTGGTTCAATTGAGAAGATGTAAAAATAGCTGAGGTTTTATGTGCCACGCTATAAAGCTGGAAGACTTAAAAGGTAACCAAGCTGTAATTCTTCTGCCGTCGTGTTCCCTGGATGTTAAAACAATGGTGACACGTTCCCTGTGATTAGCTCAGTCCTAGTATGGAAACATATTTCACTTGTGCTCTTAAAGGAGATTTGTTATGAGACGTGTCCAAGTAGATAACACAAAACTAGTGGGGGCAATTGTGCAGATAAATAAAACTTCCTAAGTGATCGTGTAGATGTTATGGACAGGCCGTGGCTCTACTGACCTAAACGTCACAACTTCATATGTCTTTGAGACAGTGACACTCTGGTCGGGAGAACTGCGGCCGGTCAGTGCTTGGACCGATTTGCATGACCCCTCCCTTATCATCCAGCCTTCACTTTCAGGGTCATTAGGTAGGTGCAACTTTACCCACTGGTTCAGACATCGGACATTTCTTGCAACTTTCCAATGCATATGCAAGCTTTGTGTGGCTCCACATGCATGTGCTCTCAATGGAGGGGTAGGAGGAATAAGCCACTGTTGTCTCTTCTGTATGCTTCAATCTCAAGAACAGAAGGATTGGACATGTTCAAATCCCACATGCACAACCCTTCTTTACCCTGACGTTAGTTGTTCTCACCAAAAGCTGTGGGAGTCTTCTCTTGACTCTCTGGAAATACTGTGATCCAACTGCACCATAGAAATAAATGCTGAAAAGATGTTTAAAAAGTTTGGAAAGAAAGAAAAATCCCCTCAAAAAGTTCACCAATCTTGGGCCTAGTTCACACTGCGTCAGTGCGTTCACAGGTGGCCGCCTGAATTTCATCTAGAAATTAGATTTAGATGAACACATTTGCAAAGGTTTAGATACAGTGTTTTGAGCTGTTCTATTCCGGCTCCATAAAATGTTTATTTCCAGCCATGGTGGGATCTGCAAATAGCTGATCATGGAGGTATCTGTTGTCGAACCCCCACCGGTCTGATATAGATGACCTATCTTAAGGACAGGTCGTTAATATACATTGTCATGGACAAACCCCTTTTAATAGTTGGATGGGATTGTAAAGCACGGTGAGATATTTTGCAGAGATATAATTTATCTGCACAATGAGGGGGTGGGTGAAATGTGAGAATCACAGGAGCCGAGCAGCAAGAGCCGTCGCTTGCTCAAAGTCTGTTTTCATGAATGAGTCACATCCGCTCAAGAAATGGGAGATTTCTGCTGAATAAATAAGAGGTAGATAAAAAAAGTTGGAAATATTTAGATTGTTGGATGGAAAAATGGGATTTTAAACACCTTTTTTTTAAGAAAAAAAAGTGACAGTTTGTAATAAGATTTGCAAAAGATGTAAAGAAAGGATGTCAGGTTTTCTATGGTGCTGTATCGGAGGACAGCATTGGATACTGCCGGGACTGCTGAGGTCAGGTATGTGTGGCTTATGTATAAAATACAGACTACCAAAGAAAGTGCAGATTGAATATATGCCATTAATGGTTATTTATTATTTTAACTTCATTTTTGCCCAACTTTTAACTCTTCTTAAGGTTATTGCCTGGGATTAAAGAACATGGCTTCCTAATATTGAAAACTGCACCATCCCTGTCTCCATACAACCTATAGACAGGTGGGTATGTTTTTGGAGAAGGAGGCAGCCATTTATTTCTCATCCTGGACAATATACCTTTTAATAGGACTTTTCAAAAAGCTGAGAAATTCTGGCTGCCCACTACCCACTCAGAATGATTGACAGCTCCATGGGGTCAGGCAGACTCATTCCTTGTGTCCAGACAAGCATCGCTACAAGAAATCCTATTACATTATATATCCCCCAGCTCCGTGTCCCTAGATCCGTCCTGTCCTCTGTAGTCGGATCATGCAGCCTGAAATGCATTGGGTGACTTTCTCATTATTCCCATTCACTTCCAAGCCATCTGTTGGTACCGCCGTTCAGCCAATCTGTGCACTTCTTTGTTAAAATGCAAAAAAAGGAATACAGCTCGAGACAAGGGGATTCATTTAATGTAATTTTATTTTTTGTCATTTTCGTGGCACGCCCTGGTTGTTGGAATCTCTTTAACATACTGCAAATACGAGCTTGTCTTCCAAAATAGAAAGGGAAAATATTAATCATTGAAATGACATGCATTGCAGGCTCGAATGGCTGTGAGGATAGGAGATAAATGTATGTTCACTGCAGCTGGATTCTCTGCAAACCCAGATTCCCCAGTGTGAATAGAGCTGGAGTGCGCATGTGTGACCGTCGCTGTATTCACTTCTATGGGAACTTATGTAGATTCTAGAATCCAGGCTCTCCCGCTCGTCCTGCAGAACCGAGGATCGGGGCTCTCTCTTTCATCCTTCAGAACTGAGGATCGGGGCTCTCCCGCTCGTCCTGCAGAACCGAGGATCGGGGCTCTCCCTCTCATCCATCAGAACTGAGGATCGGGGCTCTCCCTCTCGTCCTGCAGAACCGAGGATCGGGGCTCTCCCTCTCGTCCTGCAGAACCGAGGATCGGGGCTCTCCATCTTGTCTTGCAGAACCGAGGATCGGGGCTCTCCCTCTTGTCCTGCAGAACAGAGGATCGGGGCTCTCCCTCTCGTACTGCAGAACAGAGGATCGGGGCTCTCCCTCTCGTACTGCAGAACAGAGGATCGTGGCTCTCCCTCTCGTCCTGCAGAACCGAGGATTCAGGGCTCTCCCTCTCGTCCTGCAGAACCGAGGATTCGGGGCTCTCCCTCTCGTCCTGCAGAACCGAGGATTCGGGGCTCTCCCTCTCGTCCTGCAGAACCGAGGATTCGGGGCTCTCCCTCTCGTCCTGCAGAACCGAGGATTCGGGGCTCTCCCTCTCGTCCTGCAGAACCGAGGATTCGGGGCTCTCCCTCTCGTCCTGCAGAACCGAGGATTCGGGGCTCTCCCTCTCGTCCTGCAGAACCGAGGATTCGGGGCTCTCCCTCTCGTCCTGCAGAACCGAGGATTCGGGGCTCTCCCTCTCGTCCTGCAGAACCGAGGATTCGGGGCTCTCCCTCTCGTCCTGCAGAACCGAGGATTCGGGGCTCTCCCTCTCGTCCTGCAGAACCGAGGATTCGGGGCTCTCCCTCTCGTCCTGCAGAACCGAGGATTCGGGGCTCTCCCTCTCGTCCTGCAGAACCGAGGATTCGGGGCTCTCCCTCTCGTCCTGCAGAACCGAGGATTCGGGGCTCTCCCTCTCGTCCTGCAGAACCGAGGATTCGGGGCTCTCCCTCTCGTCCTGCAGAACCGAGGATTCGGGGCTCTCCCTCTCGTCCTGCAGAACCGAGGATTCGGGGCTCTCCCTCTCGTCCTGCAGAACCGAGGATTCGGGGCTCTCCCTCTCGTCCTGCAGAACCGAGGATTCGGGGCTCTCCCTCTCGTCCTGCAGAACCGAGGATTCGGGGCTCTCCCTCTCGTCCTGCAGAACCGAGGATTCGGGGCTCTCCCTCTCGTCCTGCAGAACCGAGGATTCGGGGCTCTCCCTCTCGTCCTGCAGAACCGAGGATTCGGGGCTCTCCCTCTCGTCCTGCAGAACCGAGGATTCGGGGCTCTCCCTCTCGTCCTGCAGAACCGAGGATTCGGGGCTCTCCCTCTCGTCCTGCAGAACCGAGGATTCGGGGCTCTCCCTCTCGTCCTGCAGAACCGAGGATTCGGGGCTCTCCCTCTCGTCCTGCAGAACCGAGGATTCGGGGCTCTCCCTCTCGTCCTGCAGAACCGAGGATTCGGGGCTCTCCCTCTCGTCCTGCAGAACCGAGGATTCGGGGCTCTCCCTCTCGTCCTGCAGAACCGAGGATTCGGGGCTCTCCCTCTCGTTCTGCAGAACCGAGGATCGGGGCTCTCCCTCTCGTCCTGCAGAACCGAGGATCGGGGCTCTCCCTCTCGTCCTGCAGAACCGAGGATCAGGGTTCTCCCTCTCGTCCTGCAGAACCGAGAATTCGGGGCTCTCCCTCTCATCCTGCAGAACAGAGGATCGGGGCTCTCCCTCTCATCCTGCAGAATCGAAGATTAGGAGTTTACCTCTCGTCCTACTGAATTGAGGGTCGGTGCCTTTCCTCTAGTTTTCCTAGTGAAGGGTCATGGTTGTTCCTGCAGTCCTGCTGACCTGAGATTTGGCGATCTACCTCTTGTCCTCCAGAGAAGAGAAGAGAAATCCTTAGGACCAGGGCTTTTGTTTCATGCTGCAGGGCTGAGGATCGGGGCTCTTTCTTAGTGTGTATGGAGTCCACCAGCGCCACCTCTGCAAACCCAGAGTCCCCAGTGTGAATAGAACTGTAGTGCGCTTGTGTGACTGTCGCTGCATTCACTTCTATGTAGATTCTAGAATCCAGACTCTCCTTCTCATCCTTCCCTGAAGCTTTGCTCGCTTCCAGCCACCATTGTCACACTTCTTATGACAGTGAAGCTGTTTGTTTTCTCGGCCCCTTTTGCCCCATACTGTGGTCAGACGGCTGCTGTATCGTCAATGCTGGCTTAGTAGAGACCTACTTACCTGCATGTCACTGCCAAATGTCTCATTTTCCTGTGCTAACCAAATGGATGAATGTGGCGAGTGATAGACTGTGAAATAGAAAAACACGCACCTTAATAAAGTAAAAATGCCTTTTAAAAGCTGTTGGACAAAATGAGAGAGACATGGCTGCTTTCTTAAAAAAAAACAAAAAAAAAAACAGCGCCATACCTGTCCACCTGTCTTGTCTATTCATATCATTGGAGCAGAGCTGCAGTACCAAACACAACCTGTGGACAACTGTGGCGCTGTTTCTAGAAGAAAGCAGCCATATCTCTCTGATCAAAGACCACCCCTTTTACCCTTGGAGAGCGGAGGCAAACGATATATTTAGAATTTTATTGTGATGTTTCGAAGTTTGGGTCAGGAGAACCGCGGCCAGGTCAGAGACAAAGGTTCTTACTCAGACCGTGACTGTCGGATGCGTGACACCGACGCCTAAGAGACGTTTGCCGCTTCTACCGATTGAGAATAGAGGGGCTGTAAGACCACCGGTTGCAGCTGTCACCGGTCGCGCCTGACCTGTTTTTTTTTTCCTCCTAACGTCTTCTATTCTTTACTTTCTTGATTCATCGTGTGATTTCGGTGATATCCCGTGTGTTACGTCGTCATGTACCAGAATTGCCGTAGATTGATCGCCTCTACACATGATCTAGTTTACGACATATAAAATGTATAAATAGTGTATAAAGACCAAAAGTGCGCCACTGATGGTGAACGCCAAGCGTTAGGGCATGCTGATGCTTGTAGTTCGACATCAGCTTGAAAGGTGACACATAGGCCACATCTTATATAGACAGTTGTCTATGTGTAATTTTATACCTATATTCACCCCATCTTTGGGCGAGGGGGGGGGACAACCCTTCCGTTTTGTACATACGTGGCAGCGTTGCAATGTGTCGGAGGGGGACGGCGGTGGAGGATGGCGTTTAACTTGTAATCTGATCACTTTATTGGAAAGATACTCTGTAGATAGTGTAATAATTGTTTTATTCTTTGCTATGACATTACGAGGAGGTTTCATGGTGTTCATGGGATGTTTGCTTATTCTCTCTTTTTTTCCTTTGCACAATACTAAATTGTTATATTTATTTTCAGGATTATCAATTAAAAAAAAAAAAATTCTGCCGAAAAGTGTTTTTGATATTTTTATTCTAATAAACTATTAATAACAATATAATGTTTAAGTGGAAAACAAAAAAAAGGAAAAAAAAAAATATCCCAAATAAAACCAAATAAAATTGCTTTAATTAATACACAGCACTGGCTTTCTCCAAAGATAGTGCTCACTCCAGGAAAATTAGTGCTGTCAATCACCAGTGAGGGAGGCGGGGACATGCAAAACCAGGAGACGGATCAGTGCTTTGAAATTTGGCCACGCCCATGGTGCTCTAAGCAACCTAATTCAAATTAGCATATTTGATTAAAGGGGAGTTCCCAGGCTTGGGATTGGAGTCTGCAGACCCTCTGTGATTGCAGACTTGTGGATCTTCACGACACAAGTAGCTGAGCAGATTGATTGATTGGATGGGTTGGTGGAAAAAGTATTTAGGATAACCAGTAACTCGTGATGAGCGAGCGTACTGGGGTAAGGTGTTATCTGAGCATGCTCCTGTGCTAACCGATTGTCTTCGACGAGCTCGAATAATATGTTTGAGTCCCCCACGCCTGCATGTCTTGAGGCTGTTCGACAGCCACAACACATGCAGGGATTGCCTAACTAACAGGAAATCCTTATGTGTTGTGGCTGTTGAACACCCACGAGACGTAGCCGCAGGGACTCAGACATATTATTCGAGCACGCTGAAGACACTTGGTGCGCACCCGAGCATGCCCAGATAACACCTTATCCAAGCACATTAACTTATCACTACTAGTAACTTATTGATTGAAATTCCTGCTAAGTTTCGGCTTAGGAGTCCAGTGAGCGATTGACGGCTATCTGTACTCATTCTTACACAGAGAAGGTTGTCAATCATTGAGTGATCCCGCCCACTGGACTCCTGAGTGCTAAATAAGCAGGAATATTAATGAATAAAGAAGTTATCCTGAATCTTTTTCTCCAGTAACCTATATATCAATCTGCTCATCTCCTCGGACTGCCGGCCATTTGGAAAGCATTTTCATAGCAATAGCTTCCCGGTAAGCCTGTATATCTACTCCATTCCATTTACTCTTTTCCTTCTAAGAAAACTATGCATACAAAGCTGAAAGAGTCACTAAACCCAAATTCTCATTTGTTTTCCCTTTCTATAAATTCAGTTTATTGCTCTCTGTTATCAGCCACTTTAAAGGGAGACTCCAATAAAAATAAAAAAATCTCTTCTCCGCTGATCTAACGGCACATACATCATAGTTGCAGCGGTTTTTAGAAGCGGTCTCGCTGCTCCTTTAAGTTTCCACGAATGAGAAGAAAGAAGTACAATCGTCCTACTTACGATAAATAGGATGGTTGGAAACTAAATATTCTCTAGGAACAGTGACGGAGGAAGAACATGAAGGTAGCAATTATCTGGCTGCCTCCCAAGACTCTGCTAAACTTGGTGCAGTATTAAGGGTTTCAAGAGGTTTCGGAAAGAACAAGACTCCCCGCTACACAGAGAAGGCTGCAGTTAGAGATCCTCACAGACTGTCCTCAAGAAAGTACAGCGCTGATGCATGCAGAGACATATGGCAATGCTTTCTGCAAAGCAACTGCTGGTAGTTTCTAAAATTGTCCGCCAAGCTCCCAGAGCCCTGGAGTGTTCATTAAAAATCATGACTAGAGGAATGTAAACAGCACCGAGATAAGAAGAGTGGAGAAGTCTTGCAATCCCTCTCAAAGAATATGAAAGCAAAACATCTCCTCTGGGTCATCACAGGTTAATTCACATCTCCTCGATTAAGGCAGGTCTTGGAAAAATCAGCAGCCTATCACAGTCTTGTGTTAAATCTACATTTCAAGACTGCCAGTCCAGCTCACTCTTTCTGGAAGACCTTGAGAGGTAGGTCATAGCTGGCGAGAACCTTTATGAAGAAGAAGGGGTGAACATCTATGACTCGATGGACGGTAGACTTGCTTCTGCGCTGAACAGACATTGCTGAAGCATCAGCGGATACAGCAAGGGTTAGCATTCAATTCCCTGCTCTCGGATGCTGGGCTTGAAGCTGTGGTGCTGAAGATGTCGGCTGTATCGAAAAAGAAGAAATGATGATGTTGACTGTGAAGAGCTAGTAGGACCTTGTCCAAGAGCACCGATGAGCGTATCTTCCTTCACCCCTGCTGTGAGGACATGTTCTTGTAGACATGTCTAGGAATTCCTACCCCAAAAATGGAATAACTGAGGTACTGCACGCTCCAATCTTCCAGGTACAACTAGCATCAGTCCCAGGATGTCCCTTGTCAGGTTGACCCCTTGGTCTATAACAAGGGCAGAGAGCCATATGGTTGACTGTTTACTTCTACAGTGTGGTTGTCTGAGAAGTATTAGGAGATACCATGCCTTGTCTTAGAATGTCTTCTAGATCTCGAAGGTCTTCCTAGTTTTCAAATATTTTTCTGTTCTATGGCTATAGGATAGGTATTAGTTGGGAGATACTATGTCATGTCACAGAAGATCTACTAGATAGCTTGGAAGACTTCCTAGTTTTTGAATCTTTTTCTGTAGGGTGGATATAGGATAAATATCACTTAGGAGATACCATGTCTTGTCACAGAAGTTCTAGATTTCCAGGAGGTCTTCCTAGTTTTCATATATTCTTCTGTAGAGTAGCTTTTGGGTAGATAATTTTTAGAGGTGATACTCTTGTCATGTCACAGAAGGTCTGATCTTGGAGGTCTACTTAGTTTTCAAAGGTTCTTACGTAGAGTGATTAAAACACTGTGAGTATTCGTTAGGAGATAGTATTTCATACCTTTTGGAGTTTTTCTTAATTTTGGAAATATCTTGAGTCTAATTTTCTTGAAGTCTAGAGTCTTAGAAATCCCAATGCAAGTCATGTAGCTAAAGGTGTTGGTCAGGTCTTCATTGTACTTAGGGAATTTTCCAATTGTTGTTGAGGTATCGAGAGGGACCGCTTCTAGAAGAAGTAGACTGAAGAGGTCAGATGGAAGTACCACCTCTACAAGCTTCATCCTCAGACAGGTAGGATGATGACAATATTATTATTAATGTTAATACATACCGTAAATGGCTATATTTCCAAAGTTAATGCATGTGCCTCTGTACTTGAGATCTACAACATGAGATCTAGGTGGTTAAGTCTTCAGTTTGTACTTGTTTGCAGTTTCATCGTCTCTCCATGATACGGAGCTTAGCCTATATTGTATACCATGTGCACATGTTCTTACCACCCACAACAAGTGATGAAGTCCATGTGATCTTGGCCCCCTCCCACCAGTACTCACATCATTGACATCCTTATATGCACTAATCCAACAAGAAAGAATCAAAAATGTTATTTTGTTGACTGTCAAATCAACCTTTCCAGTAAACCTGCTGTCAGCAGGATCTAGAGGTAGTATATTGCTGGGCAGGAGGTGTCGAGCCGATTGATAGATTGTTTTGAACTTTACTTCGAAGGAATAATCCAGCTTCACTCACGCATTGGATGTGAGCGGGGCCGGTGATGTCACTGTTACAGATATCTTCTGCATGGGAAAATGGATGAATCCAGCTCACCTGATTGTCTCTTGGGCGTGCAGGACCACGGAAACGTGTGACCACTCGTGTGTAACAGGCATGAAAAAAACAAAAAGACCCGATCAGAACAACGCGTTTCAGCTCAGATAATGAGCGCCTGTGAATGTTTGACACTCGTTGCTCTGATCATGTCTTGACTTTGGAATTTTAGTGGCTGGACTTTTTTTTTTTCTCTTTTTTTTTTCATGACCGATATCTTCTGGCTTCTGTGCGATCAGCAGATATCTTGCACCTATCCTATTTATTAGGCCGGAGTCACAAATGCAAGAAACTAGCACGAGTCTCGTGTCTCAGTACCCAGCACTGCCGCCGGCACTCGGAACCGGAGCGCTCAGCTGCATAGAAATACATACAGCCGCACACTTCGGTCCCAAGTTCCGGCGGCAGTGCCGGGTATTGAGACGCGAGACTCGTGTGAGTTTCTCGCAAGTGTGACCCCCGGCCTTCGAGTAAGACCAGTAGGTGATACACGTTGCATGTGCATGGTAGACAGTTAAGTCATTGGAGCCGGATTACCCTTTTGAGTGACATACACAAGATAAAGAGGTACTGTAGATAAGTGAGGTCAAATTTGGGGAAGGAGGCAACACTGCTGGTGTAACGAGAGCTACTGTGCAGAAATAGGCTACATTCACAGCTTTTTATATGAACACATTCAAAGTTTGTGCCATGAAGCTCCTGGTATGGGCGCCAAACGTAGTCATGGATGGACGCACTTTTTCATGCGGAGGCATCCTGCAAAAAAAATAAATGCCCTTCAGTGGTTCCCCCCCCCCCCCCCGCCGTAGAGGTCGAAAAGCCTAAAACAGAATTGAGCATGTGACCAATATTGTGAGCTTTGATTTTTGTATGTTGTATAACATATATTTTAATCTGCTTTTTATTTATGAAGTCATTGCACTTTGTGCTACTGCAGCGTAAGTCGGCCGTCCTACTGGTGATGTGAGCTTGGGTTATAATGACAGCGTGTTAATGAGACGAGGGTAGGTACACGTTTATATATTCTCAAGAGCATTGAAATAATTTATACTGTAGATGTGGCATTGACTTACTTTCTGAGACATGAAAAATGAGTCTGGCCTTTCTACAATAGAAAAAAAAAAAAAATCCAGCATGGAATGAAAAGGTAAAAAGTGTGCTCTATTACTAGTTACTATAAAGGAAAAACATTTTCCAAACAAGCATGCAGGCAGTTACGTCTTGTACTTTCGGACATCTTGGACTCATTTTATAGATAATTTGATAAGAAATTAAAATATGTTACCCCAGCCATTCAGTGCTTCCTGCCTGTTGTCAAGTGTAATCTACCACTAGCAGCAGAGATGCTGAGACGGATTTCTGGAAGAGGGGCGGAGTCTTGGTCTCTCTGTTGTTCTGACTGTCAAAAGTCATAGTCATAAAAAAGACAAGATTTCAGTTTAGGGCAGGAAAACCAATTCACAATGGGAGAAACAATGCATGCTGGGAAGTGAGGGTAAGGAATTTCCTGCTATAGTGCTGGCAGAATGCAGATGAAGAGCTGCTTACTCAAAAAATAATGGATGGTAACTTACAGTGTATGAGAATCCATTCACATGAGCGTTTTGATATTTTTGTCATGGCTCATCATGGAGTTAAATATTCCTTGGAGAAACCTATATCTGCTTAGTAACATTAACTTCAAGGCTGCAATACCAGGCAAAGCCTATGTACAGAAGTGGCGCTGGTTTTTTTTTTTTTTTATTTTGTTTTTTTTGAAGCAGACATTTTTCTAATTCTGGATACCCCTTTTTGCCATGTGAAATAATACCTTGTCTCATCCTTGCTGCATTGCACTTCTCCCACCCCAGCGTTGATAAATGAATTGCGGTGCATTAGAGCCTTCACATGGTTCGCTGACCGGTGGCATCGTGGAAGGTCTCCATTTCATATTGCTGCTTTGCAGTACCGGGACCTTGGGATTGATTCTGAACAGAGAACTGCACTATGGGGATGCTATGACCTTCTTACATTCTTGTGAACTTCCTCCAAGATAATAAAAAAGAAACCACATTATGGATTACATATTCCATGCTGACTGTAATAAAATAGCATTTTGAAACTTTTTGAAAAGTTTATGTGAGAGATATATACTGCTCAAAAAGAAATAAAGGGAACACTAAACAATACAATGTATTGCTTAGTGTTCCCTTTATTTTTTTGAGCAGTATGATTATATATATATATATATATATATATATATATATATATATATATATATATATATATATATATTTATTTATTTTTTTTTTTTTTTTTTTTTATAATGGTATGATTTGGAGATGCATACAACTTTTTTCACTTTTTTTGGGGAAAAGTGCTGCGACAAAAATGGCACTTCAATTTTTTTATGGCGTCTATTGTAGCGGTTATTGTTAGATGTTTTTATAGGCTGGAAATGGTGATACTGAATATGCTTTTTTCTCTTTTTTTTTTTTTTTATTTTGTGTTGGGAGTTATCTTGAAGAACTCCTTTCATATGTATTTAAAAAATAGCTTACACCAGCTTCTTATTTTCTGACCTTAGTCGTGGTGCTTGTACGGTGCGAGCGACCACTAACTAGCCAGTTGGAACCCGAGAAATATAATCCTGTCAGGTAAGGAAACCACGATGGATTGATTAAATAACCTGTAGAGTGTTTTTGCCCATATACACAAGCGAGTGCACTGTCACTTATCCTCCATAATATCACAATCTTTATTTATAGATTATGGGTGCGGGGTATCGACAATTAATTGAGCGCTGTGGTCAGAGTGACAATTAAGTAACGTTCAGATTTTCTTAAATTCTATTTTGCCTTAATGGATCATTTTGGAGAACCATTAAGGCCTGTGTCTCCAGTAATCTCCATGTGTCTAATAATGTTCTCGTTTTAACACTTTTTATAATTTTTATGTAGAAAATGATTGTATTAAATGTTCTCTGTATTTTCGGACTTGATCTCACTTGATAGGTAATACACAATCTACAAATTATATATTTATTTTATGTTTTACTCTCAGAAATTTGGTCCTAATTGATGGACACTCAGTGCCTCCCTTCTGTGTTACTTGCCCTCCTCTTCCTGTTGTCAAGTGTAATCCATCTCCAGCAGCAGAGATGCCAAGGCGGATGACAGGTAGTGGAGATGAGTCTGTCTCTCTATAGGATGTTTGGGCACGTCTCTGTCTTTCTATAGGAAATGAGGCAGGTCTTTGCCGCTCTACAGGAAGTGTGGGTGCGTCTTTGCCGCTCTACGGGAAGTGTGAGTGGGTCTTTGTCTCTACAGGAAGTGATGGCGGGTCTTTGCCGTTCTAAAGAAAGTGGGGGCTGATCTTTTTCTCTACAGGGAGTAGGGGTGGGTGTTTGTATTTTTACAGAAAGAGGAGATGGGTATTTGTCTCTCCTCAGGAAATGGTGCTGGTCTTTGCCTTTCCACAGGAAGTGGGGGTGAGTATTTGTATTTTTACAGGAAGTGGGATGGGTCTTTGTCTCTACAGAAACAAGGGGCAAGGATGGGGTTTTGTCTCTGTAGGAGGTGGGGATGGATCTTTTTCTTCATCAAGTGAGGGTCAGTGTTTGTGTCAACATAAAGTGAGGTTGGATATTTTTCTCTCTGCTCTTGCTCTCGTCTTTGTCAAACCGCTTATAGGTACAACAGAGAGACAAATATTTTGTTTTGAATATTGGACAGGAGCTATGTGTTCTGGGAAGGGAGTGATAGGAAGAGCAGTGGGGAATTGGGAGAGATGAGTATTTGATTATTTGTTTTTCATGAATGGAGCATTATATGGGGCCCATTATATTGTCTGGAGCATTATATGGGGCCCATTATACTGCATTGAGCATTATATGGGGCCCATTATACTTTATGGAGCATTATATAGGGCCCATTAGACTGTATAGAGCATTATATGGGGCCCATTATACTGGATGGAGTATTATATAGGGCCCATTATACTGGATGAAGCACACTATGGGCCCATTATACTGGATGAAGCACACTATGGGCCCATTATACTGTATGGTGCAATATATGTGGCCCATGTTTCTGTATTTAGCACTATATGGGGCCATTATACTGTATGACGCAATATATGTGGCCCATGTTTCTGTATGTAGTACTATATGGGGCCCATTATACTGTATTGATCAATATATGGGGCCTATTATACTGTATGGAACATTATATGGGGCCCATTATACTGTATGGAGCATTATATGGGGCCCATTATACTGTATGGAACATTATATGGGGCCCATTATACTGTATGGATCATTATATGGTGCCCATTATACTGTATGGAACATTATATGGGGCCCATTATACTGTATGGATCATTATATGGGGCCCATTATACTGTATGGAACATTATATGGGGCCCATTATACTGTGTGGATCATTATAAGGGGCCCATTATACTGTATGGAGCAATATATGGGGCTCATTATACTGTATGGAGCAATATATGGGGCTCATTATACTGTATGGAGCAATATGTGGGGCTCATACTGTATAGAGGACACTCTGTGTGACTGTAGACTTTTGAATCCCTCCAGGACACGCACTGTGCACTGCGAGGATTTGCCGGTTTCTGAGCTATTGTAGAATTTACAATAGATATCACTCATGTAAGGTAAGCCACTCTAAGGCTAACGTCACACGTTCAGTATCCGGTCAGTATTGTACATCAGTATCTGTAAGCCAAAACCAGGAGTGGGTGATAAATACAGAAGTGGTGACGGGTTTCTATTATACTTTTCCTCTGATTGTTCCACTCCTGGTTTTGGCTTACAAATACTGACTGTGTGACCGTGGCCTTAGGCTACGTGCAGACGCTGCGGATTCATCCGTGCGGATTTTGTAAAATCCGCAGGTGAAACCGCAGGTCAAAAGACCTGCGGTTTTACCTGCGGATTGCTCTGCGGTTTTGCCCTGTGGTTTTTCATCTCCACAATGGAGGAGATGGCAAACCGCAGCAGAATCCGCAGAAAGAATTGACATGTCAATTCTTTCTGCGGACTGAAAACCGCAGATAATCCGCACCGTCTGCACTGCGGTTTTTGATTCCCATAGGGAATCATGGTACTGTACACTGCAGCAAAAACTGCTGCGGGTCCGCAGAGGCCAAAACCGCTGCGGAACTGCAGCAAAATCCACAGCGCATGCACACAGCCTTAGACTGCGACTGGTGTTGCAATTCAGTACAATCTACTTGAATAGGATTGAGTAGCAATACCAGGCATAGCCATGGACAAAAGTGGCGCTGTTTCTAAAAACTGTTTTTTGTGTTTTTTTTTCGCAATCTTAGACAACCCCTGTGAGTAGAGTTGAGCGACTTTGGTCGGATCGGGTTTCGTGAAACCCGAATGAAACAAAATAAGTTTCAGATGAAACTCGTCCGACTAGAGCAAAACAAAGTCGGAGTTTCGTCCGAAACCCGACCCCAATGCAAGTCAATGGGAAATAAAAGTCGGACGAAACTCCGACTTTTTTTGCTCTAGTCGGACGAGTTTCATCTGAAACTTATTTTGTTTCATTCGGGTTTCACGAAACCCGATCCGACCAAAGTCGCTCAACTCTACCTGTGAGACTTTAGGACATATCAAATTCACTTTCCTACATATATTTTTTTCCTTGCTCCTGTACTCGGAGCATTTCTAAGAATTTGATTTGCATGAATGCCTGCACTTGGCTAATAGTTATACTAGGAAACTGCTGACTACTGTGAGAGGGAAGGAACGTGACAGCTGCTCTCTGCACAGTAAGGGCCGATTCATCAGTTGAATTTTTTCTATGTCACTTTTGTTTTTTGTTTTTCTCTAGGCACACGTTACGTTTCGTGCTCCAATCCTTAAAATGGCCCACGTGGTTCATGAGATTTGAGCAAAACTAAAAATGCTCTTTATTTTCGTTTTGAGTCTGATTCATTATTGCGTTTGTGCCTTATTTTTAGTCTAGTTTCTGTTTTGCTTTTTTTTTTTTTTTTTTGTAGACCGTTTTTGATTTGTGCCAAACTTTTCTTTTACTTTGCGCCTTTCTCAAATTCTATTTTATTTGTAGTCGCTTCTTTTTTCTTTATGTTCCCCAATGTGGGCGTGCATTTTTGTTTTCCAGATGTTTTCAGCCGATTTATCAATTGATCAATTGCAACATTTTTGTGCAAATCTACGCCAATCCTTCACCCCCTTAAGTGATTTTATGCAATTTTTTTGGTACAAATTTTGCGACTGTGTAATGGAACAAGCAACTTTTTATGTTCCAAAGAGTCGCAAAAAAAGTTAAGGAAAAATCTTTAAAAAAAAAAAAAAAAAATTTAAAAAAACAAACAAAAAAAAACCTAAAAATAAAAATCACTTTTGATTAATTTGCTTTTCCGGATTTAAATCCTTTTTTTTTTTTTTTTTTTCTCACTTCGACCATAAGTGTAGATTCCCTGTACTCCTTCCTGTATGCTATTATTGTGGCCTCAGTTTTTCTTTGTTTCTTTCTTTCTCTACTCAATAGCCTGCAGAAGTGGTGAGACAAATGGCGGGCTTACATATTCGCCGGATAGGAGGGAGCCTCAGAGATCAACTGTAATCTGAAGATCGATTCAGTAGCTGGTATGTTTTTATGCTGCAGCACACCCAGAGGAGAAACTTGGTATTGTACAGCATTGCTCCTCCAGAGTGAAGAACACTGTTGGTAACTACTCTTTGAAAATCAGTTTTCTAAACCATAAAATCCTTTTACAATTTGAATACTCTTAGAGAGTTTTGAAACTAGATCACTTTTTGAAACATGTAAACTGTTCCCCTCGCCCCCCCAGAAATGGGGAACCTTTCTAGCATTTTTTGCCTTTCTTGGTCCAATTCCCCACCTTTTACATTCATGTCCTTGTATTAAACAATCTCTGAAGATGATGATGTCGGCGGCTCGCACTTTTTTTTTTTTTTTTTTTTCCCCCGGATCATGTACTTTTCTATTTAAATCGCATTTCACACATTTGCTGCTATATTTAGCACTTCACACTAGGCATTTTCCAGTCTTTCCATTGAAACGTGTTAAAGCTGTGGGAAAAGAAAAGTTCAACTCGCTAGACTTACCAGTGCTAATCCTTAAAGGGGGGGTGCAGGATTAGAAAGAAAAAAAAACAATTATTTTATATTTTTTTTTTACCCCTCGGAAATGGGGCCACCACTGTGTATGTTATTGCAAAAGTGCGCAGAAAGAAACCTCTGCAAAATGCAACATGTGAACGAGCCTTCAGATGGTACGAACTGTTAAGGGGGACGTTTAACAATACATAGACTGCAATGCACTTATATGAAGGTCACACATTCGCTGCACATAGTATATCAGAAGCACTGCAGCTTCAAGAAAATTATGAAAAATTAGATGGACTTTTTTTTTTTATTCCATTTTGCAGTTTTGGTGGGATACGAGCACTCTCTTTTTTTTTTTTTTTTTTTTTGTGCTTAAAGGGGTTGCCCTGTCCAAATTGATAAGTCTACAGTCACTTTGCGGGACTGCAGACTTATGAATCGCCGATTTTTGGGTCGGGACCGGAGTGTATTTAGGCAGTAAATATACCCCCCAGCCAGTAGGAGCAGAATCGCTCTCCATACACTTGTATTGAGCGAGGCCGCACCCCGTCTAGTGACATGGCCTCGCTCTATACAAGTGTATGGAAGCGAGCCCACTGACCAGGACTGCATGTCAGAAAGGTCAGAAACCAGCTAATGCCCACCACGCACTGTGCGTGCGCTGGGGGGATTCATCACACATACTGAAGACTTAACGATTTGGACTAGACAACCCCTTTAAATCCATGTATTTTAGACTAAAAATCATTTTTGCAATTGAGTTTAATTAAAAATGTTGCACAGTTTGCAGCCTCTGTGTTGTACTATCCAGGGCTGTGGAGTCGGAGTCGTGGAGTCAGAGTCGGAGCCCATTTTGGTGGAGTCGGTGTCATGGAAATTGAGGAGTTGGAGGTTTGGCTTACAGACTCCACAGCCCTGGTATGAGGGAGTCGGAGTCATGGACACTGAGGAGTCGGAGGTTTGGGTTACCGACTCAATAGCCCTGGTACTATCTATTGCTGGCTGCAGATTGAGTCCACTAAGAATCCATCAGTGAACTCGATCTATTAGCGTTTGTACCTCTTATTGGTCTTTTTCTGAACTCCCCTGTGCAGATTTATGATGCAAGATCTAGACAAATTTGACTTGAACTTTGTAGTTATAAATCACAGGAGAGGAATTTGAGCAGTGGTAGTGAGAGGGGGGGCGGAACGGATAAACTAGGGACAAACTAACTCCTTGTCTGAACCAGCTCCCTGACAGATTCTCAGTTAACTCATCCTGCATTTAGCAGTATGTAAGGGAAGCCACCCCTGCAGCACCGCAGCCACACTGCACGTCTTGGAAAAAAAAGTTTGTCCCATGCAGTGTGGTATTGGAGTTCCTTCTTCATGCACATCATAAATATACAATTTCAGCATTTGTACAAATCCTGACACCATGAAACCTTTCTCTAATATTTAAATGTCGCTTTAAAGTTGGAGGCAGGAAGCTGCGGACGGGGAATTGATGTGGGGACATTATCTCTCTTTCATCTGGCGTATAGAATTTCAATCAAAATTTCATTTGGGAACGTAACCAATTACCAGGATATTAGGCTGGGGAAGTAAGTAGGTCAGCCCTCGTCGTACGTCCTCCTGATATCATCCCTCATGTGTCACATTAATACGAATCATTCCTTTTTGCTTGAAAATTCTTGTGTCTAGCAGACGCTGGAAGAAAGGAGCATTCGGTGAAGACTTTAAAGGGTTTTCTCCGCCTTGGACAAAGCTTTTTTTTGTTAGGTTCCATTGCGACATTATGTCCCTGTACAGATAAGCTGTAGTCTGTGTGAAACTAGGGTCCTTCCCTGCAGTGCCCCCGCAGGGGAGATGGAGCATTACATGGTGCCCTTTGATATCAATAGGTTGTCCTTAAAACACACTTTTATATTTTGTCTACATTTTTATTTTTTTTTTTAAATATATCAATCATTGACAAATATACAATGTACAGCAACAGAGCGCACTATAATTAACGTCCGATATAGAAGCGGGTACCCCGCAGCACATCATACCACAATTCTTTACTTCTTGTTCTCTCATATAGAAAAACATGAGAAATTCAGCTCAACGAACTAGTGAAAAAAACTTCTAATTTACTCATCAAAAAGTGCTCAGCGGAGGGTAAAGCGAGATCTTCTTGTTAAATGGCCATAACACTTTGTGCTGTATAACACAGCAGATTTATCGGCAGGAGTAAAAGCACACAGAACTAGATGTTTTTTCATATGCATTCAGTTTTTAGAAAATTCTTGTTTTATGACTGCCGCAGCAGCAAATACTAAGTTACAATGGTGCAAACATAGATATTAATAACCCACAAGTGCAATCAAGAAACTTATAAAAACTTTCCAAGCGTTTCTTACTAGCATCTCCCGTATCTCTTGCTGTCACCGCCGCAATTAGGAGCCGAACTGCTCCTCTCCTGCATTCAGTCTGCCTATGTCAATAAACAGTAGAAGCAGGATCAGATACACGGCGAATCAGATACACGGCGGTAAGATACACGGAGAATCAGATACACGGCGGTCAGATACACGGCGAATCATACGCAACGAATCAGATACACGGCGGTCAGATACACGGCGAATCAGATACACGGCGAATCAGATACACGGAGAATCAGATACACGGAGAATCAGATACACGGAGAATCAGATACACGGAGAGTCAGATACACGGCGGTCAGATACACGGAGAATCAGATACACGGCGGTCAGATACACGGCGAATCAGATACACGGCGAATCAGATACACGGCGAATCAGATACACGGCGAGTCAGATACACGGAGAATCAGATACACGGCGGGCAGATACACGGAGAATCAGATACACGGCGAATCAGATACATGGCGGTCAGATACACGGCGAATCAGATACACGGCAGTCAGATAGACGGAGGTCAGATACTCGGAGGTCAGATACACTGACCTTATCTGTCACCTTCTCTCCATTCTGATACTCTGCAAAGAATTTGATGAGGCAAACAAAAAAAAAAAGGTGTGGTAGAGGGCAGCCTTGTCTCCATAGTCGCACTAAGTTTCCTTTAATGGGAACCTGTCACCTTGGAAAATTCTGTTTACCTATAGATATAGGATTAATTTGTAGGTAAATAGTGTGACCATTCTACCGGGCTGGGTTGCCTTACTGGAAGTGCGGCTACCAGGAGAAAATAAACTTTATTCCTCCCAAGAACTACCAGCTTTCAGTCATAGGGGTGTGCACTGCGACTACGGTCGATCACGGCACCGCTTCCTAAATCGTGAGCTGTGTCTGTAAGCATGCTCCGGCACTTTGACAGTTCGCTCTGCACAGATGTGCTGTAGAGCCGGCTGTCAAAGTGCTTCCAGCCACCATTCACAGTATAGAGTGGTGCTGTGAGCATTGCCCCATGCATGTTCCATGACTGAAAGCTTAGCGGCTCCTGGGAGGAAAACAGTTAGTTTTCGTCCAGCAGCCGCACTTTCAGTAAGGCAGCCAGCTTCTATCTGCAGGTAAATGGAGTTTTCCAAAGTGACCGATTCTGATTAAGCACTTTCTCCCGCAATATGTATGTGACTGAAAAGATAATTTATGCTAATCTTATTACCGATGGCTTACCCGCCACCTCTTCTGTAGGGTCTGAAAGGCTCTTGGAATAAGGGGAATCCTCGGTCTCCTTTAAGAGTCATCAGATCGGCAAACCTGCCTGAAACCTCTCAGAAACCTGTTCATCAAGGGGCACGGTTATGACACATTTATAGTCCAAATGAATCGTCCTCTCTGATTCTTGCTGTCAAAGGCTTGTAAGCAGGACTAATAGCGGTCAATACTGATGAGCGCAAGTGCTCGTTATTTGACTTTGCCGAGGGTGCTCGGGTACGCACTAAGTATCCCGGGTGCTGGAGTGACATGTTCCGAGTCCCCGCAGCTGTTAGCCACAAAATATGGAGATATTGCCTGATAAACACCGGTAATCCCCGCATGTTTTGTGGCTAACAGCCACATAACATGCAGCCGCGAGGACTCGAATAAGGAGGAAGGGCTGGAGAGCAGGAAGTGCTTTGACACGCCCCAATCCACTTACTGGTACTTACCAGTGCACTATGTTGCCTTATGAAGCAGCAAAGTCCCTTCTTTTGACCATCTCTCTGGCTTCTCTCTTCCCCTTTCCCTTTTCCATAGGCAGCTTGGAATCTAATCCCTTAGTCCTCTGAAAGTCCATCTTAAGGATTTTAGCGGGATTCTAGAGTGAATGATGAGCTCAGGGGGCCTGTGCAGAAAAGACGTTGCTCCTAAGTGGAGAAACCGCAAAAGTTACTTTGCAATAATGTTCTAATGCTTTATGCAAAGTTTGCTGACCATTTCAATTATCCGCGCATTATGTATGCGACCCCCTGGAACTTTTCAACCTTTTTCCACATATCATGCTTCAAACATAAAGATGCAAAGATGCAGGATGGGAAAAAAAGTGGTCAGACAATCCACGCTGCGAATCACTATGAACAATTATTATTACAGTGGTCTTTATTCGACGCGTTTCAAAGTTTCACAGAACTCCTTCCTCAGGAAAAAAAACCTTTTTTTTTTTCCTGAGGAAGGAGTTCTGTGAAACTTCGAAACGCGTCGAATAAAGACCACTGTAATAATAATTTTTCATAGTGATTCGCAGCGCGGATTGTCTGACCACTTTTTTTCCTATCCAGCATCTTCTACGTTGGTCCCTCGTGGATCTGTAGTTTCTGCAGCAGCGAATCTTCCATGCTTATTACAAGCTCCATCTGGTAAGTGTATTATTTTTAAATTGATATACCTACTCTGGATAATGCACTATTGCGCTATTTCTCTTCAATAGTATCTCAAACATAAAGATACCAAATGTAAATTTTTGGTGAAGAATCAACAACAAGTGGGACACAATTGTGAAGTTGAATGAAATTTATTGTTTATTTAAAATTTTTGTGGAAATTCAAAAACTGAAAAGTGGGGCGTGCAATATTATTCGGCCCCTTTAGCTTAATACTGTGTTGCGTCACCTTTTGCTGCGATTACAGCTGCAAGTCGCTTGGGGTATGTCTCTATCAGTTTTGTACATCGAGAGACTGAAATTCTTGCCCATTCTTCCTTGGCAAACAGCTCGAGCTCAGTGAGGTTTGATGGAGATCGTTTGTGAACAGCAGTTTTCAGCTCTTTCCACAGATTCTCGATTGGATTCAGATAACGTAGTAACATAGTTTTGAAGGCTGAAGGAAGACCTTATGTCCATCTAGTTCAGCCTATTTTTAGTGCAGCTGTTCTGCATTGTTGATCCTGGGGAAGGCAAAAAACCCACAGAGTAGAAGCCAATTTTCTCCATAGGGAAAAAAATTCCTTCCCCCTAAGCTGGGTCAACCATCTACCTATAATATTCTGTTATTCGTAACCTTCTATACTGTTACTCACAAGAAAAGCATCCATTCCTTTCTTAAATTCATTCAGTGAGTTGGCCATCACCACTTCCTCAGGAAGAGAATTCCAGAGCTGCTCTTACCGTGAAGAACCCTCTTCTATGCTGGTGCAGAAATTGTCTTTCCTCCAAACGAAGAGAATGCCCCCTTGTTCTTGTCACAGTCCTTGGTACAAACAGTTCATTGGAGAGGTCTGGACTTTGACTTGGCCATTCTAACACCTGGATACTTTTATTTGTGAGCCATTCCATTCTAGGTTTTGCTTTATGCTTGGGATTTGTTGGAAGACAAATCTCTGTCCCAGTCTCAGGTCTTCTGCAGACTCCAACAGGTTTTCTTCAAGAATGGTCCTGCATTTGGCTCCATCCATCTTCACATCAATTTTAACAATCTTCCCTGTCCCTGCTGAAGAAAAGCAGGCCCAAACCATGATGCTGCCACCACCATGTTTGACAGTGGGGATGGTGTGTTAAGGGTGATGAGTTGTGTTGCCTTTACGCCAAACATATCGTTTGGTATTGTTGCCAAAAAGTTCAATATTGGTTTCATCGGACCAGAGCACCTTCTTCCACATGTTTGGTGTGTCTCCCAGGAGGCTTGTTGCAAACTTTAAACAACATTTTTTATGGATATCTTCCATAAAGACCAGATTTGTGCAGTGTACGACTGATTGTTGTCCTATGGACAGACTGTCCCACCTCAGCTGTAGATCTCTGCAGTTCATCCAGAGTGATCATGGGCCTCTTGGCTGCATCTCTGATCAGTCTTCCCCTTGTTTGAGATGAAAGTTTAGAGGGACGGCCTGGTCTTGGTGGATTTGCAGTGGTACGATAATCCTTCCATTTCAGTATGATCACTTGCACAGTGCTCCTTGGGATGTTTAAAGTTTTGGAAATCATTTTGTATCCTAATCCGGCTTTAATCTTCTCCACAACAGTATCACAGACCTGCCTGTTGTGTTCCTTGGTCTTCATGATGCTCTCTGTTCATCATACAGAACCCTGAGACTATGACAGAGCAGGAGCATTTATACAGAGACTTGATTACACACAGGTGGATTATATTTATCATCATTAGTCATTTAGGACAACATTGGATCATTCAGAGATCCACAATGAACTTCTGGAGTGAGTTTGCTGCACTGAAAGTAAAGGGGCCGAATAATATTGCACGCGCCACTTTTCAGTTTTTGAATTTCCACAAACACTTAAAATAACCAATAAATTTCGTTCAACTTCACAATTGTGTTCCACTTGTTGTTGATTCTTCACCAAAAATTTACATTTGGTATCTTCATGTTTGAAGCATGATATATGGGAAAAGGTTGAAAAGTTCCAGGGGGCTGAATACTTTCGCAAGGCACTGTATGTCTCTCAGATAATGGTGGGAAAGCCAACACCAAATTATTTTTGTGGGGGCCCCCAACGACTTTGATTGTCTTTGTCTTGGTTTCTGCACTAATTCTCTCCGCCTTCTTATATTTTGAAGATGCATTTAAGAAAGCAGAACTTTGGTAAATGGTTCACGTGCAGACTCATACTTCCAAGTACAATAGTCATCGTGCAGATCAGTGTGTGAGACACGATGAAGATGGTGCGGGGGGACAGGGATGACTCAATCACTTATCTCTCTACTAAACTCCACAAAGTACAAAGAACATGTCTCCAAGTGTAATAGATCGGGGAGTTCTGCCCACAGTCTGTCAGGTTGTTGTGTTCAAAAAAGTTTTTTCTTCCATTCATGTGAAATTTGCAAATCCGCCTACTCGTTATCTGCTGGGGCAGAGGCTTCTAGACAAGACTCTTCTCCGAGACCTGCACATGCTATAGTGCAAAGAAATACCGCACTGCAGCGCCAAATACCACAGTGCAGTACTAAATACCTCCCCCAGCAGCGCCACATACCGCAGTGCAGCACTAAATACCTCCCCCAGCAGCGCCACATACCGCAGTGCAGCACTAAATACCTCCCCCAGCAGCGCCACATACCGCAGTGCAGCACTAAATACCTCCCCCAGCAGCGCCACATACCGCAGTGCAGCACTAAATACCTCCCCCAGCAGCGCCACATACCGCAGTGCAGCACTAAATACCTCCCCCAGCAGCGCCACATACCGCAGTGCAGCACTAAATACCTCCCCCCAGCAGCGCCACATACCGCAGTGCAGCACTAAATACATCCCCCAGCAGCCCAAATACCGCAGTGCAGCACTAAATACCTCCCCCAGCATCGGCAAATACCGCAGTGCAGCACTAAATACATCCCCCAGCAGCGCTAAATACCGCAGTGCAGCACTAAATACCTCCCCAGCAGCGCCAAATACTGCAGTGCAGCACTAAATACCTCCCCAGCAGCACTAAATACCTCCCACAGCAGTACTAAATACCTCCCCAACAGCGCTATATACCGCAGTGCAGCACTAAATACCTCCCCAGCAGCGCTAAATGCAGCAGTGCAGCACTAAATACCTCCCCAGCAGCGCTAAATACTGCACTGCAGCACTAAATACCTCCCCCAGCAGTGCTAAATGCAGCAGTGCAGCACTAAATACCTCCCCAGCAGCAGCAAATACAGCAGTGCAGCACTAAATACCTCCCCAGCCATGCCAAATGCTAAATACCTTCAAGTACCATAGTCCAGGACTACGTTTTCACGTATGAGCCTGTAAGTCACTCCTTCAGACAGTTGATCGGTGTGTGTTTGGGGGGTTGCAATATTGGATCCCCACCGATGTTATATTAATGGCTTATCCTAAGGTAGGGACCCTCGCCTCACAGTATGACAAGTCCTGGTTTTAAGGTTAGCCCCTAGGGCCCTGGTGCGGTTGCAATCTCTGCACCTATTAGTTACGCCCCCTGCTGGTAATCCTTCATATGTCACGTTTTTGGTCTGTTTTTATTCCTCTCGTTTTTCTCTGCATCTTCTGATATAAAGACTCCTGGTGGTGGAGCTGTGGTCTTTTTACACCAAATATATATTTAATTTGCTGCCCTGATCTGTGGCAAATGTCAGATTGACTCGTTGGCATGCCCCCTGGCACGTGCCCTCCTTAGAGTGCCTGAGCCGCTCTTGGTCACGAGGCTCCAGATGCCCTTTGATGTAACGTTCCCCTCCTGTCCTGGTTACCTGTTACCTCCTCTCTGCCCTTCACCCTATATATTTATTGCATTACATTGCCCAATCCAGTCACCAACCTGCCTCTGCGTTTTAACATGTTTCACATTGGGTTTCATCCATCTTTCCACTGACTATAAATAAATGATCAAATTTATTAAAATGACCTTTTCTGAAATTTGCTTTAAAAAAAAAAAAAAAAAAAAAGGTAACGTAAATAGACAGGTGTGAAAAAACTTCCACCATCAATCATATTTTATGCTTAGGCTATGTTAGATCTTCACCACCAGGTGGCAGTAGTGTACAGCTTTTCAGCTGCGCCTGACATTGACTATTCGGTTTCCTCTATAGACTGACTACATTTATATACCATTATCCCGATGAGTTTTTGCGCTTCCGTATATAGTGGCGATGTTCCATTCTGCAGCATCGGGGGCTGTGGGTTCCCCATGAGCAGCGGCTTTAGTGGCAACTGCTCCAACTGCGCTCCAGATAACTGTACCATTGAGTCCTGGGCCTTATTTTCCTTACTTTGAAGCCCCACGCCAGCTTGTGCTTAAAAAAAAAAAAAAAAAGTAATTGAGATTAACCATAACTGTAGTGTAAAGCATGGTGAACAGAATCATTATAGCCTTTAGTAAGCGTCGACAATAGAAATGGCCCTTTATAGATCGCTGCAAATTCTGATTAGTAGCTAATATATTCCTGGTGATTTTTAATGTAAGGTGGCCTAAACTATGGTTTAATTCTATTTTCAGATACATTGTTCCGAATCACAGCCAAAGAGTTACATGATACATGATACAACTGTTTTTGCTTGCAGCTTCCACTAGGGGGAGCTCACTGCAGAGGGATTTGTGTAACTCTAGTTATAAAGCACAGAGAGCGCCCCCTAGTGGTTGTAGAAAGAATTTTATATTCTAGCAGGTTTTTCTGAAGGTCTCAGAAGGGGTTTAGAAACCCAGACAGCATTTATCACCTCTCTACAGTATGGAGGTAAATGTATGGTTGGTGGGGGGGTCCAAACAGTTGGAACCCTCCACTGTTCCCAAGAACAGGAGTCCTGGAATGGAAGAATAATGCATATATTGTAGAGTAAAAGTCCTCTTTCTTTCTGAAGAGGCAATTTGCATATTATTTTCCCAGAGGAGCATTGCATGGCGAATAAGTCTCCTTACCTTGACAAGCCACAGCTGGCATGTCACTCTCCGCAAGGAGAAACCTTACTTCTTAGACCCTAGTCCAGAGCCTCTCACCTAGCCAAATCAGATCTCATACTTTGCACTGACGAGGGCCAACAGCTCGAAACACCGTGTCTGCCAATTGAGATTCTGATTTGGCTTGTATCCTAAGTCATACTACAAGACTCGTTAAAGGGTTGATTGTGACTTGTAGGATCGCTACTACCAATAGGTGGCGCTGTAGAGTAAAAGTCCTCTTTCTTTCTGAAGAGGCAATTTGCATATATTGGAGCACTGCTCCATTCACTTCTATGGGGTCTGTAGGAGTGGAAGTGCACATGCAGGGCCACGACTCCCATAGACAGTGATGGTGCCTGTGCAATACCGTGCTATTCACGCAAGGTACCCAGACCCCCAATCTTGGAATTATTGGGACCCCCATCTTTATCTTCTTTACCAGTATGCACAGTATTAAGATCTAATGTATAGTCTGCTCCAGATCTCACTGAGCACCGCGGAGAGCTGTGCAGCCCGTGCCATTCATTATTATGGTAAGCCTGCAGACAAATGTGCCAGTCTCTGCCGAGCACAGTGCGGTCTGTCCTGTGGGTAATTGCTAAGGTGCCCTGTATGTAAAGTAGACTGATAATTTGCAAGAAGTGTGTGGGCATGAAGAAGAAAGAGTAAAAAGGGAGAATGTGACGGAGAACAGCATCTCCGTCATCAGAGCTGCAAAAAAGAACGGCGGCGGAGGAATGTCTGGGTTATGTGCAGTGCTGCTTGTGGGCACCCCTTTTCTTATGCCCGATAGTACCCACTTGAAAACTCTGCAGCCACTCAGCGGCTCATGCCATGACCTCTGGTGGAACCACTGAGCTCAGTGATTGGTTGCAGCGCTGTTGTTATAACCTCAGTGCTGCAGACAATAACACAGGCGCCAGACCAGGGAGGGTACTAAAAACAGTTATTTAAAAAAAAAAAAAAACAACTGCAGGCAGGAGACAGGGGGTTTCACAAAACTGGAATACCACTTTAAAGTATTGGACATTTTATTATAGGATAGCTACTTCCAGTAGGTTGTGTTAGAGAGCTAAATCGTTAACGTTGATCTGGATATATGATCTACTAGAACTGCAGAGCAGAATAAATTGTGTGCATGTTTTTTTTTTTTTTTTTACGTGTCGCCTCTCCGTTGCAGAGATGTTAGCAATCAAAGTATTGGCACCTAATGAGTTAACTTTTTTTTTCTTTTAAGTGCAAGTGGGTGTTGTTAGTTTTCATTGGGGGCTTGTACTCCTTCTCCCTGTATAAGTTACCCAGTCATAAGCAGGCAGCCCCATCCTTGAGAGAGAACATGCCCCCACCAGAGCTTAGGTTTCTGTGTGTGTTTGGGAAGTAAGCTGACCTCCTGGTCTCACCTCCTGCATGATTAGACAGTGCTGGGTATAGAGCACAGATAACCACACAATGAAACTCATAATTGTTCCCATAGACCCTGAAAGGAATTACAATTTTCACTAATACGCTGCAATATACTGTATGTGTCAGTTTTCTTTACTTCTGGCATTCTGTTAATGAATCAGAAAGCTCAGTATGAACAATGCTACACATCCTACCTAATGAAATATACAGCAAATAAAAGGGGATATAGTGGGAGACCAATCAATTTAGGTATAGTTGGTACATACACCACCCCAGACTATATTGTAGCAACAAAAGGACAGTCATAAACCAAATCTAGAATAAAACGACAACACATGACCATAGTCCTATCAATAAAAATATTTTATTTAATGATACCATAAAAACAAGGTTTAATTGGTAAAAAGGCAAAGCATCAAGTATACATAATCATATAAATAGAAATTAAAGGGTCAACTAACCATATTATTGAAAAGAGGTTACATATGTATGTAGGGTCCCATACGACAGAAAATTATTGAAAAAATATATTATGTGACCGCTGGAAGCAGTGTACCAAAATCATGATATACTCATGATACAATAGTGTTGCATAAAAATGTATATAATAGTGCCATAGAAATATGTGATTATAAACATGTGTTAACACAACAACATACCAATGAAATAAAGTGCAACATATGTGCAACCAAAAACACAATTTGTGTAATAAATGAACAATAAAGTGCAAAGTGCAATAATGTCCAGCAGGGGTTGCTACACAGAGATAAAATTATGATCTTGTGACCATGAACTACCTCTTAACAAGTGAGAGCATATAGGGGCGCAATTCGGAGATAAAAAACCACCACAACCACGGGGAAGGGCAGCTACCTCTGGCGTGTAGGAGCATTTATAAATCCACAGGTATAACTATTTAACAGTATAGTCTGGTTGTTGGCAGCAACCATTCCGTTTTCTGATTGTTCTAGTACTATTTGTGGTGGTTTTTTATCTCCGAATTGCGCCCCTATATGCTCTCACTTGTTAAGAGGTATACGTTCATGGTCACAAGATCATAATTTTATCTCTGTGTAGCAACCCCTGCTGGACATTATTGCACTTTGCACTTTATTGTTCATTTATTACACAAATTGTGTTTTTGGTTGCACATATGTTGCACTTTATTTCATTGGTATGTTGTTCTGTTAACACATGTTTATAATCACATATTTCTATGGCACTATTATATACATTTTTATGCAACACTATTGTATCATGAGTATATCATGATTTTGGTACACTGCTTCCAGCGGTCACATAATATATTTTTTCAATAATTTTCTGTTGTATGGGACCCTACATACATATGTAACCTCTTTTCAATAATATGGTTAGTTGACCCTTTAATTTCTATTTATATGATTATGTATACTTGATGCTTTGCCTTTTTACCAATTAAACCTTGTGTTTATGGTATCATGAAATAAAATATTTTTATTGATAGGACTATGGTCATGTGTTGTCGTTTTATTCTAATGAAATATACTAAAATAAAATTACATTTACACTTATACTTGACCATCTTAGCATTGTACATCCTGAGCATCCTGGTTCTTGTACAAAATGGCAGATGATATTGCTATGTGTATTGCTATGTATCAGGTAAAAATTTATGTCATTCCTGGTCTATCGGTACAATTATGAATTTCATTGTGTAGTGTATTAGCTTGTCTGGTTGGGATCTATGGCATTGTTCATTGTGAGCTTACAATCTGAGCTCTCACCTCTGGACAGGAAGTGATAGGGAGAGTAAGTACAGCAGAGCTAATAGAAGAGTTTGCAATGTGACACAGCTAAACTCAGCTGTGCTGTCCCTGTCCCCCACATAGACCTTATCAGAGAGGTGTGAATCATCTGTGTGCTATGCCCAACACTGTCTAATCCTGCATGAGGTGAGACCAGGAGCAGGGCCGCACCTATAATGAGGCCATTTGAGCCTGTGGCTCAGGCGGCAGACAGCTGCTGTGCACAGGGGCGGCATTATGCGCTGTGCTTACCTGCAGCAACTACAATTTAGCCTGCATGCTGGTGCTGCTGGTAGCGTGCAAAGGCTTGTAATTGATGAGTTCACAGGAAGGATGGAGTCAGGGCCCCCGATCATGTGACCCCTGACTCCTCCCCTCCTGTGACCTCATCACAGGTCCTGTGCTGTGCGCATCAGCCCTCGATCTATCGATCATCTCCGTCCCTGCTCTGCCACTATGTTCTATTCTCTGCCACAGGACCTGTGATGAGGTCACAGGAGGGGAGGAGTCGAGGTCACATGATCAGGGGCCTCAGTGTTTGCAAGACTGCTGTGCTGGTTGTCATAGTGCTGGATGAGGTGAAGTTTGTGTGGGGTCAGAAGGGGTTTACAGGGTGTATGGAGCGGAGCCGCGTGTGTATGAGGTGTGCGGAGCCATACGTGTACAAGGTGTAGGGTGGGAGCATCCATACCTCCCAGCGGGACAGTCCCAATTTTGAGAGAGTGTGTCTGCCCCGGCCGGGAGCTTACTTTTCCCGTGGACACAGGAGTACATGGCGGAGCCCCGAGGAGCACTTTAAAATTCGCACATGACGTTCCACTGGAAGTGACGTGCTAGAAGCTGACCGGAAATGAGGTAATTTCGGGAGGAGATTGTGATGGAACCATGGAGGCACTTCAGGGAATGCTACAGATCCATCACCGTGTCCTCCGACAGCGGCATCGCCTTGGACTCGGGGATGCCGGCCATGTGAGAGGATCATGATATGTCCTGCATCGGGAGGCTCAGGTGGGCACTACAATGGGAGCCGGGCTGCTATAGTATCTTTATAGAATCTTTCTTTCTCTGTTCTTGCTTTCTCTCTTTATCTCTCTCTTCTTTCTTTCTCTTTGTTCTTTCTTTCTTTCCCCTCTTTATATATCTATATCTCTTTGTTCTTTCTTTCTTCCCCTCTTTCTTTCTTTCTCTAATCTTTCTTTTTCTCTCTGCTTTTTCTTTCTCTCTGTTCTTTCTTTCTTTCCTTCTTTCTCTGTTCTTCCTTTCTCTCTGTTCTTTCTTTCCTGTCTTTCTCTCTCTCTGTTCTTTCTCTCTCTGTTCTCTTTCTTTCCCATCTTTCTTTCTCTTTCTCTGTTCTTTCTTTCCCCTCTTTCTTTCTTTCTTTCTTTCCCCTCTTTCTTTCTTTCTTTCTTTCTTTCGCTCTGTTCTTTCTTTTTCTTTCCCCTCTTTCGTTCTCTCTGTAATCTTTCTTTATTTCTCTCTCTAATCTTTCTTTCCCTCTGTTCTTTCTCTCTCTGTTCTTTCTCTCTCTCTCTGTTCTTCCTTTCTCTCTGTTCTTCCTTTCTCTCTGTTCTTCCTTTCTCTCTGTTCTTCCTTTCTCTCTGTTCTTCCTTTCTCTCTGTTCTTCCTTTCTCTCTGTTCTTTCTTTCTATTCTTTCTTTCTCTCCCCTCTTTCTTTCTATTCTTTCTTTCTCTCCCCTCTTTCTTTCTATTCTTTCTTTCTCTCGCTCTGTTCTTTCTCTCTCTCTGTGTTCTTTATTTCTGTTACGTTCTCTGTTCTTTCTTTCTCTGTTCTTTCTTTCCCCTCTTTCTTTTTTTTCTCTCTCGCTGTTCTTTTTTTCTGTCCCCTTTCTTTCTCTCTCTGTTCTTTCTTTCCTCTTTCTTTCTTTCTTTCTTTCTTTCTCTCTGTTTCTTTCTTTCCCCTCTTTCTTTCTCTCTCTGTTCTTTTTTTCCCCTTTCTTTCTTTCCCCTCTTTCTTTTTCTTTCTCTCTTTGTTCTTTCTTTATTTCCCCTCTTTCTTTCTCTCTCCCTCTCTGTTCTTTCTTTCCCCTCTTTCTTTTTTTGTCTGTTCTTTTTTTTCTGTCCCCTCTTTCTTTCTCTCTCTGTTCTTTTTTTTCTGTCCCCTCTTTCTTTCTCTCTCTGTTCTTTCTTTCTCTCTGTTTTGTTTCTTTCTCTCTCTGTTCTTTTTTTTCCCTCCCCTCTTTCTTTCTCTCTCTTCTTTCTTTCTCTCTGTTTTCTTTTTTTCTCTCTCTGTTCTTTCTTTTCCTCAGTACCAGTCAGTGTGCCCACAGTACCGGTAGAATAAGAGGGGTAGGAAACTAGGTGGCACTGGTCACATTGAGCCTTTCATACTTTTTACTGGTGTATAATCGTATGCCCTGAGCACCCCCATAAAGTGGGCCAGCCCCAGACAACGGTACAAACAAATCACTATTACTATCAGTCCAAGTGGACAATTATATATGTAAAGTTAATGATGACCCTGTGCCAAGCAGTGTGGAGGCTCAGAATACACTGAGGAGACCAGAGCAGCGGGGTATGGTGAGAAGAATTATATGGGGCCCATTCTGCTGTATGAAGTAATATATGGGACCCAATATACTATATGGAGCATTATATGGGGCCCATAATACTGTATGCAGTAATATATGGGGCCCATAAAACTTTGTTGTGGATCTGACTGCTGGGACCCCCATGATCCTGGGAAAAGTAGCTTTGAAGAGCACCATGTAAATGGAGCTGTGGTCAGTCATACGCACTGTGGTGCCATTCACATGTGGCTCTTAAAATAACTCCTTTAATAGAGTGATGAGGGGACGACAAAGTATAGCAAAAATTCACTGATTGGTGCTGATGAGTGTTATAGCTTTGTGGGCTGGTGGGATTTGTGTGGCAGGGCTGCATTTTTGTCCCAGTCCGGCCCTGTGCCAGGCCTATTATTGCCATTAATGATCCTTGTTCTGGATACTTCTGTGTTGTTCTTGTATGTGCGTGTGATGGCGCTGACATCCTTGTGTTTGGACACCTTTTTTTCCTATTTATCTAAATCAAAATGTCCACTATTGTACTCAGTTTTACAATCTAGATATAAAAATTTACTTTGTGTGCGGGGGGCTCATTTTGCTGTTCGTCTCAGGCAGCAGGGAGGCTAGGTTGACCCCTGACCAGGAGCTCAGAGATATATTATTACATCTCACAAACTAAGAAACCTAAGCTATGGTGGGGACGTGTTCTATATCAAAGGTTTTGCTTCCTGCTTAAGATTGGGTAACTTATACAGGGAGAAGTACGCACAGTATATATGTGTGTGTGTGTATGTACAGTACAGACCAAAAGTTTGGACACACCTTCTCATTCAAAGCGTTTTCTTTATTAGATTCACGCTGAAGGCATCAAAACTATGAATTAACACATGTGGAATTATATAACTAACTGAAACAACTTAAAATATGTCTTATATTCTATGTTCTTCAAAGTAGCCACCTTTTGCTTTGATTACTGCTTTGCACACTCTTGGCATTCTCTTGATGAGCTTCAAGAGGTAGTCACTGGAAATGGTCTTCCAACAGTCTTGAAGGAGTTCCCAGAGATGCTTAGGCAGTTGTTGGCCCTTTTGCCTTCTCTCTGCGGTCCAGCTCACCCCAAACCATCTCGATTGGGTTTTGGTCTGGTGACTGTGGAGGCCAGGTCATCTGGTGTAGCACCCCATCACTACCCTTCTTGGTCAAATAGCCCTTACACAGCCTGGAGGTGTGTTTGGGGTCATTGTCCTGTTGAAAAATAAATGATGGTCCAACTAAACACAAACCGGATGGAATAGCATGGCGCTGCAAGATGCTGTCGTAGCCATGCTGGTTCAGTATGCCTTCAATTTTGAATAAATCCCCAACAGTGTCACCAGCAAAGCACCCCCACACCATCACACCTCCTCCTCCACGCTTCACGGTGGGAACCAGGCATGTAGAGTCCATCCGTTCACCTTTTCTGTGTCTCACAAAGACAGTGTCGTTGGAACCAAAGATCTCAAATTTGGACTCATCAGACCAAAGCACAGATTTCCACTGGTCTAATGTCCATTCCTTGTGTTCTTTAGCCCAAACAAGTCTCTTCTGCTTGTTGCCTGTCCTTAGCAGTGGTTTCCTAGCAGCTATTTTACCATGAAGGCCTGCTGCACAAAGTCTCCTCTTAACAGTTGCTGTAGAGATGTGTCTGCTGCTAGAAGTCTGTGTGGCATTGACCTGGTCTCTAATCTGAGCTGCTGTTAACCTGCGATTTCTGAGGCTGGTGACTAGGATGAACTTATCCTCCGCAGCAGAGGTGACTCTTGGTCTTCCTTTCCTGGGGCGGTCCTCATGTGAGCGCTTGATGGTTTTTGCCAATGCACTTGGGGACACTTTCAAAGTTACCCCAATTTTTTGTACTGGCTGACCTTCATTTCTTAAAGTAATGATGGCAACTCTTTTTTCTTAGCTGCTTTTTTCTTGCCATAATACAAATTCTAACAGTCTATTCAGTAGGACTATCACCTGTGTATTCACCAGACTTCTGCACAACACACAACTGATGGTCCCAACCTCATTTATAAGGCAAGAAATCCCACTTATTAAACCTGACAGGGTACACCTGTGAAGTGAAAACCATTTCCAGTGACTACCTCTTGAAGCTCATCAAGAGAATGCCAAGAGTGTGCAAAGCAGTAATCAAAGCAAAAGGTGGCTACTTTGAAGAACCTAGAATATAAGACATTTTCAGTTGTTCCACACTTTTTTGTTAATTATATAATTCCGCATGTGTTAATTCATAGTTTTGATGCCTTCAGAGTGAATCTACAGTTTTCATAGTCATGAAAATGAAAACTATTTGAATGAGAAGGTGTGTCCAAACTTTTGGTCTGTACTGTGTATAAATATACTAACATCTCCAGTGAAAACTAAGAACACCCACTTGGACTTAATAGTTAGCTCATTGTGTGCCAATTCTCTGCTAATATCTCTGCGAAATAAAAAGTGAAGCAAGAAAATAAATCTAAAAGAATTTGGTGAAAGGTCCTCTTTTAGACATGAAAACTTGGGCAGCTTTGTGAGAATTGGATAAAGGCCCAGGGTGAAAAATCTCTGGTATCACGACCCTGTCAGAGTTGGCGACTTGCCACGGCTGAACAGGGTAACTCACCCGCCGCTACGAGGGAGCCCAAGTTCTGGCGCTGTGGCGGAGTTCAGGCAGACGAGATCTGAGAGCCGCGGTGAGCTGGGACGGTGAGGTATCTGCCGGCAGCAGGACCTGCGATCATGTGACCGCGCGTCACAGGAGGAGGCGGGGTTACCGTGGAGCACCGCTGGGAGCCGGCTGTTCCGGGGGTATGCGGCAGTGGCTCCGGAGGACAAACTCAGGTCGAACAAAACAGAGGGTCATGAACGGAGAGGGTGGCGCAGTACAGAAGGGGCAGACAGAGATCAGGACGTAGCCATGGGGTCATACACAGAGATGGCAGCGCAGTACAGACAGGGCAGGCAGAGGATAGTCAGGACGTAGCCAAGGGGTCATACACAGAGATGGCAGCGCAGTACATACGGGGCAAGCAGAGGATAGTCAGGACATAGCCAAGGGGTCATACACAGAGATGGCAGCGCAGTACAAAAGGGGCAGGAAGAATTCGACACAGGGACAGGCATGAAGCACAGGCACAACAGGGTCACACACACTCGGCCAAGCGTCAAAGTATAAGCAACGGGGAATGACCCCACAATGAGGCTATAAGAAGCCTCCCAGAATCCCAGAGTGGGGCCATCCAGAATAACCCTAGAACTACCTGATCCCACAAACTCAGCAAACCATGACATCTGGAGTCTACACTTTTCATTTTATCAATGGCTGTTTTTTGGTGTGGTGCCCCTTTAAACACTTTTTATTCATGTCGTCGGTTTTATAGACTTGGCCTGCCAGTCTTTACTAGTGTTCCTTCACATCCGGTATTATCTGCTGCACAATGCCATGATCATCTTTATGATCTTCTTCCTTGCACCCATATTTTCTTCAGGATTCGTTTGCCTACTGTAATAACAGTGCGTGGTTCCGTTTTTGGCCGTCTGCAGCTGCTAAAATTAACTTTCCAAATGGCAGTGATGGCAAGACAGACAGCATTAAATACGTCACTGCAAAAGTCACAGAAATAGGTTCAGCAAATTGTAATTGCGAGAGTGATATTTCATTAGATGGATCTGATATTTCTATTCAAGGTTTATCAGGACTCGTTAGAGTGCCGCTTATTTATGCATCTGAAGGCTAAAAATAACCCATGAAGGAAACTCTGCTCGTTACCAAAGTGGTTGGAAGGAGAAGCCGGTGACCACCTTCTTCTTGGGGGGAAGAGGTCAGTCATTTAGATGATCCTGGTGAACTTCCTGAAGCGACCATAGTCACCCTGGGGTGAGATGTATTGGCTACAGTAAAATGTTATCTCATCCTGCAAAAGCTGTCAACAGTCATTGGAGGCTGGACCAAGGTACCAGGTTTGGCATAGAGCCCAGAGCCTGGACCTCGGCACCATCCAACACCTTTGGGAAGAACTAGAAGTGAGCCGGAGTCTGGCCCTATGCCCAACATCAGTGTCTGATCTCACAAATGCTCATTTGGATGAAGGGGCAAAAATTTCCACAGACGTCTCCAAAATCTTGTAGAAATCCTTCCCAGAAGAGCGGAAGCTGTTATACAGTTGTGCTTAAGAGTTTACAAACCCCGGCAGAATTTTTGCTTTCTTGGCCTTTTTTCAGAGAATCTATTTATATAATTGCCTTGTAATGTTTTCATTTCCTGTTCTGTCCAGATGTCACCGTAACCCAGAATTCCAAGCAGAGGAAGTTCGCCGACCGCCATATTGAGACACCCAAGTGATGGGTGTCTCAATATGGAAACTGTTGCTGGTACCAACCTATTGCGCGGTACCACCAACGGAACGCCTTTGCAACACACTCAACTCACACACTCAGACTCACACATTCACACTCACAATCTCACACTCATACACTCACAGTCACACACTCAGTCACAAAATGTAAGAGAAAAAAGACCAAGCAAAGAATGGCCTGCACACCAATTAAATCTGATAACACATAATAACCGTAGAAAAATGCTTTATTGGAAAACACAACACACGTGTTAAAAACAATTAAAAAGGACAAAGGAAGTCCATGTAACACCCCCGCATGTAACAATCACATACAGCCATAATAGGTATAGAGCCCCTTTTGTATCGTTAAGAGCACAGACAATGCAAAGCCATCAGAATACACCATATGTGCAGAGTTTTTTCTGAGACATATGTAGCCTCCAAATTGATTCCTATATACCAGCCCAATGTACAAACTTTCCAGGACCACAATTCAGGAGCCTGCAAACAAATAAGGCTGTTAAGATGTAAGAGAAGTTGTAGCTACATACTCACTGAGCCACCTAATGAGCAAAAACCCTGAAAGCCAGCTCAATATTGCCAGATGACGTGCTGGTGGATGGCCAGGCACCCATGAAGTCTGTGGATAGCCAAGGGAATAATGCCCATAGGCATCCAAAATCAAGCTAAGACAGGGCTAAAGACATGGAGCAGGGGTGTGAGGAGCAGCCCCATGCGTATCGCTTGCTTAAAGCAGCTTCGTCAGGGGAAGTGTGCTTGCTGGCCCAAACTCAGCATTTAAATATCATGTAGATAATACCTTAAACGTCATCTGGTGTGTGAAAACTCCCCAGCGGTCATGGCCCTGCAGATGTCTCGTGCAGCCCGGTGTTCACACCGAAATATCGTGAGAGGACCGCTGGATTGTCCCATCTCGCCGAAATCTCGAAGGAAGACCGCGAGATCATTCCATATACGGCTGTATTGGTTTGTTTGCGCCTGCGCAGTGTATTCAGACCGGTCTGATACAGCAACTAGTGTAGCTGTGTATAAAGAGATGCAAACCAGAGGCTGCAAAACCTTCAACACAAATAAAAAGTATCCTTTGCCTCCGTATAATCACTAACCTGCCACTGTCTATGCATCACATGGTAGGAAAAAATGTATATATACATTTTTTCCTACCATGTGATGCATAGACAGTGCTAGTTGCTGTATCAGACCGGTCTGAATACACTGCGCAGGCGCAAACAAACCAATACAGCCGTATATGGAATGATCTCGCGGTCTTCCTGCGAGATTTTGGCGAGATGGGTCAATCCAGCGGTCCTCTCGCGAGATTTCGGTGTGAACACCGGGCTGCACGAGACATCTGCAGGGCCATGACCGCTGGGGAGTTTTCACACCCCAGATGACGTTTAAGGTATTATCTACATGCTATTTAAATGCTGAGTTTGAGCCAGCAAGCACACTTCCCCTGACGAAGCTGCTTTAAGCAAGCGATACGCGTGGGGCTGCTCCTCACACCCCTGCTCCATGTCTTTAGCCCTGTCTTAGCTTGATTTTGGATACCTATGGGCATTATTCCCTTGGCTATCCACAGACTTCATGGGTGCCTGGCCATCCACCAGCACGTCATCTGGCAATATTGAGCTGGCTTTCAGGGTTTTTGCTCATTAGGTGGCTCAGTGAGTATGTAGCTACAACTTCTCTTATATCTTAACAGCCTTATTTGTTTGCAGGCTCCTGAATTGTGGTCCTGGAAAGTTTGTACATTGGGCTGGTATATAGGAATCAATCTGGAGACTACATGTCTCAGAAAAAACTCTGCACATATGGTGTATCGTGATGGCTTTGCATTGTCTGTGCTCTTAACGATACAAAAGGGGCTCTATACCTATTATGGCTGTATGTGATTGTTACATGCGGGGGTGTTACATGGACTTCCTTTGTCCTTTTTAATTGTTTTTAATACGTGTGTTGTGTTTTCCAATAAAGCATTTTTCTACGGTTATTATGTGTTATCAGATTTAATTTGTGTGCAGGCCATTCTTTGCTTGGTCTTTTTTCTCTTGCTTTTTATGGTTCACTACATGCAAGGCTTTTGCACCCTCATATAACCCATTGATTGTTTGGTGCACCCCACACCTTTTTATACAACACACTCAGACACACACACACACACACACACACACACACACATTCACCCTCACACTCACTCACTCTCACACACACACTCACACACTCAGTCACACTCACACAGCCTCTTGCACGGTACCACTAGCGGAACTCGTCGCACTGCGTCTGCGCGAATTCCGCGCAGGCGCAGCTGATCCCGGCGGCAGATGCGCGATGTGTCTACAGGCAGAGGAAGCCGGTCACATTAAAGGGGTTTTCCCATGAACGAAAGTTAATTTTAAAAATGGTCTGTGTCTGACCGTGTACGGAGCATACCACATCTCCTGGGCAGGGGAGGAAGCAAAAGACAATACTGACACTACAGCAGGGAAGACTGTTTTTAAAAAATATTTTACCTCACAAAATGTATCCTCTGTGATCTGCTGCTGTAATGTCAGTATTGTCTTTTGCTTCCTCCCCTTCCCAAGAGCTGTGGTATGTTCTGTACACGGTCAGGCACAGGGGTGATAGAGACAGCTTAAACAGGACAGCACGAGGGGAGAACACAGCACAGGAAGGAGACAGACAGCAGACAAGGGGGATAGCACATGGGGTAGACAGGACAAAGAAGAGAGCACAGACGGGAGAAGTCAGCACATGGGGAAAGAGAGAGTGGATAGGTGGGTGAGCACATGGGGGAGAGATTCTCAGCGCTGCAAAGCCTGCCCCCATCGTGACATTACCGCCCTCCCGATGCGATAGCATCGGTCCTCCATCTAGTATGAGTAATAACACCAAAGCTTTTTCTCCACTCATGGTTAGTGGTTGGGTGAAGCCATTTATTGTCAAACTTACTGTGTTTTCTCTTTTAAATCATAATGACAACCCAAAACATCCAAATGACCCTGATCAAAAGTTTACATTTCCTTGTGATTTTGGCCTGATAACATGCACAGAAGTTGGCACAAATGGGTTTGAATGGCTACTAAAGGTAACATCCTCACCTGTGACCTGTTTGATTGTAATCAGTGTGTGTGCATAAAAGCTGAGTGAGTTTCTGGGATCCAGACAGACTCTTGCATCTTTCATCCAGTCACTGACTTTTCTCGATTGTGAGTCATGGGTAAAGCAAAAGAATTGTTAACAGATCTACGGGAAAAGGTAGTTGAACTGTATAAAACGGGAAAGGGATACAAAAAGATATCCAAGGAAATTATAATGTGTCCAGCCCCTAAGAGTGTCAGCCAGCAGGATGTGCCTTGCAGCCAGGATCCAGTCCAGAGTGGGAGATGAGTACCTAAGGAAGACGTGACACAGTGCAAAGCGTGGCCCATTGGGCTGGAAGATGGTGGATGTAGGAGGCGTGGCCAGAGGCAGAGTTGCTGAAAGTGAAGCATGACATGACTGTCTCATCAAATATTCAACCCAGGAAGAGGCTGAGCCAAACCCACCGGAAGTGTACAGTAAGTGACACCGCCATTTTCTCTGAAGCGTGTGTTAAGGAAGGAGCTTATGAGAGGAGCTCTGATGCTGATCAAGAGGCAGTTGATTAAGTCGATATCAGCCGTGAAGTGAAGGGGTCAGCGGATCAGTGCAAGGAGATGGAACAGGAGGACACAATCTGGTTGTGACGACAAAAGCCCAAAAGGCAGGGGAACGAGGCTGGGTAGCGGCCACACAGAGATGGTACTGGTGGTTCGTAAGTACCACATCTACCGCTGGGGTGATCAGCGTGTTCGGGAAGAGGCACGAATGGGGATTGATAACTCACGAACTGAGCTATAGTGAGTCATGGCAGACTCCACCCAGTGAAAAAGCTGGGCTATGATGGGCCTCAGGAGCCGGAAAAGACAACTCCATTAGAAAGTTGTAAGACGCTGGGAGAATAGCAGCACAAAATAATGGCGGGCCGGCAGCTGACGTTGGCCCAGTATGAATCGGCTGAGGAGAAGGCTGATGGAGGACGAGTGCACCAGCTACTGGAGAAAGCAGATAAGAAGATCAGACCAAGCAGCCTGCTAGAAAGAGTGGAGCACGAGCCATGGATGACAGCCTGGTTTGTGGCCCGCAATAGGGCCAAGTACCCAGAGACCCCGCAGTCCTAGATGCTGGAGATAAACCTCAACCTGGGGTGCACACCTCTTGCCACACGAGAAGTTGATTGCGTTGGTGGTCCGGTCTCAACTGGACAATCTCGATGGGGAACGAGGCCAATGTCAGCTGTGGAAGTTGATGGCTCTCGTGAGAAGAGGCTGAAGGATGACTTCATGGAGGAAGTGATTGCTTCCCCGTCCAGTGGGACCCTGATGCAGAGTGAGAAGGCATCATCATGTAAGGTGCCAGTTCCTGTTACAAGCCATGCCAGGGTCAGGAGAGTTATAGGCCTATAGCCTGATGATGAAGTGCAAACGGGTGATCTGCAGTTAAGGTTATTGAGTTCCATAGACGAGAGACAAAGGACCGGTGAGTATAATGGAGTCTGATGTTGAAGTACATGTTGCGCTCTTTGCACATGTATCTGGTGCAACTTGGAACGCCCGGAGTATGAAAGTTTCAACGGATCTAGTACCCATCTGTCCAAGACTCCTTGTTGCTGGCCACAGATGAAGGTTTGATCTACCCCTTGCTTATTATCCCCCTGATGGTTTAGGGACTTTTCACTGTGAGAGTGTTCTGTACTCTTCGCTGGGGACCTTGCCCAACCAGTTGGGGACTGTCTCAATGCCCCTATGGACTTTGTTCTGTATGGACTGTCTCTCCATTCTATGGACTGATGGGGAACAAGAGACTGTACCGCACATGGACTGTGTCCTAGGACCAACATTTTGGAGACGGGGACAGATGACCTGATGCTCCAGTCAGGTCAGGTACTTTGAGGACAGTGGACCTTGGACAGGAAGAGCTTTTGCTGTGTTGGCCTGTGAGCCTCTGTTAAATATGGACATGGAAATTTGGTTCCCGGGGTCCTAACCTAGTGGAAAAGTAAAGATTTTATTTATTTTTTGTTTTATGCATTGGTGTCTTGTAGGTTTTCCGGATGGTCGAGGACGACCATTATCAAAGAATGGAAAAATGTAAGTGGATGGACCAGCTGCCATGTTCCCCCCCCCCCAAAGACTTACTGTGTCATGGAATATGTAGGAAGTGAATAATGTTTTGTTTCTGATATGTTTGCTTATGATAACAAGTGTTAATTTCCCTGTGGGCTGCAGTACTAATAGTCAGAAGATGTCACTGTCTAGAATGTAGGTGAAAGGTGAAGTCTTCCCAGCAACGCAGCAGGCACAGAGACAGTGTGAGAGTTAAGGCCAGCCCATTGTGGGAGCAGGTTTTGGAATTTTTGGTTAATGTGAGGAACAGGAAGTAGAGTTCAGTTAGAGAAAGTGTGGTGAAGTGATGGTAGTGTTCATAGGCAGTGAGCTGCCTGGGCCAACATAAGCCTGTTTCTCAGGGCAGTGAATTGCCATAGAACCCTTCCGTGCTAATCTGTCTGTTGGCCTGGGAACCTCGATATGGACGTCTGGGCCTTTGGGCGCACTAAACCTGCAGAGAAAGATGGACTCAGACTCAGATTGACCCAGACTCTGAGGCGGGAGGTAATTAAATCCGGATGCACTGCTTCTGGTGGAGAACAGTTATTAGTGGTAGAGGAGATAGCAAAAGGGATGCTCTACCCATATCAAGAACTAGGGCTGAAGTTATATCCACTACCTGTGGGAAAGACTGTAATCTTTTGTGCCATATTCTACATTCTCAAATGTAATGACTGTAAGCTGCTCAGTAAACGTTTGACTGTTTTAACAAATTGTGTCCCCTGGATTGTGTGCTGCAAACATTCTGGAAGATGAAAGCCTAGAGCCAGTGGAGACCTATGGGCCACAAGTAAGTGTGACGCACCCCACACACACATCAGCACACCGGTACTTTGACATGATGTTCCTGTAGGGTGCCAGAGCGTGCAGAAGCAGCAGCTCACCCACGACTACCTTGCTCAGGTACCTTACAGCTCCGTCAAAAGATTTTCTATTGGATTCAGATCTGAAGACTGGCTAGGCCACTCCAGGACCTTGAAATGCTTCTTACAGAGCAAATTTTTAGTTGCCCTGGCTGTGTGTTTTGGGTCATTGTCATGCTGGAAGACCAAGCCAAGACCCATCTTGAATGCGCTTACTGAGGGAAGGAGGTTGTTGGCCAAAATCTCTCGATACATGACCCAATCCATCCTCCTTTCAATACTGTGCAGTCGTACTGTCCCCTTTGCAGAAAAGCACCCCAAAAGTATGATGTTTCCCCCACCATGCTTCACAGTTGGGATGGTGTTCTTGGGGTTGTACTCATCCTTCTTACTCAAAACACAGCGAGTGGAGTTGATTATCAAAATTATATTTTGGTGTTATCTGACCACATGACCTTCTCCCATGCTTACTCTTGATCATCCAGATGGTCATTGGCAAACTTCAAATGGGCCTGGACATGTGCCGGTGTGAGCAGGGGGACCTTGTATACCCTGTAGGATTTTAATCCATGACTGTGTAGTGTGTTACTAACGGTAATGTTTAAAATTGTGGTCCCAACTCTCTTCAGGCTATTGATCAGGTCCTCCTGTATAGTTCTGGGCTGACTCCTGACATTTCTCAGAATCATCCTCTACGAGAACAATTAGACCTCTTGATTCTTTGTAGGTTGGAAACCTTACAAAATCGGCAGTGTATCAAATACTTATTTTCCCCACTGTATGTATCTTTTGTAGGCTATGTTCACACTTGCATTAAGAGTTATGTTAGACTTTCAATATCTTCAATCATAAGCAGGCCGCAATATCCTAAGAGAGAACATGCCCCCACCATAGCTTAGGTTTAAACTGTGTGAGATGTAAGGATACAAAGCTGACCTCCTGGTCTCAACTCCTCCATGATTAGACAGTGCTGGGAATAGAACATAGATTACTTATACCTTCCAGATAAGGTTGGTGTGTTGGAGATGATCGGCCTAAGTGGGATAGGGAATCAGAAAGAGCAGCCTGTGAGAAAAAGGGACATGATGAAGTCTGTCATAGGTAGTAAAAGGCCGGGATCACACATGCGAGTAACACGGCCGAGTCTCGCACGTTAATACCCGGCACTGCCGCCGGCACTCGGATCGGAGCATGCGGCCGCATAGCAATACATGGAGCCACACGCTCTGCTCCCGAGTGCTGGCGGCAGTGCCAGGTATTAACATACGAGACTCGGCCGTGTTTCTTGCATGTGTGATCCCGGCCTAAGGGGCAGTCTATGATTGGAAGCAGTCTTTGGAGTAAGGACTATAGGAGCAGTCTGTGTAACGCAGAGGACATGTTGAGCAGTCTATAGACTAGGGACTATAGGGATCAATCTGTGTAACGTGGAGGACACGGGGAGCAGCCTGTGTAACACGGAGGACGGGGGGAGCAGCCTGTGTAACACGGAGGACGGGGGGAGCAGCCTGTGTAACACGGAGGACGGGGGGAGCAGCCTGTGTAACCCGGAGGACGCGGGGAGCAGCAGCCCGTGTAACCCGGAGGACGCGGGGAGCAGCAGCCCGTGTAACCCGGAGGACGCGGGGAGCAGCAGCCCGTGTAACCCGGAGGACGCGGGGAGCAGCAGCCCGTGTAACCCGGAGGACGCGGGGAGCAGCAGCCCGTGTAACCCGGAGGACGCGGGGAGCAGCAGCCCGTGTAACCCGGAGGACGCGGGGAGCAGCAGCCCGTGTAACCCGGAGGACGCGGGGAGCAGCAGCCCGTGTAACCCGGAGGACGCGGGGAGTAGTAGTTTTGGATCGTTCAATATAGAAGATTCAGTGCTACCTCAGAAACCTTCCTCACTCAGAGATGTAGGGGTAACATTGGCTATGAAGTCATTTTCTAAATACATTATTTGAGATCCTTGTACCACATGGCAGGTACAGCCTGGCACTTGGAAGTGCTAGAGATCAGCGGCGCAGCTCTCTGCTCACCACCTTCTGAATTGTCTGTGTTGGTACAATCTCTCTGAATTTGGAGCCCCCGCTTACTCAGGAGTAGATGGTGCATCTACTGTATTTTCACATCCCCACTCACATGCAGTTGTTGAATGACAATGGGGCTAATCCTTGTGCTGATCAGTGGCACAAATCCGGGGGACAGCCGTTCCTTCTCCCCGGAGAACATAGCCAGATATACATTGTAGTTAGAGCTGTGAAATTTTATATACCATAGATGTATCCGTCGATAATAAAATGATGACAGCTATTATTTACTGCGCTAGTGATTTATGGTGTATACATTGCTCCTATCGGGGACGAACTGGCACCAATTCTAACAGTGATGCAAATGAATCTTCCTGACCCAGACAAATGCCGTCTAACTTCTGTGTGATACATTCAGACTCCACAATTTCACTCAGCACGGACGTTGTACCCAAACCGAGAGACAGGCAAATATTTCCGGATTTATTTTCTGCCGACGTTTGGATGTAAATTGTCCTATATGGAATTAATAAACTTTGCTCCCAGGCCATAGTTATATTTCCCAAGGCCAACATTCTCCATGGCCTCCAGATAAATACTTAACCTCCACAGAGACTTTAGGGTAAAATGTGAGAAAAAAATAATAATTTGTGCATAAGCACAATGGGGCAGATTTACTATTGTGAAGGCAACTTGACTCGAGCCGCAAAAATGCATCATTTTGGCGCAAAATATCTACTTTTAGACCTACTTATGTTTTTTTAGACACTTTTTGCTACTCATTCAACAAGGGCGTTGTTAACCAGGTAATGGGTGTCTATTGAGGTAAGGGGGGTAATCTAAATGTGACGATATGCACCAAATTGCACCAAAATTTCAGCAAAAAGCTTGGCACACAGTAAGACAAAGTGGTGGTATAAAGCAAAGCAAAAGTGTATAAAGAGGCACCAAATTTATCATCCACTATGAGCTATTAAAGGGGATGTGTAGAAACTACCCATTATTTGTCTGTTTTTTGTTTATTTTTTATTTTTTTTTTTTTATATATTTTTGGTAATGATTTTTTCACATCACAGACTTCATTAAAAAAAATAAATAAATTAGTAGTCTTGTAATTTTTACACTGACCACTAGGGCCTCTTCGGACTCTTACTACTTGTACTTTCAGGAATAATTTTAATCAGAGGTAGGATTACAATGGCAGCTAATATATCTACACAGGATCCACCAATAAGCGATGGTTACAACCAGGGACGGACTGGGGCTGAAATTCAGCCCTGGCATTTGAAATCACACAGGCCCATGCTATCCCCGACTCCATGAACCAGATGGGATATATCACTAATATTACCCTGGATGGAGGAAAAGAAGATTTTCTACAAGACCAATATTTCTAATGATACGCGTGGCCCACAGTTGTATGTAATGGAGTCAGCGACTTTGTGCTCCATCACAACTCTTAACAGTATGCGCGTCTTGAGTACACCAATTCTGTTAACAACGCAGCAGACAAGGTAGCCCATGACCAGACAGGCCCTTCTGGCATTTGCCAGAATTGCCAGATGGCCAGTCCGGCCCTGGTTACAGCTCACCTGCTCCTCCATCCACAAAGACTTTTTTTTTTTTTTTGCACATGTTCATTAGATGCTTCAATACAAAAGAGAGAGCCGGAATTTGACCATTGTTGTTCATGTACATGCATTGTTTCCGGAAACAATAGGAAGTTAGAGTCTAAAAAGCCCTAGTGGTCAGTGTGAAAAATTGAAGGATTTCTCATTTTTATTTTTTAATACAGATTGTGATATACGGTAGAACCAAAAAAATTGGCAAAATGAAAAAAAAAAAAAATTACATTTAAAACAAAAGCATGATTTAAACAATAGGCCATATTCCAACTTTAATATCCTCGGATTTTCAGATTGTCTAAATATTGGAAAGGATTAATAACTCTACACAAATGTTCCAGCATTTTTGGGGTGTTTACTATTGTATATAAGCTAAACATTCCTCTCTGAGCTGGTGGAATTTTACCTGCACCGATAAATTGTAACAAACAGTTAGGACAGAAAAGAGATTGGTGCCTCCGATGTACCAAAGAAAACCAAATCTGATCCGTGTACACATGGCCTTAACGTTTTTCTCTGTTTATCTTCCACCCTTGCGTGCAAAACAAAGACTAAAATGCCCAAAGTATCAACGAAAAGTTCTTGGATTTTTGCCTTTCGCTGTCTCCATTCACTGACCGCCAATGGAGATCTTGAAAACGATGAAGAATCAAAACGCCTAACCGTCCTCCTTTAGCTGCGCTCCACCACAGGTTTTTTTTTTTTTTCTAAAAAAAAGTTGGCAAAAGTTGTGCAAAAACTTGGCAAACAGTTTTAGGCCAGAATTCTCAAACTATTGAAAAGTTGCAGAACTTTTTAATGATTCATTATCCAGTGAATACTGAACCGCCATCGTGCCCGCTGCGGGTTTTTTTTTTTTTTTTTTTAATGGACAAATTTAACCCTTTAAGTGAACTCCATATTCCGAATGTCCCAATTAGAGCCCCCTTAACCACATCGATGAGGATAACGGCATTTCAGATATTTGGTAACAAAACAGGCAAGTGTAAAACCTGTCCACATTCTCGTCTCCCGGGGCTTCGTGGAGCTATGAGTCATGTTTATGTGTAAGCTTCTTCCCACACATCTGACTACGTGTTTTTTTTTGTTTTTTTCCGTAAAGACACATTGTTGCACATAAGACAAGAAAAAAAAAAATCCCCCATACTGTTGCATCAGTTCTGGCTTCAGTCTGCATCGAAAGTCAGGATCTCGAGCAAAGGTAGAAAAAAAAAAAAAAAAAAATTAATGCGTTGCTTACGGAACAAAGTTCAGTTTTTGACTTGGACCTGTTTCCATGGCAACTAGACTTCAGTGACACAAAATAGGAACAGGGTTGACTTAAAAAAAAAAAAAAAGGAGCGAGTTTTTCCTCGTGTGGTAACTTATCTTACAATAAGCCTGCAGCTTGTTTGCAATTTTTCATTCGCTTCGCAGTGAATTTTCCGGTGTTGGATAGAACGGAGCGCTCCGGACTGTTCTATTAATAGGCTCCGATAAAGACATCATTACAAGTCAGGTACAAAAGGAATATTCTGGCAGGAGCTACAGAATGTATAATAAGAGCGAGCAGACCCTGCATTAACTTCATTTCCATTTTAGTGCTTCAATCCTGAGCTTAATATGGAGATTCGGATTTTCAGTTTTATTATAGGTGCAAATTATATGACAGGCTATAGACACCGTTGCAATGATATTTGTTGTTCTTGTTCGTTTGCTTCCTAATTGCAAAAATAAATCGATGTTCTAAACGGTCTTCATTAAATTTTCCCACCATTTTGCTGCTGCAGAGCGCCGGTAACTCCTTCACATAGACGGCTGTCCTGCTGAAGCTGATATAGATCTCACAGCACAATTCTCCTGACCTTGTTTACTCTCCATGCAACCCCTAATCTCTTCTTTTTAAGCTTGAAAGAGGTTGTATACAGCAGATGAGAGGAAAGCATCCAAGTCTTCATGGAGGGCAGATTACACTGGCTGTATATAGGGAGAAAAGGACAGTGATAGTGAGGTTGAATCGCATAAATTGTGAATTAGAGAAAAAGAGAATTTACGGCCGACCGCAGGGGATGTAGATCATACATGCCTCAGCATCATTGTTTGTCAACACAAGGGAGAAGAGATCATTCGGAGACTGTAGAAGGTAAAACCGTACAGGGCAGAAGATGAGCTGATACTCGAGCGCTAATGAAAACAGCAGCACCCTGGATCCTCAGACCTCACAACCAGAAAAGTCTGTAAATAAACTATGTTGGAAAAACTATATTGTGACCATTAACTTTTAAAAAAGAAAATATATACTGTATATATATTATTTTTCTATATTAAACCCTTCACCACCTTGCAATTTTCCATTTTTACGCATTCATTTTTTCCTCCCCTTCTTTCCAGAGCCATAAAATTTTTGGGGGATAAGATCAGCTGTCATGTGCAGGGAAAGATGCCGGCTCACATCAAAGGCTGGGACACTACCTTGGACGTACTTATAGGCCGCAGTTCTGCCCAAGTATCAATAATTGTGAAAGTGCTCTTATGTTAGGCTGCACAGTAGACATGGTGGAGCAGCAGTTTCTGCTTCAGAGCTGCCTGCCTGACACAAAGAACCACTAAAGAAAAAAATATATACCGTATATATCTTACATTTTTAACATTATGTTCCCCTATCAGTAGAAATCTGAAAAAATTATTTTATATATATATATATATATATATATATATCACCTTTTGAACACCTTTTGAAAGGGTAAAGGGGGGTTTCCTCTGTAACTGGGGCTGGTATATTAGCAACAGTTACAGGAAAATTCAGCCTCTTACCTTCCTTGCACAGCTGACTAGGTTTCCTAAAATCCAGCAGCTCCTGATCATCCCTTAAGTCTCGTGATCACATGATTACTGAGTCTGGAGGAGGAAGGCTGCACTTCCTATACTGTATACATATCACTTGTTTGTTGCTGTGCATACAGCAATCGGATAGGCAGAGATAGTAATAAACCGTCTCTGCCTTGTGAATGGATAGTCTGGCTGTGTCTTACAACCAACTCACAATCCTCCCTGCAGCATGATATTGACTATTTATACCCATAATCCTAAATAAATAAGGCAATGGTCACTTCAGTAAATATATCCAAACAAAAATCATCATGAGGTATTTCATGAAAATTATAGTGAATTATTAAAGAAGGTCAAATGTTATTAATAAACAATTTAAAACAGTGGGGAATTGCATAAAAAAGACATAATGAGGGGTCTCCAACAAAAAAGGGGGATAAGGATGACCAGCAAAAAGAAGTATTTTAGTTCCCCATGAGGTGCAGAGTATGGTAGCAGTTTAAGAACATGATATTGCATCTATAGTCCATAATGCCCATAGACCCCTATCAATAGAAAAATTCCTTTCTGGCCAGAAAATCACCAATAAATGCAAGAAATTGCTACATAAGGTGCAGCAGCACTATAGAAGGATATGGCCTATTTCTTATAAGGGGGGAACTAAAGGGCAGCTACACAGAAAAAAAAAAACCACACCAGGGAAATTATTATAAGTCAATTATAATGGTTGACTTGTGTTGTGAAATGCGGTCTCAGATATGCTGGATGGTCTCTCCAACATATCCGAGACCGCAAGGGCACTTTATCAAATATACCACAAAGGACGAATCACAAGTAAAATATCCCTTAATCGGATACCATCGTCCGGTACGGGGATGTGAGAAAGAGTCTCCCTTCATTACATTCGAACATTGCAAACAACCCAGACAGGGGGATGTGGCCAAAGTTTTTTGAAATGCAATATCATGTTCTTAAACTGCTACCATACTCTGCACCTCATGTGGAACTAAAATACTTCTTTTTGCTGGTCATCCTTATCCCCCTATTTTGTTGGAGACCCCTCATTATGTCTTTTTTATACAATTCCCTACTGTTTTAAATAGTTTATTAATAAAATGTGACCACCTTTAAAAATTAACTATTGTTTTCACTTCTTCAATTTTCATGAAATACCTCATGATGATTTTTGTTTGGATATGATATTGACTATGCAGTGATATTTTAGAACATCAGTGCAGAGTAAAGCATGGACCGCCTGGACGTTTAAAATCTACGGGTGGTCTGCAACTGCTTAGCTAGTTTCACATTTGCGTCTTTGTGCACAGCGCATCGTGCGCAAGTAGAAACGCATCATGCGTTTTTGCATGTGTTTGCGGTTTTTATGCGCATTCATTCTCTAGGTGTTAAACCAGCGTCTACACCTATTTACTCGTAAAACGCATGTGTACGCAAACGCAGGCGTACGCATGTCCATGCGCACGCCTGTGTTCCCATAGACTGTAATGCGTTGTTTTGACACATTCTGTGCACAAGCGAACGCATGTGGGATTTTTTACGCCTTTGGGCGGACCCAAAAATGCAACAGATTGCGTCTGGCGCGTCTAGACGCACACCTTGAAAAAACGCATGACCATGCGTACGCCATGTTAAACATAGGCACGCATGCGCACGATGTGCTGCGCACAAAAACGCTAATGTGAAACCAGCCTAAATGAGATGTCCACCACAGGACGTCCCCTTTTAAATGGTTCCAGTAAGATGGAAAAAAAAACAAAAAACTTTTGATTGTCTGCAGTGTTCACATTTTTTGAAAAAGCGGAAAAAAGTGTTTATTGCGCTTGAAAAAGATTTGGGTGACACAGCACTGACTATAGAGAAGTGGTGCCAGTCCTGGACATGTGTTTTTTTTAAATCTTAAACCTGGTCTAGTAGTGTATTGTTATTATGCTTTGCTGATATAGCGCTATCATATTCCGCAGCGATTTACATACGTTATCACCAATGGGGCTCACAATCTAAATTCCCTATCAGTATGTCTTTGGAATGTGGGAGGAAACCCACGCAAACACGGGGAGAACATACAAACTCCTTGCATATGTTGTCCTTGGTGGGATTCGAACCCAGTACTGCAGCGCTGCAAGGCTGCATTGCTAACCACTGAGCCACCATACAGTGCTAACCACTGAGCCACCATACAGTGCTAACCGCTGATCCACCATGCTCCCGGTGTACAGCTCTTTTAAAACAATTGACACCAGAACCTGGCATAAATTATAGTGGAAGTATCTTCAATACCAAAGGGCATGGCATTGACCCAGGGCTGGGTCCCCTTTCTCTATGGGCCCCATATCTGCCTCTTTGAGATCTCTGCATGCAGCTTTAATGCCAGTTCAGTGATGCATTTCCAATTATAACAACAGCTTCAATGTGACCCTATTTAATGTTTGCGATTCCAAAGATTATTAATCCGTTTTACATTTTAGATCATAAATGTGTTCCGTTTATCCAGAACGAGATCAGTTAGTTTCATAAATTCAGCTCTGTCGCCACCTATTTGAAGTATGTGGTACTGCAATTTCTTCACCCCATTACGGCCGTCCCCTGTAGAATAATAATAATAAATTTTATTTCTATAGCGCTGACATATTCCGCAGCACTTTACATTTCAGAGGGGATTTGTACAGACGATAGACATTACAGCATAACAATAATCACATAGATCATAACAGATACCAAGAGGAATGAGGGCCCTGCTCGCAAGCTTACAATCTATGAGGAAAGAGGTAGACATGAAAGGTGGGTGGTAACAGTTGCCCTGATTGTATGGACCAGCCATAATTTTAAGTGTGTAACGGTACGGATGCAGAGGGCTAATGGATGCATAAAGCATGTGGGAACATGATGCGGGGAATCTGGTTATGGTAAAACTTTTGGCTGTGCCACACAGGGATAGATTAGGTTAATATGTTGAGGCAGTAGGCCAGTCTGAATAAATGCGTTTTCAGGGGACACTTAAAATTGTGGGGGTTGGGGACTAATTGGATTGACCTGGGAAGTGCATTCCAAAGAATTGGCGCAGCACGTGTGTAGTCTTGAAGATGGGAGTGGGAGGTTCTGACTATTGAGGATGCTAACCTCAGGTCATCAGCAGAACGGAGGGCGCGGGTAGGGTGGGATACTGAAACAAGGGAGGAGATGTAGGGTGGTGCTGAGCCATGGAGGGCTTTGTGGGTGAGGGTAATAAGTTTGTACTGGATTCTGGAGTGGATGGGTAACCAGTGTAATGACTGGCACAAGGTAGAGGCATCGGTGTAAAGATTGGCGAGGAATATGATCCTGGCAGCTGCATTCAAGACAGATTGGAGGGGGGAGAGTTTGGTAAGAGGGAGACCAATTAGAAGAGAGTTACAATAGTCGAGACGAGAATGAATAAGAGAAACAGTAAGAGTTTTTGCAGAGTCAAAAGAATAGATCAGATGATAGTGGATATCTAAGACGATTCCATTATCCTGATGTCCTAATTATGTATCTATTTTACTTACTAATATGTTTACCGTTTTTTAGCATTTTGCACATTGTCGGGGTTTAGAGAAGGTCTGACGCAGTGCAAGAAAACTACAAACTTTGACTTTGATCCCCCAATAGATCAAGCTGTTTATGGTAGTTTTCTGTTGTAAAAATTGCTTGAAGTGTCACAGAAAGTTTGTGCCACTCATAACTGTGCAAAACATTTGCCACTTTTGTACTTTTTATAACTTTTTCAAAAGTGGAACATTTTTTTTGCCAGGAGGGGGACATTGCCGATAACATCTGATTGGTTCAGTTTTGTGGCATAAATAACACCAAACTTGTGCCGCCAGCTCTTGTTTGGAGTAAGATTTCATGCAGTGGTCGCTCAGAAGCTGAAAGAAGCGCACAATTAATGATATACACCATACGCATACATATGATGTATACAGTTAACATAGGAGTCTTTGGTGCTGCTTTGGTCTCTATTGTTCGGCTGCAGCTGTGACATCAAGTTGATAGTGCTGCAGCTAATCATTGAGATCAGTGGCTCATGTTGTTTTCATCCATAGAGCCATTAAGCTCAATGATTTGATTGCAGCGCTGTCTGCAGGAAGTCACTATTGCAGCGTCTACCCAACATCGGAGCAGCGCTGGAGACACATGTGGGCAAACTTAGCCAACAGGTAAACGTTTCCTGAAAGGAGACAGCCAGTATTCTTCAGTAGTAAACATTCTAAATTGGCTTTTTAGAACAATAACTGAATTGGCTTAAAATCTGACAGCCTATTTTTATAACCCACACATGAACGCAGGTGAGTTGTCACTTCCCCCCACCCTGTTCACGCACCTCGCCAGGTACAAATCTGAGCATACAGTGAGTTAAAGAGCCAGCCGGGTGACTTCCAGCACTATGCTTTGACCTATGTCCCATCCAACTTTTCCCCATTGGTGTGTAATATTTCATTTTTTGGATTTCAAAAACTGAACGTCACATCCAAGCATAAGCATAGTGTGAACAGTCTCTTAACCTAGAGTCACCAAACTCATATACATTTAAACTAAAAAGGAAGCACACTGTAGCGCCATAACATCCAAACATGAAATATGAAAAATGAATTGCATTACTACATTGGAAGTATGAAAAATTGAGAAAGTTTAGCGCATAAAATGGCCAATTTTATGTGTACCTGGAAGCCACGGTAAGGCATTTCTTCTGACTGAGCACTCCACCTGTTAGCCGCAGGTGTTTTTAATTAAAGCAGGGCCACTACCCCTCCACAGAGATATAGACTTCAGTCTAAACAGAGGATTTGTAAAGGTTCCCATTCAGATGAGGACTTCAGTCTAAGCGAGGATTGGCATAGATGGGGTCCTGGAAAACGAGAAATGTCTTACCGTGGCTTCCAGGTACACATAAAATTGGCCATTTTATGCGCTAAACTTTCTCAATTTTTTCATACTTCTAATGTAGTAATGCAACTCATTTTTCATATTTCATCTTTGGATGTTATGGCGCTACAGTGTGCTTCCTTTTTAGTTTAAATTTAATATTTCATTTTTGGCAGTATGTAGCCTCTGATGGCCAAACACAAGAAGATCAGCTATCATAACTTGGAGAAGGGGACAACAGCCTTTCTGCTGTGTATGACCACTTTCAACTGCCACTAATAGTAGGGTTACTCACCTGTATCAGCTCCAGTGCCGGACCTTGCTCCTTTCTCCTATGCCTGCTTCCCTTTGCAGTACTCCTGACATCATGACCCTAGGCCTTTAAAGTAGCAGTGTCCACAGTTTGCTACTACTGCACTCCAGCCAAGTGTCTATCATGACCTCTGCTACTCTTGACGCTTTATTTCCAAACTTACCATAATTCAGCTTACTAGGTGTTGCCCACACCAACCTCTCAGCGACCAAGTTACCAATTTCTCACTATTGTTTTCAGTGTTGACCACATCTGGCCTCTGTATTTAAAGTACCACATCTTTCAAGGGAGTCTCCAATTTGTCTATACTTCACTGCTATCCTGTGGTTAACCATTTCCTCGCTACAGTGACCAGAAAAATGCCCACAGGAAAATTGCCCACAGACCTGAATACCCACAGGAAAACAGTAACGAGTTATAGGTGAGATGCTCTGCAGCACATAGATCTATAGGTTAAATGCTCTGCAGGACAGGGGGATAGTATGCAGGTATACGTGAGATAATCTGCAGAGCAAAGAATAGTATAGAATTATAGGTGAGATGCTCTGCAGGACAGGGGGATAGTATATAGGCCAATGTGAAACAATGGGGGAGCGCTGGAAGGAACATGTGAAATAATGTCAACAAGGAAACCCAGTTGACTTCCATGGGCTCCATTGAAATACAACACAGGCAGCAAAGAAAATGCAGAATGGATTTCACCACAGGTCTCTGGGCCCAGCTTACTGCTCCGGGTTCTACAGGTTCGGTTCACTCATACCTAGTCCCAGAGGACATATTCTGTTCTTACGAGCTGTCAGCCCACTCTCAGTGTGGTGTGTATGGGCCTAGAGACCCTTAATCAAATCCATTCTGCATTTTCTTTCATCCTATGCCTGCCTACACCTGCAGTATGTGTATGATACATAGCTATGTAGGATCTGCTCACTCTTACTCTTGGTAGTCATAAGTGGACAGGGAAGGAAGTGCAGGCGCCAGAATCACTGCCACTGAAATCAATAGGAGAGCGGCGCTGCTCTGGCACTTCCGGGTCCTCTGTTGGTCAGTGACATCACTATGGAGACACTGGGGTCAGTGGGTGCTCTTGTCTGCTGACCTGGCTGTCTTTCTAGAGCCTGCAAAAACCAGGGCTCATCCCACTGAACGCCCGCACTCGATCCCCACGGGTAGAACACCACTCAGACAACACAGGGGGAGGGGAACACACATTGGTAAGACTATTGGTTTACTAACAGAAGAACACAGAGGTGCAACGACTGTGGTCGCAGCGATGAAGGCCACGAGCAGGCACGGGGGTACAGATGCCTGCTTCTGCTGGATCTCCGTCCTCACTGAAGACGCAGATCCAGATGACATGTACAGTGTTGCAGAGACCCGTCGGGTCCCTGCACTGCAATACATGCTGTACTGCGACACATGTAGTGGCTGTGAGCTGACGGAGGTGCAGCCACAGGGAGCTGCGCATGACAATGGCGCGCACACTCCGATGTCAGCTGCCGGGCTGTGCGGTGGATACAACAGACACGGGGTGACGTGGGAGCAGAGGAAAGGTGAGTAGAATATTTTTGTTTTTAATTATGCATTAGGGGCAGAACGGGGACACATACACTAGGATTGGGGACCATGTAAACCAGGATGGGGGCTTATATACCAGGATGGAGACCATTTGGACCATACATACCAGGATGGGGACCATATATACCAGCATTGGGACATATACTGTATACCAGGATGATGGGCATATATACCAGGATGGGGGACATTTCACTACATAATGAAAGGGCAATTGATAAGTCCTTCTAGAATTTAGAACACTACAGGGGCCCATACATCTGACCAACGTGTGTGTGTGTGTGTGTGTGTGTGGGGGGGAGGCAGGTCCATATTTGGCACTGGGGCCCATCGGACTACAGTTACACCACTGCAAAAACACATTCTCAGCAAGTACACAAGGTGGTACAAGTGGCAGATTTTCACCTTTCTGCTGTGCCTTCTGGGCTTCCAGGAACAACTATCTCTGCCAGCAGCTCCCTGCTTTTGGTGGGCTCCCACTGACATGATGTATTAGATGTGACCTGCAGTCCCATGTAACTCCACAGATAACACAGTGATACTTTTGTGAGTACTGATAGCAGTGATGGCTCCTCTGGATCACACTGCTGCTGGTTCTGGATGTGCTGCTGTTTTGGGCTGGTGGGAGGAGTAACGCAGAATCGGTGAGAGATGAGAGCAGACTATCTATCTATTGCTCATAGTGACAGACTGCTACAAGCACAGATCTTCATTTTTGCAGTTTTGCACTAGATCAACTGTAAATCACAAGTTAATCACATATCATGTGAACATTCTCACCTTGCACCTCAAAAATCATAGATCTTAAACTTTGTGATGCTGCAACTGGCAATTTTCTGTGTGGGCATTTTTCAGGGAACCCCTCGCTACAAGTCTTAGTTTGCTTACACTACATCACTGCTATTAACCATTTCCCTGCTGGATTGTACCAAACAAAATTTTTTTTTTTGCCATACCGGTGATTAACCATTACCTTGCTGAAATATGTCAGACTGTATGCCTGTGATTAACTGCATCCATGCTGGAAAATATCAGGTTCTTATACAGATATTGTTAACTTGTGTATCTGTGCTGTCTGCTCTGCATATCTGTTATCCTGCAATACCCTGCTGTCCTGGATCTTATTGCTCCATGTGTCATTCATCAACACCCGATCTGCTGCACCATTGCCTCCAATCTGTGCTGTTTACACAGACCGTTAGCTTAGGGAATCCACTTTACCAGGTGAGCCCTTAACAGGTATATTACACAAAAAGTAAAGGGCAAATGAAGGTTAGGAAATAAAACAAGAAATAGAGGACCTGGCAAGGCAGAGGAGGATAAAGTAAACACATGAGGTCAAAGGAGTTTCTGTCAAGAGACAAGCCAGGGCTGGAAGAAGTTGCCATAATGGTCTGAAAAAACAAAAACAAATGACAAACTGAAATACTCCAATCAGAAAAGACATTACATTTGATTTTTTTTTCATGGGTAAGGGGTGTCATGAAAAACTTACATCTTGGGGCTTGTGACACTGAATTTTCAAGAGTCTAACAAGATCCTGGGATGCATTGATTGGTCACTTAAGAAACCCTGAGATACTGTTGAAATTAATGGTGTTCCTCAACCGGTGGGTGAGAATTAAAGTTGAGAGGGGAATGGAGATCAAAGCTGAACTAAACTCTTAGGTGATGACATTGCGAATTAAACAAGTTAGGGGAACCCTATCTAACTGTATTTTAGCCATACTTGCTAGCAACCCAGAATATCTGGGAGACCCCTGGAAAAAGGAGAGATCCCCTGGATTCTCTCTGCAAGTACCTCCTTGATGCAGTAGTCAGGGGATGACTTCAGAAGGCGACTGATGGGTATGTGAGACAGCAGCTAGAAGTTAGCAAAGAGTGGTTCATCCCGAACAGGATCCCAACTGAGAATTATCATTATTGTGCTCTGCACATTGTTAAAAGGGACACGTTTGTGCAAAAATAAAAATCTGTATTAATATAAGTCAGTAAGCAATGTGTTTCCTGAAGAGGAGCTATAGTTGAGATGCAGAGATACACTGTAAGACTAAGGCCTGTTTCACACATCCATTTTTTGACGTCCATCAAAATCCGCCGTTTTGGGAAAAAAACGGATCCATTTTTTATGGCGGATCCGTTTTTTTTCCCATAGACTTGCATTAGTGGCTAAAGCGGATCCGTCCAAAAAACGGATCCGGTAGCATCCGTTTGTGGCAAAACGGAAACGGATCCGTTTTTTCACACTTTGGCGGACGTCAAAAAACGGATGTGTGAAACAGGCCTTAGGCTCTTATGCAGTGCTATACCTTCCATAGAAGCAGAGGAACTTCCATAGGACCTGTGGAGAGGTGTTTCTGCACTGAATTGCGTTTCCGGCTTCCAGCAGATAGTCATAGTCAAGTTTCTGCAGCTGCCACAAGGCGGAAATGACTGTAAGATGTTTGCAGTTGTCTCTGTATAAATCCACTAAAACACTTTATAGATAGACCAAGTACGATGTAAAAATACAATTTTTATTAAACAATAAAATCAAGCAATAAAATAACACCCCTGGCCGAAGCATTTCAATGCGACACGCGCGTCGGGTGTGGTGTACTCCTGGACATACAAACCTTTAAGGTAATTATTTACTACTAGATTATGGCCCGATGCTATCGCATCGGGAGGATGCGATAGCATCACACCTCTTGCCATGTTAACCCTCAACACACACACTCCTCAACACACACTCCTCTCACCTTTCACCATCTCCACTCACTCTTTCACTCCACATACGACCCCTTCTCTCACTCCGTCTCTCATACTCACGCCGTCATTGCCGCTGCTCCACGATCCCCGACATCTTCCGCCGGCGCCATCCTGGATCCAGACGTCCACGCCGGCGACGTTCTTGCGGCGACGCCATCTTGAGTATCGTGAAATCCCGCGATAGTCAAGATAGCGTCACCGGAAGAACATGTCACCGGCGTGGACGACGTCGGGATCCAAAATGGCGTTGGAGAAATCTCGTGAGTTTTCGCCGACGCCATTTTGGATCCCGACGTCGTCCTCGCCGGCGACATGTTCTTGCGGCGACGCCATCTTGACTATCGCGGGATTTCGCCGATCCAAAATGGCGTCGCCGCAAGAACATGTCGCCGGCGTGGACGACATCGGGATCCAAAATGGCGTCGGCGTAATCTCGCGAGATTTCGCCGACGCCATCTTTTTGGATCCCGAGTCGTCCACGCCAGCGACACGTTCTTGCGGCGACGCCATCTTGAATCTCGCGGGATTTCACGAAATCCAAGATGGCGTCGCCGCAAGAACATGCCGGCGGCCTGGAGAACGTCTGGATCCAGGATCGCGGCGGCGGAAGATGTCGGGGCAGCGACGATGACGGTGTGAGTATGAGAAATGGAGTGAGAAAGGAACGTATGTGGAGTGAAAGAGTGAGTGGACGTGAGTGGAGGTGAAAGGTGAGAGGAGCGTGTGTTGAGGCGGTGTGGTGTGTTGAGGGTTAACATGTGCGTGTGTGTGGTGACGTCACCGGTTGCAACTGGACGGAAGTTGTTACAACCGGAAGCTGCTTAGGGCATTTATAGAAGATGAGGAAGAAGCCGTCTGTTGTTGGTGGTGATGGCGTGTAGAGGCTTCTTCAGCCAATGTAATAGATTTAGAGTTAGGGGAGTCGTGTGTGAGACGACGGCGTTTATAAGCCTTAATCTTGTCAAGTCGATGCTGTTTTTCCTCAGGAGTCTCATTAGCACGGCGTTCTTTTTGTCGTAGTGCTAAAGCTGCTTTCCTTTCACTGGCATTGGCATACTGTGCATCGGTATTGAATGGTGGTATTGATAGGGCAGAAACAGATTGCTGATTAGTTATGTCAGTGAACGGCATATGGGATGAAGTGTAGCAGTAAATTGTTCCACATGCTGATGTGGAAGCATCCTGTTGTGAGTCTAATAATAATGATGAGGAAGAGGCCGTCTGTTGTCGGCGGTGACGGCGTGCAGAGGCTTCTTCAGCCAATCTTATGGATTTAGAGTTAGGGGATTCGTGTGTGAGGCGACGGCGTTTATAAGCCTTAATCTTCTCAAGGCGATGGTGTTTTTCCTCAGGAGTCTCATTAGCACGGCGTTGTTTTTGTCGTAGTGCTAAAGCTGCTTTCCTTTCACTGGCATTGGCATACTTTTTGTTATGACTCATGTTGGCACAGGTAAAGGAGTCTATTTGGCAGTTATCTGGCAGTGAAGAAGGCGTCCTGAAGTATTGTAGAGTAAACAGATACTAATTGACCCTGTAATTGCCCAGCAGTAGTTATGAAGTGGTAGTGGCAAATTGGCCCTGTAGTTAGACACCGGCAGAGGAGCAAGGCAGTAGTAGTTATGGCGGTAGAGGCAAATTGGCCCTGTAATTAGACACCGGCAGAGGAGCAAGGCAGCAGTACTTATGGCGGTAGAGGCAAATTGGCCCTGTAATTAGACACCGGCAGAGGAGCAAGGCAGCAGTAGTTATGGCGGTATTGGCAAATTGGCCCTGTAATTAGACACCAGCAGAGGAGCAATGCAGCAGTAGTTATGGCGGTAGAGGCAAATTGGCCCTGTAATTAGACACCGGCAGAGGAGCAAGGCAGCAGTAGTTATGGCGGTAGAGGCAAATTAGCCCTGTAATTAGACACCGGCAGAGGAGCAAGGCAGCAGTAGTTATGGCGGTAGAGGCAAATTGGCCCTGTAATTAGACACCGGCAGAGGAGCAAGGCAGCAGTAGTTATGGCGGTATAGGCAAATTGGCCCTGTAATTAGACACCAGCAGAGGAGCAATGCAGCAGTAGTTATGGCGGTAGAGGCAAATTAGCCCTGTAATTAGACACCGGCAAAGGAGCAAGGCAGCAGTAGTTATGGCGGTATTGGCAAATTGGCCCTGTAATTAGACACCAGCAGAGGAGCAATGCAGCAGTAGTTATGGCGGTAGAGGCAAATTGGCCCTGTAATTAGACACCGGCAGAGGAGCAAGGCAGCAGTAGTTATGGCGGTAGAGGCAAATTAGCCCTGTAATTAGACACCGGCAGAGGAGCAAGGCAGCAGTAGTTATGGCGGTAGAGGCAAATTGGCCCTGTAATTAGACACCGGCAGAGGAGCAAGGCAGCAGTAGTTATGGCGGTATAGGCAAATTGGCCCTGTAATTAGACACCAGCAGAGGAGCAATGCAGCAGTAGTTATGGCGGTAGAGGCAAATTAGCCCTGTAATTAGACACCGGCAAAGGAGCAAGGCAGCAGTAGTTATGGCGGTATAGGCAAATTGGCCCTGTAATTAGACACCAGCAGAGGAGCAATGCAGCAGTAGTTATGGCGGTAGAGGCAAATTAGCCCTGTAATTAGACACCGGCAGAGGAGCAAGGCAGCAGTAGTTATGGCGGTAGAGGCAAATTGGCCTTGTAATTAGACACCGGCAGTAAACAGGCAGATGACCAAAGCAGCAATAGTTATGGCGATAGAAGCAAATTGGCCCTGTAATTAGACACCGGCAGAGGAGCAAGGCAGCAGTAGTTATGGCGGTAGAGGCAAATTAGCCCTGTAATTAGACACCGGCAGAGGAGCAAGGCAGCAGTAGTTATGGCGGTAGAGGCAAATTAGCCCTGTAATTAGACACCGGCAGAGGAGCAATGCAGCAGTAGTTATGGCGGTAGAGGCAAATTAGCCCTGTAATTAGACACAGGCAGTGAACAGTCAGAGGAGCAAGGCAGCAGTACTTATGGCGGTAGAGGCAAATTGGCCCTGTAATTAGACACCGGCAGAGGAGCAAGGCAGTAGTTATGGCGGTATTGGCAAATTGGCCCTGTAATTAGACACCAGCAGAGGAGCAATGCAGCAGTAGTTATGGCGGTAGAGGCAAATTGATCCTGTAATTAGACACCGGCAGAGGAGCAAGGCAGCAGTAGTTATGGCGGTAGAGGCAAATTGGCCCTGTAAATTAGACACCGGCAGAGGAGCAAGGCAGCAGTAGTTATGGCGGTAGAGGCAAATTAGCCCTGTAATTAGACACCGGCAGAGGAGCAAGGCAGCAGTAGTTATGGCGGTAGAGGCAAATTAGCCCTATAATTAGACACCGGCAGAGGAGCAAGGCAGCAGTAGTTATGGCGGTAGAGGCAAATTAGCCCTGTAATTAGACACCGGCAGAGGAGCAAGGCAGCAGTAGTTATGGCGGTATAGGCAAATTGGCCCTGTAATTAGACACCGGCAGAGGAGCAATGCAGCAGTAGTTATGGCGGTAGAGGCAAATTAGCCCTGTAATTAGACACCGGCAGAGGAGCAAGGCAGCAGTAGTTATGGCGGTAGAGGCAAATTGGCCTTGTAATTAGACACCGGCAGTAAACAGGCAGATGACCAAAGCAGCAGTAGTTATGGCGATAGAAGCAAATTGGCCCTGTAATTAGACACCGGCATAGGAGCAAGGCAGCAGTAGTTATGGCGGTAGAGGCAAATTAGCCCTGTAATTAGACACCGGCAGAGGAGCAAGGCAGCAGTAGTTATGGCGGTAGAGGCAAATTAGCCCTGTAATTAGACACAGGCAGTGAACAGTCAGAGGAGCAAGGCAGCAGTACTTATGGCGGTAGAGGCAAATTGGCCTTGTAATTAGACACCGGCAGAGGAGCAAGGCAGCAGTAGTTATGGCGGTAGAGGCAAATTGGCCTTGTAATTAGACACCGGCAGTAAACAGGCAGATGACCAAAGCAGCAGTAGTTATGGCGATAGAAGCAAATTGGCCCTGTAATTAGACACCGGCAGAGGAGCAAGGCAGCAGTAGTTATGGCGGTAGAGGCAAATTAGCCCTGTAATTAGACACTGGCAGAGGAGCAAGGTAGCAATAGTTATGGCAGTACAGGCAAATTGGTCCAGTAATTAGACACCGGCAGTAAACAGGCATAGGACCAAGGCAGCAGTAGTTATGGTGGTACAGGCAATGCCAAGCGTCCGCACAGCAAGTCGGCGTGATGTAAATGACGCAATTTCACGAATGCAAGATGGCGTCGGCGAAATCTCGCGAGATTTCGCCGACGTCGTTAACACCTCTTGCCATGTTAACCCTCAACACACCACACCGCCTCAACACACACTCCTCTCACCTTCACTCATGTCCACTCACTCTTTCACTCCACATACGTTCCTTTCTCTCACTCCGTTTCTCATACTCACACCGTCATCGTCGCTGCCCCGACATCTTCCTCCGCCGCCGCGATCCAGGATCCAGACGTTCTCCAGGCCGCCGACATGTTCTTGTGGGACGCCATCTTGGATTTCGTGAAATTCCGCGATATTTAAGATGGCGTCGCCGCAACAACATGTCGCTGGCGTGGACGACATCGGGATCCAAAAAGATGGCGTCGGCGAAATCTCGCGAGATTACGCCGACGCCATTTTGGATCCCGATGTCGCCCACGCCAGCGACATGTTCTTGCGGGACGCCATCTTGGATTTCGTGAAGTCCCGCGATATTCAAGATGGCGTCGCCTCAACAACATGTCGCTGGCATGGGCGACATCGGGATCCAAAATGGCGTCGGCGTAATCTCGCGAGATTTCGCCGACGCCATCTTTTTGGATCCCGATGTCGTCCACGCCAGCGACATGTTGTTGCGTCGACGCCATCTTAAATATCGCGAGATTTCACGAAATCCAAGATGACGTCCCGCAAGAACATGTCGGCGGCCTGGAGAACGTCTGGATCCTGGATCGCGGCGGCGGAGGAAGATGTCGGGGCAGCGACGATGACGGTGTGAGTATGAGAAACGGAGTGAGAGAAAGGAACGTATGTGGAGTGAAAGAGTGAGTGGACATGAGTGGAGGTGAAAGGTGAGAGGAGTGTGTGTTGAGGCGGTGTGGTGTGTTGAGGGTTAACGTGCGTGTGTGTGTGGTGACGTCACCGGTTACAACTGGACGGAAGTTGTTACAACCGGAAGCTGGTTAGGGCATTTATTATTATAGATAATCCTACTTACCGTAGGTGGTTTGTTGCGGGTATATTGATGTATAATTTTCTTGGCACGCTTTCCTTTAATATTTGTTGTAGCCTACTATATCCCTGGTGATTATCATGAGTGGTATACTATTTTTATTTGCCAGGTCTCTCACTTTATTCACCTGGGATGCATATACACTAACTATAACTACTTTTTATATCATTTTTTAGTATGATCATAATCTATATGGACATATTTAGTTGTGTTATATATACACTGCTCTTACCTTGAATAGTCTTGTAGGCCCTTTTCTGCTGCTCCTACTCATATATGATATATATGGGCATATGTTATGTCAGGGTTTGTCCACCATTGTTCCTTATCTGTGGTCTTTACTTGTTTTATGCATGTTTGTTATTTTATCACTTGATTTTGTTGTTTAAGTAAAAATCGCATTTTTATATCGTACTTATTCTATCTATAAAGTGCATTTTTTTGTTTTGGTGGTTCTATACGATTTTCACTTTATGACCTCATTTACAGGATCAAATTTTAAGCTTCTCTATATCCATATTCAGTGAGCTCCCCCTAGTGGTGGCCGCAGACAGACCTTTTTTTTTACTAATTGAAGGAAGTAGAGGACATGGAACCCAACAAGACAAATGCATCAATGTATTAATGCTGGTTTTCTGAATTGCAATGTTATGTTACGTTTTGCTAAGGGGGCCTATCATTTCGGTACATGTCCCTATAAAGCTGTTATGCACACTTAATATCCAATCTTCGCCTTTAAATCCCTCTAGATTTTTCTGTCTCCAGCGCTTTTCTTCACTCAATTTGTCAAAGTCTTACTGAAATGAGTTTGTTATTGACACAACTGGAGAAAAATGATTGGCGCTGCCGCTTACATCTGATGCTTTCACCATTAGGCTAAGCATTGGGTAAAGTTTATGCACCCGCTACAGGAAAATGAATGTGCCACTAGAAAAAAAATGACAAATGCTTCAAAAAAGTAATTTTATAGTCCCACAAAGTTAATTAGTCCCGGCTTCAATTATACCTTATGCTACAGTCTGTGGAAAGCAATATAATCAATACCTGGATATCCCTATAATTGCTGTTCCTGTCTTCTAAGAGATTGAAGATGGGGGCAATAATCAGGGAGGCACTTATAGCATGAAAACTACTTCAGATTGTAGTGGAAAAATATATACCGTATATCTACTTCAACAGATATGTGCCCTCCAGGTCTGATCAGCCAGTGGCATGACATTCGGACAAACAGAATTTTACTGGTGGCAATGGATTTCAACTGGTTTTCAGTTATTGTTGGTATAACCGGATAGTGCCTGCGGCTGTCAGATATGCAGAGAGTTTCAGTTTTGCAACTGCTGGAGAGCCCCATGCGGAAAATCAATGGTGTTAGGGATGGTCGAGCCCCGCGACCACATAACAAAGCACTGGTAATATAAATAGCACATGATTATTTCATATTTTGCATTGGAGGCTCTGAGGGGCTCTACTGTTGTGAATTCCCTTGCTCGGACTTCTGAGCCGGAGGTCCCTCTGCTCCCCTCCTTGTGGATTTGGAGTGAATTTTCAGTCCCCTGTTATGTTAGTATCTTTTGCTTTGCTTCCAGTTCATACAAGAGTGCTGATCTAGCAGGGGTGAGGTCGTGTGGCCTCAGGTTTTTTGTATATTAGATGTGTTGGATTTTTTTAGGGTTTTGTGCGTGATTGCAGACAGTATCTTTTCTGTCCTGTCCTGTCTAGACAGCTTGGGCCCCACCATTTGCTCAGTCTGTTCTCTGCCTGTGTTTGTGTCTCATCTTGTCTCACCGACAATATATGTTTGGGGGCTGTCTATTCCTTTGGGGATCTGCTCCGGGGCAGCTTATATTTCACCTTTCCGGCTTTAGGCTTAGTTGTTTCTCCGGCTGTGCCGAGGCGTCTAGAGCATCGTAGGAATGCTACACGGCTACTGCTAGTTGTGTTGATAGGATCAGGGGTCTGCAATCCGCTTAGTTACCAACCTCGCTGGTGGCTTAGCCTGTTCCTGCCATCCTCCTCGGTGACCCATTCATAACACTCTACAGTGTAACTAAACTTTTTTCTTTAATTTACTCACCCTCTATGCATTGCAAGGTCATGAATTTTTATAATGTACTGAATTACTTTATTTTGCTACCCTATTTCCGAAATACTATTCTAGTAGCCCTGCTACCTGTCTGTGGCGTCCCGTAGGTCTTTGGTCTGCTTGAAGTTTTCAGTAAACCTGCTACCTGTCTACAGTCTCCCAGACGTCTCCTGCTTGCTTGTTTCCAATAACTCTGCTACCCGTCTGCGATTTCCTGGATGTCTCATGTCTGTCTGCAACTTCCAGTAACCCTGCTACCTGTCTGCGTTCTCTCTGATGTCTCCGGTATGCCTGCAGCTTCCTGTACCTCTACTACGTTTTTGCTGTCTCTTAGATGTCTTCCGTCTGCCTGCTTATTTCCAGTAACACTGCTTACTCTCTGTGGTCTTCTGAAGGTGTTTGGTTTGCCTGCAGCTTTCAATAACCCTGCTACCTGTCTGCGGTCTCTCAGATGACTACTGTCTGCCTGCAGCTTCAGTATCCCTATCTGTCTGCAGTCTCCCAGACGTCTACTGTCTATCTGCGGCTTCCAATAACCCTGCTACATGTCTGCGGTTTCCAGGACATTCCGTGTCTGCTTGCGGCATCTAGTAACTCTGCTATCTGCCAGTATTTTTCCGCATGTCTCCAGTTTGTCTGCAACTTCCAGTAACTCTGCTATCTGTCTGAAGTATCCCATATGTCTCTGGTCGGCCGGCGGCTTCCAGTTACCTTGCTACTTGTCTGTCTTCTCCAGGACATCTGTCTGCCTGCGGTTTTCAGTAATTCTGCTACCTGTCAGCGGTGTCCAGAATGTCTCCGGCCTGCCTGCAGCTTACAGTAACTCTGCTACCTCACCTAGTGAGCCTCTGAGAGCTACACTGCAGTACTGTTTAACATGGCAAGTTCATGCTCTCTTAGAAGCGGCTTTCAACTGCTGCTAAGCCAAGATCTAGTACACTATATTCAAATAATAAGTGAATGGGACTTTTCCTGTCTGAGACATTCTGATCCCCACCCCTATACTCATACTGATGAAATCCTGTACACAGATAGTTTGTATATAGTGTAGAAATCTTTAGTTGAGCAGCAATTAAAAGCAGCTTCTAAAGGAACTTGAACTGGCCATTGAAACAGCACTGCAGCACAGTGTTTGGGAGAGAAGAGAGCAAAATAAGGAAATGAAGTTTAATATTAATGTAAGTTTGAAGTGCCTGGAAAATAATAAAAAATAGGGCGCATGGGAGTGTAATTACTTTGAAAAGACTAATCTCAGTGTACCCATACTTAGTGAAATTTATCATGCAAAATTTGGGGCACTTAAAGAGATCCTGACAGCTGATACATGCTCCTGATTCACAGGCAACATGTATCAGCTGGCTGTATGATTTTAGCCATGACTTTGAAATGCTGCTGCGTTTCAGAGATAAACATACCATAAAAGCCGCATGGGAAAAAGCCAGTCCTCGGCAGCTCATCCTCGCCAGCATCCACTGACTGACAGATCTCTCCCTATACATGCACACAGGGAGAGACCTGTCACTCAAGGGAGACAGGCAGGGAGAAGCCATCCGTGACCCCCTTCTTCAACTAGTTTCCAGTGCAACTGTCCCAGGTGGTTGATCTCGATAGAGTAATGTAAATTTAGATCTGGGGTGTAACGATTGGGCACTCAGGGGGTACAACTGGGCCTGAGAGAGTGTTGCACCATGCACAGTGCCGTGCCTTGTGAGCAAAGACAGATTTTAGTGGCATCTCTATTTGGTAGATGACTGCCGGGGTCCGGAGGTGACGACTGTGGATGCCCGGTGCTTGGGGGGTCAGCATTCTCCCACTGGTGACCGTATGCTTCAGAGTAGTGGTCTGGGGGAGGACATTGGGTTGAAGGCTTAGCTTCATGAGCAGACTGATTGAGGTGCAGTGACCTTGTAACACAGGCAAAAAAAAGGGGCAAGAGTAGACCAAGCCGGGAGGGTGGCATTAAGTGCATAAAAATCGTTGGGGTGTTTGTAAAGTGACAACCACTATGGGAAGCGTAATGGTAAAACGACCTTCCAATATCACATCTCGCAAAGGTGATTCATCTAGACTTCAATTATCATTAAGCTGCAGCTGACATTGATGCACAGAAAAGCCATTAAAGCCTCCTCACACTGGTCAGATCGGAGTAATTCCAGACTGGTACTGGTAAACTAATGGATAGCTCCCGTCCTGCGTGAGGTTACATAACTTTTTATACTATTATTAAAGGCGTTGTCTTGGATTTAAAAAAAAAAAGGGGGGGGGGGTATTTGTTTTTTTAGCCCCCCAAAATAGTACCACTTTTGTCCATGGCCTGGATTGGATTTTACTTGTTAACCCCTTCCCAACTCGGAACCAGGCGGATTTATATACTTTGTGTTCTCGATTTCTCCTCCCCCTCTTTCAAGAGACATAACTTTTTTTTATTCCATTTACATAGTCATATGAGAGCTTTTTTTGTGTGTGTGTGGTGAGCTGCTGTTTTTATTGCTACCATGATAGGGTACATATGTTGCTGTGATTGCTTTTTATTGCCTTTTGCCATTTATTTTTTTCTTTATGCCTTTTAATATATGCATTAAAGAATTTTATAATGTCATGGATCTGATTTTTTCGGCCATGGCGATACCAATTTTTTTTTTATAATTATTTATTTTATTTGATTTTTTTTTTTTTTTACATTTTGTTATGTTTGGATTGGGAAAGGGGTTTGATTCAAATTTTTATGGTTTTTCTGTTCTATTATGTTAAATATTTTAAAACTTTTTAAAGTAATTTTTACTTATTTTTTAGCAACTCTTTGGGGGCTTGACCCTTGATCGTTTGCTCTCTTGTACTATATACTGGAATATTTCGATATTGTAGAGTATGTTAAAAATCACATTCTCCCATCAGCTTCATGGGAGGACAAAGATGGTGGCTCTGGAGGCCTTCAGTGAGGCAATCCATCAGCCCCCCATAATCGTGTCATGGGCCCGGTGATGGGCGCCAGAGCAGATACTCACCCACAATGCACCACTAAAACATCATTATCAGAGATTGTAAGTGTCTAAAGAGCAGCAACTGGAGCAATCTCAGGTCGCTGCTGTTAGAGGCAGATGCACTTGTATTGTGCAGAGGAGATTCAGCTCCTAAGCTCGCTCCATACACGTGCACCCGGCATGGGATGTACTGGTATGTTGGAAAGGGTTTAAAGGGGTTCTCGGCTCCCGTCCAAGAGGTTGGACCGCCACTGATGTGATATTTATAACCTATCCTAAAAATAAGGCAGGTTTCACACATCCATGAAACACGGACTGTGTAAGGATTGGAAAACCGTCTCAACCCTTAAGTCTCCTGAATTACTGCTTTATATATATGCCTATGAAGCAGTTAGCTTAAGAGACCGGGTCGTCAGGCCAAGACAAGCGTAAAGTCTTCTGATCTGTCTTAAGTCATCACTGTCAAGTGCCCAGACAACCCCTTTACTCCATTAAAGGGGTTTTCACATACCTCCTGTCTCTTGGCTATAGTTTGTTTTAAAAATTGCAAACTGTCCTTACTCACCCTCCCCGGGTCCGGCGATGAGTCTCCACCTCTGCTTCTGGTGCCTGTTAATGTCTGATGTTGAAATATCAGCAGCCAGTAATGGATTGCAGCAATGCGACATCAGCACTGCAGACAATAACAGACACCGGCAGCAATGACTGAGACTCCGCGCTGGACCCTGGGATGGTGAGTAAAGCACTGTTTGCTTGTTTTTTGTTTTTTTTTAAACAAATTGCAGACAGGAGTTTTCTGAAGCTGAAAAAACCCATTAAGGATGATTTGGGGATATTAGTTTGGTCTTAATTCTACTTATAGGTTTTATTCTGCTATTTCTGTTTCTGGGATATAGTTGGGTGACATCACTACGCTCCTGGGTTGTTGTCACCCAACTTTTCCTAAATCCTGAAAGGAAAATCTTACTTCTTACTATTTCCAAAAATAACGGCAAGATCTGTGCTTCAGGATTAAAGGGACATTGTATTGTAATGTCTGTGGGTTTTGCAGCACCCAACTCTCCCCAGGAACTCCTGCAAAATAGCCGAGTGCACATTATTGTACATTGGGTAACGACTTTCTTTCTTGCCTATCCATCACCTATCACAACACACCCTAACCCCATTTCCCGATTAATCTTTCCCTAAAAATTATTCTTACAGGTTCCTTACAGTTACAAAAAAAAAAAAAATGATTTGGAAGAAATGGAAAAACGAACTTAAAAAATGGAATCTTTTATTGAGTAAATAATTTGTAACCAATTGTTTATTGTTCTTTTCATTGTGAATCAATTTCGAAAACAATATTCATTCACAGTGTAAATAAACAACTGTTGCAATTTTTTTTATTTTTAACATATTTGGCATGCAAACGGCGGCGTACGATTCAAGTAGGGATTTCCAAACGGGGAGGGAGGAAAGCAAAGAAAAAAAAAAAAGGAAAAGGAGCCGGGGAAGGATTCTTGCATTGCACATTATAGACCTTCTGCTCGTCATCTTACTATCAAAGCAAATGAACATTCAGCTGAGAGCTGGCAGCCAATCGCAGGGCACATTCCTGGGTCTCTCACCAGTCCTTGGTGGGGAAGGGTTTTTGCTTTCATGCTCTGAATTTGGAACACAGATAAAAATGCCAGGTCTGAACTGCCTCTAGGGATAACCTCCCCTCTATAATATGAATGAACAGCATCTTGGCTTGGGAATACAAACACCAAAAAAAATTCACAGTTCAGGCTCGGTGTCTTGCTGAGGCCTTCAGTTCCCAGCAGTGGTCGAGCTAGCTTTTCTTTTCTTTTTTTTTTTTTTTTTTTCCTTCTCTTTCTGTATTGAAAGGTGCATTGGATTCTAGACCTCCATGTACGACAATTTGTACCTACATGGATTTGAAGACTCGGAGGCGGTAAGCATTTCTTTTTTTTTTTCCCTTGTTCTTCATCCTTCCATCTAGGAAGATGCATGCTTGACTGTTGCAAAGGTTTTGACAGCACCAGCGATGGCAGGGTCATTCACGATGCTTAAAGGGACCCCCCCATTGGGAAGGATTTAGGATTTTGGAAGAGTAAATTGGTCGTCTATGTTGCAAAAAGAAGAATGACCTGAAACGATATCCCTTTAATGGAGTGATGACGTTCGGGGGTTTCTAGCTGGAAAATTGTATTGTAAAGGCCAATGTTAGATCTCATGGGGATGGAAAGGTTGGGCGATCGGTGACGGTCCGGTGTGATGACAGCAATGCATCAATGTATCGGGCAGGGCTATATCGTTGTGTAAGAAGTCATCGATTTTCATAAATGGGTCCGGTGCCTACGTCATTGCAGATGTGTAAACTTACTGGTGTGATAACCACAGGGAGGTAGCGGATAAGATTACGTGTCGGCTGCAATGATGCGCTCTTATCCCTTCGCTCCAGCATCGGCCGTTAATAAAGCTACGGTGTCAATTGTGGCTTTTCTGATGGCAGATTTTGCACGGTGGCCCATGTGCACGTTGAGCCTCTCCTGCAATATTAACCATTGATGGACCACGGCGGACCGTGCACCATCCCCTTCGTTCGCTGGGGAAGGGGTGGAGGTTTTTGATGGGAATATGCATTATTTGCAATGTTTTTGCATTGAAATGTCGATGGAAGGAGGAGGAGGCAGGGCAACGCTTCTCCTGCCTGAGAACAAAAAAAAAAAAGATGTGCAGGATCTATCCTTTTCAGGGGGAGGCCTAGGAGGAGGAGGAGGTGGAGGATGAAGAGGAGGAGGAGAGCTCTTTAGGAGAAGAGACACGCTCGCTCGCTCTCTGGAGATGTAGCCCCTGTGCAGTAACAGCAGCTCTTAGAGGGAAAATCAGAACCACCGACCTCATATTTCTATCCGACACATTGGGGCTGGGTCTAGGAAATTGTCGTAGAATTTAAAGGAGGTCTGTGGTTTTATCTAAGGTTAAAGTATCGCATCCTGACCGTTACCCTATCCTCAACAGCAAAGGGGGGGAACATGGACGTTCCTCGGCCCCAAACCCTAATATGTAATTTTTAGGACTGGTCTCATCATACGGAGCAGAGAGACTTTTTGACCCTCTCAGGCTCCGGTGCTTCGCTGTGACCACACCCCCAATAGTTACGCACCCATTTTAGCCTTGTATACTGTGATAAGGTTAGGTCGCTGGTTTCAGGCCCTATAGCTGCAGACAATCACGAATAGAGTCTGCATTATAGAATGGATATATCTGCAGAGTCCTATGGAGTCAGATCATGCACCTATATGGGTGTTAACAAATAACACCGCCTTGGGCCCAGGAAAGGGGATGAGTGAGGGTCCGCACCCTCCATCTGTACATCAGCTCTGTTATCATTGTACACACTGGATATATAATAGGTTATTTGTATGTCGTCCCATAAGAAACAGACCCTACGGGTGAATGATGTGCTCCAAAGTCACCTCCAAATCGGGGTTACTTTCAGCTGGAGCTTTGGCCTTGTTGGTTGGGGGTCCTCAGCTTTTCATGAGTGACTTACAATATGTATTATTGGGATTGAGCAGTACGCTTTCTCAGTTGTCACAGTACTTACCTATTTCTTGTGGTGTGTAGATCCATATAAAGCCTGAAAATTCAGGCTTTGTAGCAAGAGACCCCAATATGTCACTCCCCGAAATCTTATACTACCCCGTATATAACACCCATAGTGTGTAGTTAGGGCTCTATTTTTTGATATGTAATGACAGTTCTGTATCAATAGTTTATACCCAACGACGATATAAACGAAAGAATGGAGATGGTCGTCCTCAACCATTCACAACATCCAAGGCCACCTCGGTTTACCACTCATCCAGCAGGTCTAATAATCATAGCAGTTATGAGCAGGTCCACAGCAATGGTGAAACCAGTTGGTCAGGTTGCTGGGTCACTTTTCTTCTTAAGAGACCCGACTCCAACCACGGATATTTCTCACTCACATGACACTCTGTCCAGTAGACCCGCTCATGGCTATCCACCGTTATTTTTTACACTTATCTGGTCTCTTGGCAAGAAATTTTTTAAAGAAAAATCTCAAGTTCAGTGAAAAGTCAGCTCTCACTTTTATCTGTCCTCCTTATTGCGTACGGTTATTGCTTTGGTTTCACGTTATTCGTCACTACTGTCTGGTTTCCATATTTAAGGCTGTATTCGTATTTTCATTGGTGACCAAGGTCCAAGCGTCATCATATTTGATGGTGCTATTCTTCCTAGCGAAACGAGAGAAACGATGACCGAACCCAACAGCTAAACAGTTAAACGACGGCTCCAACGCTGACATAACTCGCGTTATAAATGGAAGACTTAGCAGTCTGTGACTCTTATCTGCATGACACTTATTATACCAAGCCGGAACGTTTCTTGCAGACTCTCCCCCCATATGCAAAATCTCATCATATCGGGTGTTGGCTGCATCCAGTCAAGTAAACCCCGTGCAAGGTTAGAAAAGCTCAAAAATTAGGCATCAGGCATCAATTAGGCTATGCTGGGGCTGTTTATGGGGTATATTTGGCTTCCGCCATTGTTTATTGAGGTCACTCTGTTGCCACTTTTACATGGGTACTGTAATTTATTAGGGGCGCTCTGTAGGCACGGTTAATGGGGGGTCTCCCCGATACTCTTGATAAGGCCGGGGTCACACTTGCGAGTGCAATGCGAGAAACTTGCACTAGTCTCTTACATCAATACCCGGCACTGCCGCTGACACTCGGACCGGAGTGTGCGGCTGCAGGTATTTCTATGCATGTATTTCTATGCAGCCGCACACTCCGGTCCCGAGTGCCGGCGTCAGTGCCGGGTATTGATGCGAGAGACTAAACTCATTGCACACATAAGTCTGACCCCGGCCTAATAGAGGCACTTTGGCTGCCATTTTATGAGTCTGACCTGCGCTTGTGGATGAAGGGCTACAAGGATGAAAAGTATTAAAAAAAAAAAAAAAACCTGCATCATTCGAGAAATTTTTTACTTTTTTGCATTTTTTTCTTTTTCATCTCATACTGTACTACAATATAAAATATCTGGAGTTTTTCTTTAAATTCTCCCTGTACTTTTTGTAAACTTGTGCTCATTTGATAGATAATATGATAAATAGACAATCTACTAATCACTTTATTTAAAAATGATATAATCTTTTCCTTAAAATAAAAAAAAAATCCCTCCGAAGTGCAGACACTTTTACGTCCTGCCTGTTGTCAAGTGTAATCCACCTCCAGCAGCAAAGACTATTCCAAGCTATTGGACAGTGGCTGGAGCAATGCAAGCTGGGACGTGAAGGGAGTTCTAGCACCTATAGTGCTGGTAGAGTGCCGACGAAAAGGAACTGTCAGCTCGAAAAGAATATGAAGTTTTCGGTTAACAAACACCCTATATAATAAAGTAGATAAAGTGTTTATTAACGGTTCAAACTTTATAACACAGAATGCATCTTGAATGGATTTTTGGGGATCAGGACGCTGTTTTTATTTGCAAATATAAAAAGTGTTTTGTTTTTTTTTATAGCCATATTTATTTGATATCACTCATTGCTTTAGGAAAAAAAAACAGCAACCCCCTTTTCCTAATCCAGGGTCACCCCTTTAAGTTAGAATTTTGGAAAGCCGCCAGAAATTCTTTTTTTTTTCTACCTAGAAGGGAAGTAGTGTGAATGCGCCCGTATGGCAGGAGCAGTACTTAGTATTATTTTCAAGCTATTTGGAAGCTTTTCTAGGAAAATTATTTGCTACAAATTGAAGAGGATCAATTAGCTTTCATATGTAACAGATTCCCATGGAGTAAGTGCGGGTTGCACTGTAATCTTTACCTGCGCGATTGTGCTGCATTTGAATCAAATTATTCCGTAGGCTGTGAAAGCCGACCTCACCCTGTGCAAAGCAACAACATAGAGAGAGCTGCTGAATGTTTAATGCCTTACTGGCGGCTTTAGAGCCGCGGTAAATATCACATAGAAAATCATATGGCTCTCCCCCTTCGGTGTCAGCCGCGGAGCTGAGAAACAGGTTGCAGCGCTGGTAAAAGAGGTTAACACGGGGCTTGTAAAGCGCAGACGTTAAAGTGCCGATGGTCTCTTACGTCGCTTTTACCACTTTGGATTGTGTCTGGCTGTTTTTTTTAATTTTTTTATTTTACAGCGCCGTTCGGTTGTTTGTAACGTCTGGCAGAAATGTAGGAAAGTGTCCATAGGATGGTTAAGTACTATGTAAAAAAAAAAAAATAAACAAAGGGGTCACCCTCCAGTGGACAACCCCTTCTAAAAAGCTACAACCCCGAAACCTAAAATAATGATAATAAAAAACATACGTATACCGGTATGTTTCCCGGACCGGCGCCGTTCCAGTGATTGTGTTTCCCAGCTGCAGATTGACTGCAGCGCTCCAAACAAATAAAATTGTCACATCGGCGTTGGGAGAGATCGCTGGAATGGTGCCTGTCCGGGAGGTATGTCCGTGTTTTTTTGTATTGTATAGTGGACAATCTCTTTGATTTAACAAGAGGTGAAAAGGAAACCTGGTCATAACATCAATAAAAAGTCTACGACCCATCGGCCTCTTATCAAGACCTGCAGATGTCCACGATCCACACAATAAGATGGTTGCACTCCACAACACAAGAGTCTGGCAGTGTCTTAGACCCGTCTTCCCTAGAGATCAAGTGCTCGCTCAGCCAAGCATATGTATGGAGGGGGGGGGGGGGGGGGATTGACGAGAGCGATCTGATGTGTATGGTCACCCTTATTCTAAAGCCAATACATAATAAATAGCTCTTGGCCAAATGATTGGCTCATCAATCGGTCCCCAGCTATCTTGCCCGACCCTCCCATACACTTGAGCACTCGCTCTTCCGAATACTCTTGTGCTCTCTATGAGAAAGTCACTTCCAGACATATCTGGCGGAGGCTTATGTCTCCAAGAATAAAAACGATCGGCAGTACGAAATAAATATTAAAACACCGTTTTCCCACTGCTAGCATTCATCAAACCCTTAACCCTGTTTGTCGAAAAGTTACTGTTCTGCTATCTTGACCCGTGAAGTGTTGGTCAACTTGATGCAAAAACTGTAAGTGCTCTCCACAGGATGCAAGTTTTCAAGAATGCCTTCTTGCTACAAAATAAAGCCTAGACCAGACATGTTCTGTAGCAATCCTGGGCAAAGTTCCAGGCTGGCCAGCAGACCGAGACAGCAGAAAGGCTTGTAACACTGGCCCTGTGAACTTTACTGTCAACAAACTTTGCATAAATTAATTGTACGGGTGAAAATTAGAAACTTTGCAATATATCTTATCAGATAATGGTGATTCTTTGTCCACTTATGAGCCACTTCTCTACCTCCCATTTACCTCCTGAACTCCTCATTCATTCTGTAAAAACAGCCCAACTCCATCTTGCTCAAGGCAAGAAGGACTATATTACACCTCAAATTATACTGTAGGGGAGAGGGCAAGAGCAGGTAGGAGCAGAGTGAGAAGACAGGCAGTGGGTGATACATAGAGATGGTGCTGAGCTTTCTAACCAGTCTTTTTGACAGCAGAGCTGGATTCACAGCTACACAATCTCTGACAGCGGCATTTACAGTGCCCCAGCAGGGGGCACGTCATTCTATGGCCCATTGTTGCGCTTGTGGTCATGGGGTGCCGATGTGTTGCTATGACAGCCAGGGGTCTGCTGAAGATCTCCTGCACCTGTCATAACGGTACTCCTGTGAAAACCAACCTGTAGATGGCGTTCATAGGAGACCATGATACTTTCTATATACAGCAGTGCCTATGCTATGTATAGCACAAGCGACCGCACGATCACAGCTTCAAGTTGTGGGACTAACAAGAGCAGTAAAAAGTAAAATAAAACTTTAAAAAAAATAAGAAAAAAAATACAAAAGTTCCAATCAATTCCATTAAAAATTAAGAAATAAAAAAATTCACATATTTGATATCGCTGCGTTTATAAAAGCCCGATCTATCAAAATACAAAACAAACTAGTCTGATAAATGGCGTAACGAGAAGTAAATGGAAACGCCAGAATGACTTTTTTTCTGGCCGCTACAAACATTTATGAAAAGTGATCAAAACATTAATATGTACCCCAAACTGAAATCAATGAAAACGTTAGCTCATGGCACAAAGAAGCCCTCACACAGCTTCATATCCCAAAAATTGAAAACGTTACGGTTCTCCGAAAATGGCCACACAAACAATTTTTTTTTCTTTTTTTTTTTTTTTTTAATTTTTCACCACTGAAATAAAGCCCAAACTATGCATACTTGGTATCTCTGTAATATTGACCTGAACAGTTATATTGGCAAGTCATTTGTACTGTAAAATTAATGCTGTAAATAAAGAACACAAAAGACAATTGCGGAATTGCGCTTTTTTTTTTTTTTTTGGCTATTTCGCTGCACTTGAATTTTTTTTCCTACTTTACAGTAAATCTTATGATAAAAAATTAATGATGTAACTCAAAAGTACAATTTGTCCCGCAAAAAAAAAAAAAAAAAAAAAAGGCCTCACGGGTATGGCTCTGAAGGAGGGGAAGAGAAAAAAAACAAAAGTGCAAAAATGGAAAATCGACCGGCCGAGTAGGGGTTGAGTGTGGTTTCAGGTCCCTCACAAATATATGAAGATGTTGACTCGGCCTCCAAATTCCCTAGATCTCACTCCGAATGATCATTTAAAAACAATTTGGATCAGTGGGGGCCGCACATCACAGGTTATAGGACCTAAAGGATCTGCTGATATCATCTTGGGGCACGTTCTCATAGGACATCTCCAGAGGTCTTGTAGAGCCCATATGTTTTAGCAGCAGGAGAGGGAGGTCCACCTAATATTAGGCCAGCGGTTTTAATGCTAAGGCTCCTTGGTGTAGATACCATGATACATTGGTTAATTAGGGTGGTCTGTAGACAAAGACAAGGTGGCCTTAGGACCCTTAGATTAGACCACTGCAATGTTATGGAAGATACTTATTGACTTTCGTGAAGGTGTCTTAGACTATTTCAATGGCCATGCCTCAGAGAAAATAAACACGACACAACTCTTTACAACATTATGGACGAGGAAGCCAACAAGTCCATTCTGCTTGGGCCACAGTATATAGATAGACTGCCAGGGATCATACTGAGGGTGAAAGAGTGTACCTACCATCCGGTATCATGGGTGCTGCGTGTTGGGTCCATTGGGATGCATGCGGTGGCTCCATCTATAAGTTGTTGGTAATTTATTTTCTTTTTTTTTTGTTTTTTTTTTATAAAAAACAAAATCAAATTAAATTTTTCCAGAAAGGATAATCTCAATGTGTTCAATAAGTGTGAAAATGGGGTAATCATTATATCCCCAGAGCGAAGTGGTTAAACTCCTGTGAGACATAAACTGAAGGCAGTGAGCATCCCGGCCTTGACTGAAAGTAGAGAGAGAGAATGATGAATTGTGAGATGAACACAATGCATTATGTAAGCAGACATTTGCAGAATAATAGAAGGAAAGTCTTTAAATGAGCCATCTCTTAGTGACTTACGGAACGCCGCCACCGCTGCTGCTGATGTTGTTTGGACAGAGTGGGCAGTAATCTCTGGAGGATTGTATTTTGATGAATTGAGGGGGTGGAGGTAGGCTGGGTATTGATAGACTTGCTGGGACATGGTAGAAATGATGCCTGGATCGACATAAATTGGTTTCTTCTTTGTTAGCAATGTTCCTTTGAAGTTCCTATACTTGGTTGTTGGAGACACTTTGGGAATAGCTGTCTCTGTAATTGTCCCTTTATTGACCAATGGTGCGTTGTTGTTACACCTAGTGATGGTGAAGAGCCCTAACCCAAAGACCCATCTAGTAGATGAGTGAACACCAATACAGTTGGCCAACACATGAGATAGGCATAGGCTTACGGTTTGGCAGTTTCTCACCATTCACATGAGAGCTCACTTGAACATTCATGTCTTACTAATGGGGAGAAAGGAGAAAGCCACCAGAAATGTCATCATTTATGTTAACCTTCATTAGTCTGGAGAGAGTCAGGAGGCCTCCATACAGTTAACATAGCTGGCTAATCTTTATAGACAGTTTCTTACGACTTTTACCCAATCTGAATCGGGGCCTTATGTGGCAAATGTAGAGGTCCTGGTTAAGAGGCAAACCATTTTCCATGAGGTCTATGAAATAAGTGGGCCACTCCTTTTGTTTCTCGGTGGTGATAATCTGTGTAGGACTTTCCACTCTAGAGGGACTTCATTATTAGGGTATTTGGTATAAAGCTTATAGAGACATCAGTTCCCTTTGTCCTAAATTGCAAAATCTGGAATTATAATTGGGGACCCATTTTGAATCCCTGGGTTCTCTACTTCCTATGTTTATTACTGTCCTTTGTTGCAGATTTTGCATTGTGGTCTACGAGATTTGAGCTACAATGTTGACACTGCAATTGTTTTTTAAGACTTAAAGTTAAAAGGGACTTGTCAGTTGCTAGAACTCAAGATACATGCCTTCTAGAAGTCAGTGCGTTCCCCTGATTCTGCTGCGGTTTTCAGTTTTGTGCTACGTCGTGCTGATGCAGAGATATTCACATTTAATGCTTTTGGAGCACACAATGTGAAATCTCCATTTGCAGCCCAACTGCTTGTTTCCTCAGAGTCTTCTCTGGGAGTATACACTTTCACCTCTTCCTCCCAGACACTGCTAATCACAGCTTGGCGCCTGATTTAGCAGTCCGAAATGCTCAGACGCTGCTGAGCTATGAATGTCAGGAAGGGGCATAAAGCTCAGGTCCCCAGAGAAGACTCTTGAAAATATGCCAAGTTGGACTGCAAAGCTGAGATTCCACATTCTGTGGTCTGAAATCAACAAATCTGAATATCTCTGCAATGGAGTGATGCAGCGCAAAACGGAAAAGAGAGGCTAAATCAGGGAAGTTCAGGGATTCTTTGCAAATGAATTTAACTCAAATTTTTGAGCGAGTGACAGGACCTCTTTAAAGGGAAGCTGAAATAAAACAAAATAGCAGGCAAAACCATGAGGCTTTAAAGTTGCATGCAAAGAGTTTCCAAAAGTTCTTTAGTGCAGATAACACACTGCACCATCCTACATCCTCCACTGCCCAGCATCTTTTTCCTGGCCGTCATTGGGTTGCACAGCTCTGCTGTGGGCCATGTGCAGACAGATTTACAGTCTATGAGAGAGCCAGGAGCGTCAATTACCCCTGCTATCAATCATTCGCCTGAAGTTATGGATTTTATATGGATATCATTCTGAACATTAGCAATAAGCTCCATTAGATTCCTGCTTTCTGCTAGGGTGTGTTGTTTCCTGTTACTATCAGCTTTTTTGGTTAGCCTCATTTACCTGTCTGCGTCCTGCCCTGACCTTCACCAGACTACTGCTTTACCACTGAACTCCGTCTGTCTTAATCGTTGCCATTTTGCTTGTATGAATGATGGGTTAGGTTTCCTCTTTAGGATCAGACTTTCTTGGCATGAAAAAGTATTGAAATTATTAATCCGGTATGTTTAAAATAATAAGAAATTAGTATTTTATAGTTTTGCATTTGTGATATTATAGGAAAATCTGCTTAGTTAAGCAGTCATATATTCCTATTTTCCAAAGGAACCTACTTACCTGTTGTTACAGGGGGCAAATAGTCATTGTCCTCCAGAAATACGGTAGGTATTACATGACCGATCGATCTGTAACTTAGGCTAGTTTCACATTTGCGTTTCAGGGCGCAGCGACGGCCTGCACACGGCCGCCACTAAGCCCCGCCCCTGCCGCGCCCCCTCCGATAGCTCCGCCTCCGGGCGCATGACGCTGCATGCGTCATGCGTCCCCTATCTTTATCACTGAGGACGCAGGCTGTGCGCAGTATGCGTTTGGCGGCGCATGCGTCCTTTTGACGGTGCGCCGACCAGCGCCAAACGCAATCTGTTGCAATTTGGTTGCACTCGGCGCACCGTCAAAAGGACGCATGCGCCGCCAAACGCATACTGCGCACGGCCTGCGTCCTCAGTGATAAAGATAGGGGACGCATGACGCATGCAGCGTCATGCGCCTGGAGGCGGAGCTATCGGAGGGGGCGCGGCAGGGGCGGGGCTGAGTGGCGGCCGTGCACAGGCCGTCGCTGCGCCCTGACACGCAAATGTGAAACTAGCCTAAGAATCTGCCCACAGACGGCTGAAGAAAAGGTGGGAAAATGTGGTCCCAGAATTGAGAATTCCATATGAATCCCACTTTAATGTTCTAGCTCTCAACACGAGTCCGGGAAAATTGGTTAGTTTCGCCATTCCCAGCAGAGATATATTGGCATTATTCTTGGTTGTCACCCAACTATCAAATGGATGAAAAGCATTTAATAGAAAACGATAACCCAATGACTTTTCAATTACAGGCGATTCTATGAGGCAATGCTGTGTGCTCACGTTTTTCTGCCATGCACACACATTGCTTTACAGATGAATTCTTCTATTGCAGTGGACAGCAACCTGCAGCTGTCATGGCATGCTTGGAGTTAAAAACTATGTGCATCTTTGCACAGATATATATACAAAGCTAAAAAAGACTTGTCATCGGGTCAAAAGTGTCCACTTTGTGCCCCTAGTTTATTCCCACTGATCTCCTGAATATTCTTTTTTTTTTTTTTATTTTCTAAATCCGCCATACGGTTCCAGAGATGTGGGCCTTTTAATTTAGCGCTGATTTTTCTGATCTTTAAGAAGGGGGCGTGGCTCTCAGAATAATAATGAAGCGCAGCCTGAAGACACGCCCCAGAGGATCCAGTGAGCCACGCCCTCTTAGTAAAGCCTATAGAAATTATCACTAGATAAAAAGGCTCGTATCTCTGAAACCGGTGAATTAAAGGAAAAAAACACACAAAAAAAAACAGAATACTCAGGGGAACTGCGGTAATAAAATAAGAGAATTAAATGGTTCTTTTTTAACTTCATGACAGGTTCTTTTTAAGCAACTTTCTAATTGGCTGCAGCTGGGACATTCAGTCTGATCCAGAAGAGGAAGCAATGAGATTTGTGGTGGGGGGAGAACACAGGCGGCGGTGGTGGAGAGAAGCGGCCAGTCAGAATGTTTTTTGTTTTTTTTTTACTTTCGGATCTCCACGGCCTCATTTGTAAAATAAAAAATAAGTGAACAAACGCCTTTAATATTGGACAAAGCTCATCTATAAATGAAATTCCTATCGAAAAACATGACAAAGAGCTGGCACTACATCTACCACCGAGGGGTTAACGGTTTTCATTTTCACTTATACGCAGTGAAGCTGTTTGCGTTTGTCAGAAAGTCATTTTCACAAACACACTCAGCGTGAAATTATAAGGTGTGTAGTATGGCGGCTCATGGCGAGAGCATGGAAGCGGCACACATCCTTCCTTCTCTTACATCTCCAATGTCTACAAGTTAACGCCATGAATGATATAACATGAGGAGTGAATTATCTTTCGACCCAAATGTGTGGGCTCCATCTTCCATGCCGATCCCTGGCACCAGGTACCGATATTCTACAGGGTGGGCCATTTATATGGATACACCTAAATAAAATGGGAATGGTTGGTGACATCAACTTCGTGTTTGTGGCACATTAGTATATGGGAGGGGGAAATGTTGTGAACTCATTTTCTGGTTTACCTCTGGCTTCTGGTGAGGGTGGTGGAGCTGGCTGTGTTGACAGAGGAGTCGTGAGTTCTCCATCCGGGCTCCCTCTGGTGGTGACAGTAGGTAATGAAGCTGATCTAAATGGCAGAGACCTCCCACCTGAGGAGGAGGACTGCGAGTGGACATCAGGAGTCTCTGACTGGATTTAAGACAGCCGACTCCCTAATTTTGTGCTGGTGATTTTTTTCCTGCCCTGAGGTTCTGGTTTCCAGTTCTGTTCCTGCCTTCTCAAGCTAAGTTTGCTCTGCTATTTTTTTTACATGAGATTTGGTCTGGTTTACTCAGTTTTTGTGGTCAGCCAGCCCCTGCTGGGGCTGTGCTGAATTTCCATTCTTATGTCTCTGTTTATGCCAGTTTGCTTTTTGTCCCTGATCAGATTGGTCTCTTTTTGCTCTGTCTTCAGAATATACCAGAGTGCTGATATAGGGAATTGAAGTCTAGCGACTTCAGGGTTTTTGTTATCAGAAAGTGTTGGACATTTTTGGCAGGGTTTTGTGCGTGATTGCAGACAGCATCTTTCCTTTCCTGTCCTTTCTAGTTAGTGTGGGCCCCATCGTTTGCTCAGCTTATTGTTCTATCTGTGTTTGTGTTTCATCTTGTCTCACCAACAATACATGTTTGGGGGCTGTCTATTGCTTTGGGGCAGTTTAGATTTCCCCTTGTCTTGCTTTAGGCTTATTTAGTTCTCCGGCTGTGACGAGGTGTCTAGGATCATCGTAGGTACGCTCCACGGCTACTGCTAGTTGTGTGGATAGGATCAGGGGTCTGCAATCCACTTAGTTACCAACCTCTCTGGTTTTCTGTGGCTTAGCTTGTTTTTGTTTTTCCTCCTCGGTGACTCAATCATAACAGGGAAACTTTTCAAGATGGGTGGTGACCATGGCGGCCATTTTGAAGTAGGACATTTTGGATGCAACTTTATGCAATGGCTACTGCCATCAGTTCAGTGCAGCAGTCGAGATTAGTTTGTCATCAGCTGCTGCGCTCTGCATAGCCACTAAGTCAAATGACAAAGTTCTTTGTAAACTAAAGTCAGTTTTGTCGTCGCCTAGCTGCTGATGACTAACTCGGCTCTACTGCTGCACTCTGCATAGGCAGCAACTGATATGATAGAGACTGAGCAGCTACTAGGATAAGGGGTAGGATCAGCGACAGCAGTAAGGATAAGGTAAAAGAATAATTCCATTAAAAAAATATAAAAATGTAACAAAAAGACAATTAAAACAATATAACAATGTATAACTTTTTATATTCAAAATTGTATGTCAGATTGCAGCAAAAAATGCTAGACAGCCAATAAACATGCAGGGATTGTCTTTCATGCACTGTAAAGCTATAGCCATGTTGGCTACTGGCATTAGTGTGATTGGCCATCCGAATCGCGTCATCAGATCTTATATAAGACCCTGTGATGCTCGGCACAGTCTCACCTGGAAGCAGCTCAGGGAGAGTTGATCTAGGAGGGAGAGCTTAGATTAGTGCAGGTGTGTGTGTGTGTATATATAATATATATATATATATATATGTGTTTAATTGCTATTACAGTACTTGTGTATTCCTACAGCACTTGTATATTCCTGCTGCACCATTAAAATAACAGTCCTTTTCAGGGCCACATACTATCCTCTTGCTATTAAAGCCACTGTTACCTGCATGCAATGTAAGGATAGCTGGTGGAAGAGAGAGAGTTTTGGATTAGAGGTACGTAGGCAGCGTTTATCGCCTTACAGTCCATTTGTAGCGCCGCTGTCCTGCACATTGCTCCTCACCCCTCGGCAGGGACACCGAATCACTCACCGCAGTGGCCCCCACCCAGCACTTGCACTTTGGCTGCTGCTGCCCAGGGTCTGTGTACTGGCCTCCCTCTATGTGTCTTCCAGGGTTTATTGCAGTCCTTTCTAATTTTTGGCAGCCCTTGCAGTTAGGCTTCTTTCACACTTCAGTTTTTTACAATCAGTCACAATCCGCCAGGTTTTGAAAAAAACGGATCCGGAATTTTCTTTTGATCCGTTTTTTTCCCCATTGACTTCCATTATTGGCGGATTGTGACGGATTGCCGTCCGTTGCATCCGTTTTTTTTGCGGATCCGCCAAAAGTTGCTGTCCGTCACCATCCTCAAAGATTTCAAAACGGAGCTTGCAACGTTTTATTCTGTGGCGGATCCTCCAGACACTCATTTAACCCTAAATTCTTTCTGGGTGCCGGACAAAAAAAATTCTCTCTCTCTCTCTCTCTCTCTCTCTCTCTCCTGCGATTCCTTTAAAATTCTTCATTTGTCGGATCCGTCAAAAAAACGGACGGGTGGCATCCGTTGTCATCAGTACTACAACGGATCCGCCATCTGTCCTTTTGGCGGATTATGACTGATGCAAAAAACTGAAGTGTGAAAGAGGCTTTAGCGTATAGGCTTTATGAGTTTAGGAGTCCCACTCCCTGACAATTTTAACAGAATGTGTATGAGGTCTTCCTTTATGTCTAATACAGGGTGTATCGGCGTGCCTCTTCCTTCTCATTTTTGGCAGTTCTTGCATTTTCCGCATAGGCTTTGTTAGTTTCAGAGTCCCTCCTTCATAAATTAAACAGGATGTGCCTGACCATGTCACACACACCACAGCCCAGATAAGGTAGTAAAATGTTAAGTTACATTTACCGATGACTACCGGTGGGTACAGTTTTATTACCCCCTCTATTATGTCATCTACTGTAGTCATAGGTGATGGGGAAATACGGTGAGAGGTGGCCCGGCTATTAAGGGGTGGAGGAGGCGGCTTTTATTTTTCCTCTTTTTAATTCTGCTTTATATACAAGTCCTTATACAGGAAGAATTTTTTCCTAACATTTTTTCCCTGAAAAATCCACTCTATGTTCGGTTTTGTATGTTTTATTGTAAATCCGTAAAACTGGTGCAAAACTCTGACAACATTGTTCCCAGCTGTGACCTTGGAGTAAGAGATGCGTCCGGCCGCCTTCCCCATTCCATCTGTGTGCTGTTAGCATTCATTTCAGCTATTTTTCTGTCTCCCCAACCCTCCTGTTAGGGTCTTCCAGAAAAATGCTCGGGTTTCTCATTGACTTCCATTACACTCGGTACTCGAGTCGAGTCCGTCTGAGTGTCCAACCTGTTCAATTCGAGCACTCGAGCATTTTAGTGGTTGATCATCACTAACCATCCATCTTCAGACGTATAGACTCGTGCTCTTCTTTCCAATACTTTGTAGCTTTAGTTTGAGGGGTTGTACGCAAACCAGTCCCCCCCAGAAGGTCTTTGTAACGTGAGGAAAGTAAAGTAGCTGCCCATCCACAGGTTGTACAGTACCTGTCCAGAATAAGACACTGCCAAGTAAACCATTTGGTGCCACCATGCCATGGCCACCGGCCACCTATGGATGAAGCAATAGTTCCATAGATATTCTATACATTTTGGGTCAATCCTACATCTTCATTGAGCAGCCCTTTGTCGATCAAGCTGTATAATTTGCTAATTGCATCCACTTTGGTCACCTCCCCCTGAAGCATCGTCACACTGGGGCTCTGGGTCAATGATACCGAGGACCCCACCATGTATACAAAACATGTCTATCAATAGGATCTATTAGGTTGTTTGTGAATTATCCAGTAATAATTACACCCTAGTAGTGGATTGTGATCAGTTTCTAAAGGGGCTGCTGTTTTCCTGGGTCTTTGGGACCAATATTGCATTTGAGTGTGATCGTAGAATAGGATCCTCTGATATCCTGTTGGGGCCGACTAAATACTGGATATGTCCAGTAGACACATGTGAACCACCACAATACAAGTTACATACATTTTCAAACAGATTTTTTGGACCTAGTGGGGTTGGTGTACTTTCTATGAAAATCTATCACTCAATGACTGTATAATTCTTTTTTTGGTATTTTTTTCTGCCTAATATTAAAATAAGACTGAAAGAGTTATGATATATTCATGAGCTAATTCTTTACCCACTCAGACTGACTGAAAACTGCAGCTTGTACTGAGCAGAGTGGGATCTCAGCAGCAGCAGAGGAGGAGGGATATTGAGGAGCTATCAATTAGGCAAGGTGGGCCCAAGACTCAGTAGGAGTAGAGAAGGGACACTGAAGAGTTGTCAATCAGACTAGATGGGTCAAGAATCAGCAACAGGAAAGAGGGACATTGAGAGTTCTTCAAGCAGGCCACATGGGGCGAGATTCAGCAACAGCAGGAAGGAGGGATAGAGCTGTTTATCAGGCTAAAAGAATGGAGATTTAGCAGCACACAAAAAAATACAGAGAATCTGTCAATCAGGATAGATTTGCGGAGATTCAGCAACAGCAGAGGAGGAGGGGAAGTGATGATCTGGCAGTCAGGCAAGATGAGCAAAGATTCTGCAGCAGAGGAGGAGGGACACTGGAGAACTGTCAGTCAGACTAGATGAGCAGGGATTCTACAGAAGAGGAGGAGGGATACTGGGGAGCTGTCAGTCAGACTAGATGAACAGAGATTCTGCAGCAGAGGAGGAGGGACACTGGGGAGCTGTCAGTCAGATTAGATGAGCAGGGATTCTACAGAAGAGGAGGGATACTGTGGAACTGTCAGTCAAACTAGATGAGCAGGGATTCTACAGAAGAGGAGGATGGACATTGGGGAACTGTCAGACTAGATGAGCAGGGATTCTGCAGCAGAGGAGGGAAAATGGGGAGCTCTCAGTCAGACTAGATGAGCAGAGTTTCTGCAACAGAGGAAGAGGGACACTGAGGAACTGTCAGTCAGACTAGATGAGCAGAGATTCTGCAGCGGAGGAGGAGGGACAGTAATGACCTGTCATTTAGGCTAGATGAGCAGAGATGCAGCAGCAGAGGAGATGGACACTGAGGAACTGTCAGTCAGGTGTTGGGTGGAGAGTTGTAGTAGACAACAATATTTGGGGAGAGTATCAGTCATTTATTCCTATTGTCGTCCCTCAAGTAAAAGTTGAGGCCTCTGGATAGTGAAGGAGACCTCAGACATGACTTTGTACTTCCACGTTCTACTGGTGCTTGCATTGTATTATATGACCTTTGTGGATACATGTTCCTCTGAACATTATAAGCTCTGCTCCGTCCTTCTTGAGACTGCAATCAATTATGCCACCACCAAAACATCACATCCATGATGGTAGATACACAAGTGACCACTTAAAAGATTAAAATATAAATTTTTTATTTAGAAAAAATTAAATGAACACAAATAAATACAAATATAACAAGGTGCCTCAAAACATAGAGACCATCTCACAATAAAACAGTATAGGGCCAGCCTTAGAATATAAAATAATAGCCCAAACGGTATACACAGTTTGTTTTATATGATCCACACTGATTCACAATTATATCATTTCATATAATATAACAGAATATATAATGTCACTGTCTCATACAATGGGTCATAAACAACTTAATCCATCCCACTATTGTATATCCGTATGGGGCCAGAAGTAATGAAAGGTGCAAGTGTATATGTGCAAAAAATATCTCTAATAAAGTGTCAGTGCATCATGAGAAATACTTTGCTAGACTAACTGTTATAGATGAAACATGTTACCTGTGGTATGAGCTAATGCAGGGCTATGGCCACGGCTGTCAGACGTCCCTCAACCCCGACGCACGTTTCGAATAAAACTTCTTCAAACTGCCAGGGAGGTCTTATTTTGAAAATAAAATCGTCTTATTCATGACTCCAATAAGTGGACAGTCCTGTGAAATATCGGACTGTTAGCGAGAATATTCAAGCTTTAACTTAACACCAGTTCTGTCTTTAATCTCACACGTCACACCATCACATTTCAATATACGCCAGCGAGGAATCTGATGCGTATGTATAAATGTACTGAGTTCCTTCCCAGGCAGGCAACCGCTTTAAAGGCCATGTTGATAAAAAAAAAAAAAAAATAAGATTTTGAGCAACAGGCAAAATAATACTGTTATATAGTAGCTAAATAATGCAAATAATGGTACAGATGTAGCATTTCTGGCAAAGACATTCATATGCAGAAAGTTGTAAGATGACACCTAACTATATGAGTTTAATGGTTTTTGTTGTAAGTGCTAATTTTCTGCATCGTGATGACTTTCTTGTGTGCCACTTTAAGAAATGCAACATCTGGACCTTAAAGACCCCGCATAATACAGCCATATTTTTCCTACATAATACTACAATTTAATACCAAAGCATAGCACCCCTGCCCCAGGGGAGAAACCTGGCACCTACTATGGTTATTCAGACCAGTAATGACCTGAACATAACAAATGCAATGTACAGTTCCCTTTAATTCTGTGAAATGTGAGCCAGTTCTGGGAGTCCCGGGGAGACTTGAGATGACACACATACAGCAGCCTCACCGCAATATTCTGCCTGTAACTATAGTGATTGAATAATGCAGCACAGGCAACAGCTCCAGTTTCTAAAATTACAGCCGCACCGAGCGGCTTTATGGGAGATGTTGGTAAAAATTTCTATTCTGCCGGTTTTGCAATACTGACATGACAAGCTGTAATGTACAAAGTCATGATAGGGTTTACGGGAAAAAAATGGGTAGATCTTCTGTGGCGCCCCCAGGTGTATGGTCGCCACAATGGCATTGCCTTCCTCCAGGGAGGGTGATGTCATGCTTGAAAGCAAGGAAGGGTCTCTCTAGCAGTCAATCATTTGCATGCAACACGTTCCCACTCCAGGCCAGCAGAGGGAGCTCTGAACCAGGATTGGGGGAGTAGCGCGCTCTGAGGGCCAGGAGGGGAAATAGTTAGTGTGAGGAGGGCAACGAGTGTAGACGTGGAGTGAGAAGCTGGAGGTTGAGCTGAGGAAAGAGAGCTCCCTCCCAGTGAGAGCACATAATCTGGAGCCTGGTCTCCACGGTTGTATGGATACTGAAGGTCCTGCAACAGAAACCAGAGGAATAGGAAGCTGTAAATGCTCTATTCCCACCTAAGACTCGGAGGCACAACAGCGACCGGTGAGCCAAGAGAGATAGAGGGCTACAGCTGTCTGCCATACGAGGTAGTTCTAAGAGAAGATAAGAAGGAGGAACTTCAGTGTAACATAGTACTGGATGTACCTCAAGCCAGCGCTAGGAAGGAGACTACACAACCCATCTGATAGAGAGATCCCTGAGTTGCTTCCGGGCTAGCCTGCTCCTGTGCCATCTGTAACCAGGACCCTGGACTGCGTTTGCCAAGTAAAGGTAAAGAAACTGCACCCTGTTGTGTCCTTGCCTTCTTCCTGCAACATCCTCAGCACTGCTACATCTCTGTGCCAAACACTGCACTTCTTCCTAACCCTTTATCTACACTGCCCTGGGACTACAGCCCTGCCTGTGGAGGGCTACAACATCATAGCTGCACTACATCATCAGTCCCAGAGGATCTGCATGCAGCGTCGGCTTAACACCTCCCCTGCCGAACACCACAGGTGGCGTCACAAATCATTCATCTATAAACTTTATTCCCAACTCAACCCCTTTTACATGGGCGCCCAGGGCCACGGACCGGGTCACCGCTGCTGTGACATTCCCATCTGAGAGACCGGCCCGGTACTGAGTACCCCACAGCTCTGGGAGGGTGACCCACTTCCAGAATTTGCAAATCTTTCGGGCACCACCAAAACCTTATCGGAAGCAACACAATGCTTGTGATGGAGCCTCGTGGTCCAAATGTCCAGAAGAGTCACATACAGTGGGCGATAGGTGGATTAGAGTTTTCGCCAATCATCTCTCGATCAACCACCTCCTGGGTGGACCTCCATAAAAATTGCCAAGAATGGGTGAAATTGTGGCATGCGCTACTGTGGCGCCCCTGAGGCTCAGTCGCCACAGAGGTACTGCACCTCCTCCTGAGGTGTGGTGCCCCACCGTTCAGGTAAGTTGGAGGCTCCTGACCACGCTCCAACACTCGCACCCCACACAACCGAGTAGTTCAGCAAAGCCACATTGCGGCTCCTTGCTTAGAGAGTAGCAGAGCACCTTTGGTGGCTCCCTGATTGGAACACGAAACGTACTGGGAGGCGGGTGGAGTTGAGAATACAAAAAAGAGCGGGAAGGTTTAGAATAACAGGTTAGTCTAGGAGAGGAAGCCACTCAGAGAGGAGTGAGGAAAGAAGATCCCTGAGAGAGGGATGGAGGAAGGAGGTGCTGCAGCAGACCTGAGTGACCTGGGTCTGCTGGCACGGGAAAGGAAAGAAGGAGAAAGACATTGAACTGAAACCTGATCTTCCATAAGAGAGAGAGGTTAGAATGGAACGAAGGAGTAAAAGGGAACAGAGAGGACGTGGGTTAGAGGAAGAACCCTGCCTAGAAGTTCTCAGCGCAAGGCCGGGGCCCGGTCCCCGAGGTTGTATGGACACTAATCGTTCTGCAGCAGACACCGGTGGAGTAGTGGGCTGTAAATGCACTACTCCCATCTTGGGGGCACAACAGCAACACGAATAGTGAGCCGGGACTCAGGAGTAGGGAGTCCCCGAAGCAGGCTACAGCTGTCTGCCATACAAGTAGAGTTCTTGGGAACATCTGTCAGGAGGCACTCCAGTGTAACTCAGTACTAGGAGTACTTCACACTTAAAGGCGCTATAGAGGAGACGTTCAGAAAGGCACATGTTGGCGGAGCATTGGAAGGGAGCATTCTATCTTGCCTGGAGGTTGACGGAGTCCCTGACCCGGAGGACACGGCACGGAGGCAGGCATCTGCGTGTACTACAGACTGTGAGTAAAGCTTTGGAACTGCAAGCTCTGGTGTCCTCCATTCATTCTTGCGCCAACGCATCCAGCCCCGCTACATCTGGGTACCAGCTTCTACACCGCTTGTGCCTCTCCTCTTTCCCCACATCTACACTGCCCTGGGACTACACCTCCACCTGTGGGGAGCTTCACCATCTTTGCTGCAACACACCACCAGCCCCAGAGGATCTGCATTCAGCGTCGGCCTAACATCTCCCTTGCCAAACAGCACAGGTGGCGTCACAAACTATTCATTCAAATCATTAAATTCCCCGCATTACTTGGGCGCCCAGGGCCACGGGCCGGGTCCCCGCTGCTGTGACACATCCCGCTGACACTGGCCCGGTACTGAGTACCCCACAGCCCTGGGAGGGCGACCCACTACCTCATGCCTTACTACAGAGGATTCCTCTTGTAGAACATACTTGCCAGCTTTAGGCATCTCCTCTTGGGAGTCCGGGTGAGCTCCCCTTTTTTGGTTTTCTCTCAGACATTTTTGCAAATATACCCAAGAATATCACTGATATTTAGGACTGGAGCACAACATCGGAGCCCCAGAAAATGCTGTGTTTCGCCATACAGTATCCTGAACATGAAACCTTATTCTACAGAAGCAGACTCCCATTACGTGTCTCTCATCAGTCTCGAGAGCAGCTGTAACGAACGTCTTCCCTTTTGGAAAAAAAACAAATTCCATTGAAATCAGTAGCTGAAGCTACGATGTTAATGGTACACTATGGTAGACTTACTTTTGTAAACGCACTTTGACTTTGGTAGTAAATCATACTTGACAACTTTTGGAATTGAACTTTTGGGAGATTCTATAGTGTACTGAATCATTTCCCAGGAACCCCCTTTTTACAATACAGCCCATTTCCTACCACTAGAATGCCAAAATCTCTGCGAAATTCATAAAAAACCCCTGAAAACACTGCTTGTTTGGTAGCTTTTCGGAGGCTTTTGCAGTGACTTGGGAAAGTTTCCATCTATTCCCATTTTCTCGGGAGCCTCCTGGACATTCTAAGAGAGTTGGAAAGTATGCAGTAAATGCAGCAAATTTTGCACATTTTTGTGTCAATTATTGCATTTAGTTTTGGACCTTTGTGTTCGTGTTGCAGATATTTTTGTGGATTATTTACAAGGGGTGTAGTTTAGCAGAAAGGAGCATAACTTATATACAATAACTTGACCACGACTGCGGCAATATTTTGGAGCTAAATAGTGGTGCAAACTTAACCAACAGTAGACAGTATAAAAACAGACAGAAGTATCCAAAGATGCCCCAAATATATCATTTGTTCTGAGCCATTGTGTGACACATTTGGTGCATTTTCATACCGTTTAGTCTAAGTTTATAGGATAAATAAATCTGTCTCAATGTGTGCTCCTTTTTTTTTCTTAATTTTTCTGACCGTTATATAGTTGTCCAAAACCAACGATAACCCGTATAAACCTATAACTAGCCGATGTGCTTTATGAAGTCTTTCTTTTCATTGCGTCTTGACCTAATTCCTGTTCTCTGTCTTTTAGGGATCAGCAGATTCTTACACTAGCAGACCATCCGATTCTGATGTCTCTCTGGAAGAAGACAGAGAAGCAATACGCCAAGAGAGAGAACAGCAAGCTGCAGTGCAACTTGAGAGAGCCAAGGTAAGACACGCACCGAGAGGTGAAACCGCTAGAAATCTGATCGAAAGCATCATATCAGATCCATACGAGGACATGTAAAGCAAAGTGCAGCAATCACGTCAAAGCCATAAAATGAATCGTATATATCAATACCACTCCTACCATTACCTGTACCCCTGTAGAGCCTCCAGTGACCCCCAGGATGGATGATACAAGAAATTGTCTTCTGAAACCCTCTTACTAAATATGGTTGTTGCTGTGCTCTCTCCCTCTGCCCAGCCTCCATAGACACCACGATGGGACACAGTGCCTTTTCTTATGTTATCACTTCTTTTACTAATAGCAGTCTCTTAAGCTTTATTCAGACGTCATGTTTTTCATGGATAGCACTCATGCCTTGTACTGTCTACGGAACTGTTCACATGTCTGATTTTTTTTCTGGACAGAGTGGTCCATGCAAAATCGCGGTGGAATGTCCAATATTAATCCAAGTGTCGGATCAGAATCAACGATCCAAGTCCATGGATCCGTGCACAAATCAGACAGCATTCAGATAGTATTTGAGTGCTGTCCATTTTTCACAGACTGCTAGATAGGAAAAGGTAGAAAAACTTTTTTTTCTCTGAGAAAGTTAAAAAACTCAGATTAACCCCATTGATGAAACTAGGAATGTTTTCCTCATACATGAAAAAAAACACGGATATCTGAATGAGCCTTTACTGTCATCTCTCCCTCATAACAGCCTCCAGTGACAACAGACTGGAGAATAGCAGAACTTTTCTTCATATAATCAGCCCTCTTTCTAATCACAGCCTATTAACTGTCATCTTCCTTACAGTACAACCTCCAGTGATCACAGGGTGGAGAAACAGGAACTTTTCTTCATGTTATCACCCATCTTACCATTCATAACCTGCTAATGTCATCTCTCCCCTTCACTCTTCCCAGTGACTCTGACAGAGGGTTTAGGTGGACACAGGAGCTTTTCTTCATGTTATCATCCATTTTACCAATCATAACCTGCTACTGTCCTCTCTCCCCTTCACACTTTCCAGTTACTCTAACGGAGGGGTGTGGGTGGACACTGGAGCTTTTCCTCATGTTATCACCTTTGTTACCGATCAGATTGTATGTGTCTGATGTGCTCCTCTCTTTCTACTAACATTCTGAGACAATTGCAGTGAAATGTATGATTTATCCCGGTGTCTTATCAGGATATTTCTTGACTTCATAGCTCAAATGTTTATGGCATCTGGATCATTGATATTTTGGTCGAATTAGTTCTGGTGGATGTGTATAGATATGTGTATGCAGGCAGAAGTATCACATGTAGATCTGCCCATCCTAAACTTTGTAGACCTGTCGATCCTGAACTTTTATGTTTTAAAAGTATTTCAGACTTTTTATGCTTTGTTTTTTTAATTTTTTTTTTTTTTGGGGGGAGGGAAAACTTGCATAAAGGCTCCTATGATTGTAAAATGCCAAGTGCTAGATTTGAGTTTTCTGAAAGTCTAAAAGTTGCCCTGGCATCAAACTCAGCTCGGCTACCTCTGTGATTCTCTAATAACCTGGCAGCGTCTACTGTAAATGCTAAAGTCAATATCTGTCGTAGGACAAGAGCGTAAGATTTACATGGATATTCATGACGGGTCTTTGTGTCCTTAGACCAAACCAGTGGCATTTGCTGTAAGGACGAATGTGAGTTACTGCGGGGCCCTGGATGAAGATGTCCCTGTACCAGGCACTGCTATTTCTTTCGACGCCAAGGATTTTTTACACATTAAAGAGGTAAATCTGGGATAGATTTCTCTTGCCACCTGTCACCAGCTAATAAAACATCAGCGGTCAGACCGCAGCTTGTTACCGCTAAAAGGAAAACTGACCAGGTGCCAGATCTCCAGAGGAAGGATTTGATTAACCTCTTCAGCACAAAAGTCTTTGCCAACCATATATTACTTACTCCTGATGTACTGCAGAGCCATAAAACTGTGACTGTGATGTCAATACCTTGCCTCCGTTATGTAATGAAAGCCATGCAGATATACATCAATTTCCTTTTAACTCACCCTCTGGTTATCCAGAATTTCCAGTATTGTGGATCGAGTGCCACCATATAGTAATTCTGGTCAGCTTCACCGCTAGGGAGACATACAGAAGTACAGTACGGTCCCAAGACTTATGTATAACTCGGCTGGTTTTATTGATAATTTGTTCAAACTTCAATTTAAAAATTTTGTCAAAATTTTGTTTCAAATTTTGTCAAAATTTTCTTTAAAATTTTGTCAAAATTGTATCAAAAGGGTTGTCAAAATTGTTCAAAATTATTATTTTTTTCTTAAATTGTAAAACAAATGTTTGTGGATTTTAGAAATACAACAATGACTGGTGGATTGGGAGGTTAGTTAAAGAAGGTTGTGAGATCGGCTTCATTCCAAGTCCGCTAAGGCTGGAGAATATTAGAATACAGCAAGAACAGAAGAGAGGGCGATTTCATACAGGGTAAGTCCTGTTTTTCATAAACTGGGTTCATCCAGAAGAAAGCAAAACAATACCCCGGATTGTTAAATTTTCTTTCCAAATAACAATTTTAAAAAAATGAAAGAAGCTCTACAAAATTTGGAACTTTGATAGAAGTGAACGGAGGGAGATGAACATTCGCAGACACCTCTACATTCCCAGTAGCGCAAGACAGATCACATTTTTTAGATAGATGCAGATATACCATAATTGTAAGATATCGGAATGCACTTTTAAACTTTAAAAAAAAATTCTTTACACCCTTTATGCTTTGCCCTGATACTCAGCACCAGAAATGTGCCCCTCTCAATCACCTATGGGAGAATGCTCCTATGATTGACAGCCCCCTCAGCTGGCTGTTCAGCCCCTATCAGTGCCATCATCAATAACCACATACAGTAAAATAAAGAGGTATATAAGCATTTTGTGAATATGTGCGCCTAAGATCAGACAGAGCACTAAATTATCGGACCAGACGTGTGTGCAAATTGCGGACATGGCTGACTCTGTGTGAAAGTCTGACGCAGTGCCCTGCAATCCAGTAACAAGAATCCAGTAGAAATAATAATAATAAAAAAAAAAAATGTAACTTAAAATCAGCGCAAAAACATGCAATGGATTCATATATTTTATATATTTTTTATCATTTTATATAGATCTCAATTGTAGTGAATTTTTTTTATTTTTCTATAGTGAATGTTCCTTTACGGTTTCATTAATTATTGTATTTATTTCCACAGTAAACCAAGTGGCACTTCTTCTTCAAGCCTTGGAGAAATGGTAACAGGAACATTTCGGGCAACCCCACCATCTGCTGGTGAGGAGGAATGTGTTTTTTTTGTGTCTGGATTATATACCGTAGCGCTAGGTTGAAAGCTGTGATATATTTCGGCATGGTGACCCCTTTATAAAACTACATTTTATATCACTCAATATAAGCTTTATGGCTGTTTATCATATCATTAGTATCAGATTAATTCATGTATGAGTAATTTGTGTACTTTTTTTAAGCATTTTTTCCTATTTTTCCATGTTCTTTTATTTTATAATTTAAATTATATTTTACCTCCCCCCCCACCCCCTACAAAAAAAGGGGAGACCTCCTGGACCCTCGGACAAGGTGGCAAATCTACTTTGTGCCACGTAAGTCTAATGTAAAAAAAAAAGTTCCCTAACTTTTTTTTTAATGGTTGTTACACCATGCTTTGGCAAATTCAGGGGACGGGGACCAGAGCGTGGTTGGATGGGGAGCGGCCTTTGGAAAGGGGGTGTCTTTCAATTACAAATTTGAAGTGCATTGCAATTCTCCATCACTTGAAAAATTGGAAACATTGGCAAATATGATTTTGTTGTAAAGCTTTTTTTTAAAAAATATATCGGAACTGCTGACCCAGCGCTCTAATGATGACATGGCTCTGTTAGCTCTTTCTCAGTCTACACAGCAAAGTCAAAAATAATTTCTTACAGCTGGGTAAGTTTCATTATTTGCTTCCTTCTTACTAAAAAATTAGATTAGAAAATTCCTTATTTTGTCCATAGTCAATTATGGTCAGCATGGTGGCTCAGTGGTTAGCACTGTTGCATTGCAGCGCTGAGGTCCTGGGTTCAGGGTTTAGGTTGTGAGCCCCAATGGGGACAGTGATGATAATGTATGTAAAGCGCTGGGGAAATTAATGGCGCTATATAAGCAAAGCATATATAAATAATTGTGTGTATAACCATATACAGTACATGGCAACCTTGTTCCAACAGGTCAGGATTTTATGGCTGCTGATTCTGCCTCCATGGAGGCACTTATTATGTACTGCTTTTTGGGCACTATTTATATGGTCACTGTGACTGTCACTATTCATGGCATTATTTTGAAAGTCTCTATTCTCAGTGCCATATTTGGCCATTTTTTATTCCTTTGCCCTTGTTTCTGTTGCTGCATATTTGCAAAAAATAATTAGTCTCAGTTTGGGTGCTACTGAAATAAATAACAATCGGGATCCTTCATGTGCATAATCGGAGCTGCAAGGTGATGTGTCCTCTGAATAATGACATATCTGAGGCTCCTGATGTGCGAAAACCGCTTATCTGCAGCCGCCTGTCAACACACGATGGGGCCGGCGAGCTTCTGTCTAATATTAGAAAGTTCGAAGCTCTGATGTCTGAACAACGGCTAAATGATTAGGCCAAGAGCGCGGCGGTGGAAAATCAGATACTGGAGAAATGTCGCGCAGCTTCTCTCCCCTTCTTCAGGTCACCGCTGCTTTCCATGACCAAGTTTAGACAAAAAAGATGTGCGCTAGTCGAGAGGCCAAAAACAGTTTTCTTAAAGGGGCTCATGGTCTTAAAGCCTTAACTAAATGTCTGTTTCTCACACATAGTACATATGTCCGTCTTAGTCTATGTAACTGTTTTCATGTCCGTTTTCTTTTTTTTTCGAGGACCGTATGTCCGTGCAAAATTCACGGAGACCTGCACTTTTTTTAATCCGATCCACGAATCAAAATCGCCCAAACAGGCCCATAAGTCTGTGAGCATCAGTATGCAATGAATACACGTGTCGTCCGTTTTCAACATTCTAATCCGTAGAAGTTTTCCCAATTTTTTTCTTTTATCTCTAAGAAAATCACTGATGAAACATTGATGGTAAAAATCAACTCGCTGACCAAACACTGGTGAAAATCTGATCCAAAAAGATGGTGAAAAGCAGTCCATTTTTTTTTCATGTAGGAAAAAAAAAACAGAAATGATGCCTTATGTCAGAAATACAGTGGGTACAGAAAGTATTCAGACCCCTTTAAATTCAAAAACGTTCATTTTTTTTCTCATTAATGTACACTCTGCACCCCATCTTGACTGAAAAAAAAACAGAAATGTAGAAGTTTTTGCAAATTAATAAATAAAAAAGAAAAACTGAACTATCACATGGTCATAAGTATTCAGACCCTTTGCTCAGACACTCATATTTAAGTCACCTGCTGTCCATTTCCTTGTGATCCTCCTTGAGATGGTTCTACTTCTTCATTGGAGTCCATCTGTGTTTAGTTAAACTGATAGGACTTGATTTGTAAAGGCACTCATCAGTCTATATAAGACCTCACAGCTCACAGTGCATGCCAGACCAAATGAGAATCATGAGGCCAAAGGAACTGGCCAAGGAGCTCAGAGACAGAATTGTGGCAAGGCACACATCTGGTCAAGGTTACCAAAAGAATATCTGCAGTACTCAAGGTTCCTAAGAGCACAGTGGCCTCCATGATGCTTAAATAGAAGAAGTTTGGGACCACTAGAAGTCCTCCTAGACCTGGCCGTCCAGCCAAACTGAGCAATCGTGGGACAAGAGCCTTGGTGAGAGAGGTAAAGAAGAACCCCAAGATCATTGTGGCTAAGCTCCAGAGATGCAGTAGGGAAATGGCAGAAAGTTCCACAAAGTCAGCTATCACTGCAGCCCTCCACCAGACGGGCCTTTATGACAGAGTGTCCCGACGGAAGCCTCTCCTCAGTGCCAGACATATGAAAGCCCGCATAGTTTGCTAAAAAACACTTGATGGTCTCCCAAACTATGAGAAATAAGATTCTCTAGTCTGATGAGACAAAGATAGAACTTTTTGGTGATAATTCTAAGCGGTATGTGTGGAGAAAACCAGGCACTGCTCATTACCTGCCCAATACAATCCCAACAGTGAAACATGGTGGTGGCAGCATCATGCTATGGGGCTGTTTTTCAGGTGCAGGGACAGGACGACTGGTTGCCATTGAAGGAAACATGAATGTGGCCAAGTACAGAGATATCCTGGATGAAAACCTCTTCCAAAGTGCTCTGGACCTCAGACTTGGCCGAAGGTTCACCTTTCAACAAGACAATGACCCTAAGCACACAGCTAAAATAACAAAGGAGTGGCTTCAGATCAACTCTGCGACCATTCCTGACTGGCCCAGCCAGAGCCCTGACCTAAACCCAATTGAGCATCTCTGGAGAGACCTGAAAATGGCTGTCCACCAACGTTCACCATCCAACCTGACGGAACAGGAGAGGATCTGCAAGGAAGAATGGCAGAGGATCCCCAAATCCAGGCGTGAAAAACTTGTTGCATCATTCCCAAGAAGACTCATGGCTGTACTAGCTCAAAAGGTGCTTCTACTCAATACTGAGCAAAGGGTCTGAATACTTATGACCATGTACTATTTCAGTTTTGTTTTTTTTATGAATTTGCAAAAATTTCTACATTTCTGGTTCTTATCAGTCAAGATGGGGTGCAGAGTGTACATTAATGAGAAAAAAATGAACTTTTTTGAATTTACCAAATGGCTGCAATGAAACAAAGAGTGAAAAATGTAAAGGGGTCTGAATACTTTCCGTACAAACTGTAGATCTATTCTTTGCAATGGCAGTGCCACAATTACAGAAATGAGACTGAGGTGAGGGAACACAGACTGTATCATGACAAGCCTTTTCTAGAAACAGAAGATACTGTGACTACGCTTTCTATTTGGGCACTGTGGCTGTCACAATTTATTTGGGTCTTGTGGCGGTCACCATTTATGTAGGTACTGTAACTGTAGCTGTCACTATTATGTGGGCACTGTGACTTATTATTCACAAGAGGCATTCTAGCTGGCAGTATTTCTGTTTCCACTCTAGCACATACTTTTTATGTGAGCACTCTCATTGGACATTTGTGTGGGATGATAGTATTAGGGAGCATTCTGGCAAGCACTATGTATGTGGGCACTCTGGGTGGTACAGTTTTTATGGACACTGTGGCTGCACATTTACTTTTACTATTAGTTGGAGTCTTTTTGACAATCACTATTCATTGGGGGAATACCCCGGCTACATCATTTTGCAGCAATAGTAGGTACTATTCACATGGGCACTCTAGTTGTCACTCTTTATGTGGGCAATCGAGTTGTCGCTATTTTGTGGGCTGTAATTCTTGTGGACAATCGAGTTGTGGGCACTCTGGTTGTCACTATTTATATGGGCACTCTGGTTGTCACTATTTATGTGGGCACTCGGGTTGTCACTATTCATGTGGGCACTCTGGTTGTCATTATTTATATGGGCACTCTGGTTGTCACTATTTATGTGGGCACTCTGGTTGTCACTTTGTAGGCACTCTGGTTGTCACATTATGTGGGCACTCTGGTTGTCACTATTCAGGTGGGCACTCTGGTTGTCACTATTCAGGTGGGCACTCTGTCACTATTCAGGTGGGCACTCTGGTTGTCACTATTCAGGTCGGCACTCTGGTTGTCACTATTAAGGTCGGCACTCTGGTTGTCACTATTTATGTGGGCATTCTGGTTGTCACTATTCATGTGGGCACTTTAGTTGTCACTATTCATGTGGGCACTCTGGTTGTCACTATTCATGTGGGCACTCTTGTTGTCTCTATTCATGTGGGCACTCTGGTTGTCCCTATTCATGTGGGCACTCTGGTTGTCCCTATTCATGTGGGCACTCTGGTTGTCCCTATTCATGTGGGCACTCTGGTTGTCACTATTCATGTGGGCATTCTGGTTGTCACTATTCATGTGGGCACTCTGGTTGTCACTATTCATGTGGGTACTCTGGTTCTCACTTCATGTGGGCACTCTGGTTGTCACTATTCATGTGGGCACTCTGGTTGTCACTATTCATGTGGGCACTCTGGTTGTCACTATTCATGTGGGCACTCTGGTTGTCACTATGTAGGCACTCTAGTTGTCACTATTCATGTGGGCACTCTGGTTGTCACTTCCTGTGGGTATTCTGGTTGTCACTATTCATGTGGCACTCTGGTTGTCATTATTCATGTGGGTACTCTGGTTGTCATTATTCAGGTGGGCACTCTGGTTGTCACTTTTCAGGTGGGCACTCTGGTTGTCACTATTCATGTGGGCTCTTGGGTTGTCATTATTCATTTGAGCACTCTGGTTGTCACTATGTGGGCACTCTGGTTGTCATTATTCATGTGGGCACTCTGGTTGTCACTATTCATGTGGGCACTCTAGTTGTCACTATTCATGTGGGCTTATATTTATGGAGGGCACTTTGACAAGCACCATCTTTGTGGCCTCTATAGGTGACACTCTAGTAGGCAGTATTCACGGGAACACTTTGTTGATTCTATAGAGCATTCTGACTGGCAGCATTCTGGGGATAACTTCAGCTGGCTCCAATAATAGGTACCCTCAGACTTGCCATTATTATGTTAACACTAATATGGGGGCACTCTACAAAAACTGAGGGTTGGCAGCAATTTGAGAGCAGGGATTATGTTTAGGAATCAATTTTGACTGCATCTACTGAAAATGTTGTCTGCCCTTATGTCATTTTAGGCCTGTATTATATAGGTATTATTTATTGTTTGCTGCTTTATTTCGGTATTTATTTTGGCACCGTGATATTCCATCTCGATGCAGTAACACATGCTTTCCATTCATATTCTCTCGGTTACATGGATGTGACTGTCTTCTCTTTGTTTTCTAGCCAAGCCTAAGCAGAAAGTGGTGAGTTGTTTTGACTGCATCTCGCGGCTCGTCCTCTGACTGCCAGCTGCACAGTCATTAATGCCATGTTATTGTGTTTTCAGACTGAACATGTTGCGCCTTACGACGTTGTGCCATCCATGAGGCCTGTAGTGTTAGTGGGTCCATCGCTCAAAGGCTATGAGGTAGGTGACTGTGCATCTAATGACAGTAGCAGAAAGATTTGATGGCTTTGGGCACCAGTAGGAGCAGGGGTTTATTCTTGAGCTGCATTCACAATTCTGAGCTGAAATCTCCCAGCATTCTTTGCTGGATGAGTTGTTGGGGGGGGTGTCTGACTGTAGCAGGCTTGCTGACTGTTTCCTATAGCACTGGAAACAGACTTTAGCAATAACAATAGGAACAATGCACTTTCACTAATGTACTTATGTATTTCTATAGTTATTTAGCTGTTTATTCATGTCATAAACATGTCCAGCCTTAACTTTTCTTGACTTGCATTAACCCCCGGAGGTATTTTCGTTTTTGCGTTTTTGTTTTTCGCTCCCCTTCTTCCCAGAGCCATAACGTTTTTTTATTTTTCTGTCAATATGGCCATGTGAGGGTTTGTTTTTTGCGGGACTAGTTGTACTTTGGAACAACATCATTGGTTTTACCATGTCGTGTACTAGAACACAGGGAAAAAAATTCCAAGTGCAGTGAAATTACAAAAAAAAGTGAAATCCCACACTTGTTTTTTGCTTGGCTTTTTTACTAGGTTCACTAAATGCTAAAACTGACCTGCCATTATGATTCTCCAGGTCATTACGAGTTCATAGACACCAAACATGTCTAGGTTCTTTTTTATCTAAGTGGTGAAAAAAAATTCCAAACTTTGTTAAAAAAAAAAAAAAATTGTGCATTTTCCGACACCTGTAGCGTCTCCATTTTCTGTGATCTTGGATTGGGTGAGGGCTTACTTTTTGGGTGCCGAGCTGACGTTTTTAATTATACCCTTTTTCGTGCAGATACAATCTTTTGATCACCCGTTATTGCATTTTAATGCAATGTCGCCGCGACAAAAAAAACGTAATTCTGGCGTTCAGACTTTTTTATCGCTACGCCGTTCAGCGATCAGGTTAATCCTTTTTTATTGCTAGACCGGGCAATTATGAACTCAGCGATACCAAATATGTGTATGATTGTTTTTTTATTATTATTTTATTTTGAATGGGGCAAAAGGGAGTGATTTGAACGTTTATATATTTTTTATATTTTTAAAAACATTTTTTTTTACTTTTCCCATGCTGCAATAGTGTCTATGGGATACTAGAAGTTGCCATAACCCAATCGGCTCAGCTACGTTCAGGCGATGATCAGTTCGCCTGTATGTAGCTGAATTACTCACTTGCTATGAGCGCCGACCACTGAGTGGCGCTAACGGCAAGCCGGCAGTGACAATCATAGAGGTCTCCAGAAGACTTCTGGTTCTCATGCCAACACACCGGTGACTCGCGATCACGTGACGGGGGTCACCGATGGGCGGGTTTCTGGCGCGATTGCCAGCATTTCACAGCGGCATTTAATGGGTTAATAGTCGAGGGTGGATCGCGATTCCACCCGCGGCTGTATCGGGCACGTGTCAGCTGTTCAAAACAGCTGCCATGTGCCAGAAAAGATGTGGGCTCACCGCCGGAGCCCACATCAAAGGGAGGGAGTCAGACATCGGCGTACTATTACGCCCGATATCGCAAAGGGGTTAAAGAGGACACGTCCCTTGTCATAAATATGTTTTTTGTTTTTTTTTACCTGAGGTAAAATGCCACTGTTTTAGATCTGGTGCAGTTTTTCTTTTGTTCCTGTCTCTCTTCATCCCTGAGATATTGCCCCCTCTTCCCTGTATATAAATGAACTCTTTTTTTGTGGTCCTCAACTCTGAGCTGTGTATAAGCCCGCCCACACCACTGATTGGCTGCTTTCTGTGTATATTGTCAGATAGCTGCCAATCAGTGGTGGGGGTGTGGTTACACAGCTTAGCTTGACTTGCCTGCACATGAGACCTTGTCCTGCAGTGATAATCTCCTGCTGATAAAACACTAATTGTATTGAAATTACAGCACACAACTTAATAAGTGACACATCACTGGAATCAGACTCACTTGTCGTACATTGTGCTGCTCTCAGATTAAATAGTACAAACCTGCTGACAGATTCCCTTAAATGGTTTAATTTGTAATTGATACCAATTAAACACAATCTTGCACCGTCCAATAAAAAACTTGTAAAAAAAAAAAAACTTGTACAGTAAACATATACTTTTTGTTAACATGGGTGAAATCAAACGTACATGTAAAAGATAAAGATATGTGCAAATGAAAAATATAAAATAGTTATCTAACTTTATAAATATATGTTTATTAGATAGATAGAGAGAGAATTATAGATAATTTGTAAAAATAATAGATAGATAATAGATATATATATGACATAGATAATAAATGGTAAAAAATCAGGCAGCACTCCAGTTCAAGAAAAAATTGTGGGCTTTAATCCAGCACCAAGTGGTGCAACGTTTCGACCTCACAGCACGGTCTTTGTCAATAGATAGATAATAGATCATAAATAATAGAAACATAGATGATAGATAATAAATAATAGAAATATAGAGAGATAATAGATAGATATGAGATGATAGATAGATAATAGATAGATATGAGATACATAGATATATAGATAATAGATAGATATGGATAGATGATAGATAGATAATAGATAGATATGAGATAGATAATATATAGATATGGATAGATGATAGATAATAGGATATATAGGAGATGAGATAGATGATAGATGATAGATAAAAGATAGATGATAGATAGATAATATATAGATGATAGATAGATATGAGATAGATACTGTAAATAATAGATAGATAATAGATAGATGATAGATAGATAATAGATAGATATGAGATAGATACTGTAGATAATAGATAGATATGGATAGATGATAGATAATAGGATAGATATATAGGAGATGAGATAGCTGATAGATGATAGATAATAGGTAGATAATAGATATATATGAGATAGATAGATGATAGATAATAGATATGAGATAGGTACTGTAGATAATAGATAATATATAGATGATAGATACTGTAGATAATAGATATGGATAGATGATAGATAATAGATAGGATAGATATATATGAGATAGATAGATGATAGATAATAGGATAGATATTAGATAGATTTGAGAAATATAATTTCCATGGAATGTGTAGTTACTGATTCCGCCGCCCCGTTCTCAGACACTGATGCTTTGTAGATCTGAAGAATTCTGCTTATGTCCCTTCAAAGAGAGGGAAACCTGTAAGATTATTCTTTTGGACGATAATTGATTCTTCAGAGATCAGATAAATACTGGAAATTATCCGTCTCAGTTAACTCCTTCCATGAAGGACACGCAGCGGTTCCTTCCCGGCTGCTGGATGTAATGAAGACGTGTGGACATTTCCATGTTCTGTCCTTTCTTTCTCACTTTTGTCTGTTCTTTTCTCTTCTTTCCTCCTTGTATCTTCTTCATTCTCTTCTTTTCTGGGAAGGTGACGGACATGATGCAGAAAGCCCTTTTTGACTTCCTGAAGCACAGGTTTGATGGGAGGTGAGGGGAAAAAAAATCCACCATGCATTGTATAGGTGACATATGGACCATATGGGGGCATTGCACACGGGAATGGGGGACTGATAATTTTGGCCAGTTACATGGCATATATAAGTTCGGGAGGGGGGCACTACAACATACGTAAGACAAATATTCTACCATTTTATGTGCACCACTTCTATGCGCACTGATAAAATCCCACATCTTCAGAAACAGCGCCACTCTTGCACATGGTTGCCTTTAGTACTGCAGCTCAGCTTCATTTAAGCTGCAATACCTGACACCACCTATTGACCAAAGTGGCACTATTTCAGAGAAAAAAAAAAATTGGACTTTTTTTTTCCTGATTTTGTGTAGATGGTTTACATGGAAGTCTACGCAGGAGCTGTATACACAAAACGGTAGAATAAAAGTAGAATAGTAGTGCTGTGCTGAGCACTATGGGTGAGATCATCCTAGTCCATTAATCTATGTGTAGCCCAATCAGAAATATTCTGAATATAAACTGCTGTCACAATGGACAGCGGAACAAAGTAAGAGAATCGATGAACTCGTCTTCTGATCTATATCAGTCTGTCATTTTAACACATTTCGCCTTTTCTTAGGATATCCATCACGAGGGTCACCGCCGACATTTCTCTGGCCAAGAGATCAGTCCTGAATAATCCCAGCAGAAGAGCAATAATCGAGCGCTCAAACACCAGGTCCAGCTTGGGTAAGAACTTCATATTCTCAGAAACGGCAAAAGTCATAATAAAAGTTAAATAACTGGTGAATATTCAATATGAAGATTTTAGGTCCAGAAATTATGGCTGGAAAACCTACAGCTAATGACAGTATCGGCCGAGGGGATGCAATGCTGCCAAAAAAGACTGCGCCGAATCAAAGAAGACGTAGCCAATATGGCTGCTCACGACCTTTCCCAAGGATCAATGGTATATAGCATAGGAAACCAGAAAACGTAACTTTTATAAAGGATATAAGCTTACGATACCGATAAACCAGATATATGACAATAACATATACAATGTCCTGACGACGAACCAGTGCAGTAAAAGAATTGGGGGGCTGTCACCCGTTTCGCTGGAGATCACCCTCAGGAGGCGGCATAGGACGATGCTAGGAACACACTGGGCGCTATCATATGTGACAAGCCCTCGCCTGAGCTAATACTGCCAATGCAAAGCTCAAAGAACGTTCAATATTTAGTATTTATATACTCATCCCTGTTACTAAAAAGAATTCCCCTGATGAAGCCTACGAAATAAGGCTGAAACGAGTAGGGATAGTTGGGGTTCATTATTGCAGGGCTATGCTGCCCTTGTTAGGGAGGGAGTCCTGCACTCAGGCACAACAGGGGTTATAGGGACTGAACCGTATCATTGATCCCTATGTCCTGAGGGTGATCTCCAGCGAAACGGGTGACAACCCCCCAATTCTTTTATTGCACTGGTTCGACGTGCGCACCTTGTATGTGGTAATGTCATATATTTGGTTTATTGGTGTCTTAAGTTTTTTTATCATTTATATATTAAAAGTTTTATGGTTCCTATGCTATATACCAACGCTGAATCAAAGAAGAAATTAACCTTGTTCTTGTCATCAGTATTCTACCAGCACCATAGAGGCTGGAACCTCCTTTCTTTCCTTCTGCACCATATATTGCACCTGCAAAGTAGAGCAGAGAGACGAAAACCTGGCTCCCCGCCCTGTAAAGCTACAAATACCTACCCCCACTTGTAAAGAGACAAAGACGAGAGGTCGCTCTCCCTCTCTTTTTCTTTATTTTTTTCTATATAATTTATCCTACCTCACACTTCTTTCTTTCTCTCCTTAATTCTCTTTCTTTTTTCTTTCCCTACCTCACACTTTCTTTCCTTCTTTCTTTCTTTCTTTCTCTTTTTCTTTTCTCCTTCCCTACCTCACACTTTCTTTTTCTCCTTTCTTTCTTTCTTTCTTTCTTTCTTTCTTTCTTTCTTTCTTTCTTTCTTTCTTTCTTTCTTTCTTCCTTTCTTTCTCTTTTTTCTTTCTTTTTCGTTCTCTGTTTTCTTTCATCCTTTTTTTCCTTTCTCTCCTTTTTTCATTCATCTAGATCACATCCAATACCCCTTAGGGCCCTCTTTGAAATCCCATGTCCTCCCGCCCCTGAGGAGCCATTCTCCTCCTCCTTTGTCAGAATGACAGTAGGTAATGAGGGGGTGTTTAGGCCCCACCCAAACCTGCCCAGAAAGGCCCCGATTTCCCCTGTTAATGCAGACTTTTGGTTCTGATCTACACAAACCCCGACATTTTTCATCCTAGGATGGCCACTAAAAATAATGACAGTCCCTGTATATTTCAGACTGTTGGCAGCTATGCTTTACTCCTTCTTGGACCCTCATGTTATTAAAAATGAAAGGTATATTGGGAGTTATCCAACCTGCCAGACAAGTGTTCTAACTATTTCGTACAACAGCCTGCTATTTACTTGGATTTATCAATACCAAAATGTAAATGAGATATGGATATATGGCCATGGATATGGGAGCAGTTGGAATTTCCGCGACCTCCGCTGATTAGGCCTCCTGACTGCAATGACCTGACACAGCGCCGTCTTTGTGCAGTGGATCTTTCTGGTATTGCAGCTCTTCCCAATCAACTCTAAAGGACAGAGATACACCACCAGAAAATACTACACTGCCTTATTAATAGAATGCAGAAGGTGCTGCTTGTTCTATGACTCTTGCCAATTACTTAATGATGATGTCACCAGATTTTGCAATGCAAATAGCATACATAATTAAATATTTTAGACCTGAGGAGGCAGGTGTAATTACTGTAAAAAAAATCCATGACAAAATGTATATCCTGTATAATCCTAAAATCAAAATAATTATAGAGCTCATGTCTTTGGTACTGAGCAGTGTGAGGGAGGAAGGATACTGAGGAGCTGTCAATCATCCTAGGAGGGCGGAGATTCAGCAGTAGCAGGAATAAGAGACATTGAAAAGCTGTCACAATAAGTGGGCAGAGTTTCAGCAGCAAAAGGGAGGAAGGACACTGGGAACTGTCACTCAGGCTAGATGAGTGCAGATTCAGCAGCAGGGAGAAGGGATACTGAGGATCTGTCAGTCAGGCTAGGTGGGCGGAGAGTCAGCAGCAACAGGGAGGTAGGGTACTGGGATTGTCAATCAGGCTAGATGAGTGAAGATTCAATACCAGGGAGAAGGGATACTGAGGATCTGTCAGTCAGGCTAGATGAGTGCAGATTCAGCAGCAGGGAGAAGGGATACTGAGGATCTGTCAGTCAGGCTAGATGAGTGAAGATTCAGCAGCAGAGAGGAGAGATGCTAAGGAGCTGTCATTCATGTTAGCTAAGCAAAGACTCAGCAGCAGCAGGGAGGAGGGACACTGAGGAGCTGTCAGTCAAGTGAGGTGAACAGAGATTCAGCAGCAGCAGGGAAGAGAGACACTGAGGAGCTGTCAGTCAAGCTAGGTGGATGGAGATTCAGTAGCAGCAGAGAGGAGGGACACTGAGGACCTGTCAATCTGTTAAGATTCAATGTCAGGGACGAGGGATACTGAGGAGCTGTTAGTCAGGCTAGGTGGACTTAGACTGGGAGTAAACGTTCATAAAGCATTATACAGCCATTCTGACTTGGATTTTCACAGTAAGTACACCAGCCTCATCAGGTAAAGGGATCTATTTAATAATGTATGCAGTCTGTATATTGAAATCTAGTGACTGATCCTTTTTAATAAATGTCAATCCATGTAAAAAATCCCAGAAATCCCCTTTAACATGCGCTTGCTATACATGCTTCATCCAGGATACGAGCTGTGTTAGCATTTGCTGTGTCATCTAAGCATCTTTAGTTATATAATCCAGTGCTTGCTCTTGCATGAATCCATATTTTACATTCATGTGCCACTTCATGCTTATTTGCAAAAAAAAAAAGTTGCCGTCATTCTATTCACTGAGCGCACAATGGAGTTTCAGGCTAATTTTTCCTGGCAATTACTAGACACATTTGTCTGCACACATCCCCTCGGTTTATGAAATGTGCTACAGACCACTGGGTCTCTAAAGCGGTGTTCTCCGGAGAAAGAACGACACGTCCCTTTAATGTGGGCTTTGCTCTCCGTGTGACTGACAGTGGGTGTCACTGTGAATTACTGTGCAACTTAACACAACAAATCCACTTACGTTTCCAGATACGCCGTAGATCTTGCCAAGGCTGCTGATGTGAAAAGCAAAGATCAGGCACGAAAATCAATAGTCTGAATGAAATGTTACGCAGCGGGGGCGCGCGCCTTTAATTAAAACCCAACACTAGCGAATTGTTTCATGCAATATTTCCACTGATATTTTCTTTTTGATGGATTATGAGCAGCGATTGTAGTACAGGAATCCAAGGGACACTGTATTATATATGATGGCAAGCGTTTTTTTTTTCCTACCTGTGAAAGCCATTTAAAGGGATCCTTCATTACATCACTACAAAATGGAGCTATCGATTATAAATGAAAGGCTTAAAGGGGTTGTCCGGGCATATAATATTATTTGCCTATTTCTTGGCTAGGTCATCAATATCCGATTTTTTTTCTTCACAAACCCATAAACTTGCATAGGCGAGTTTGATCCGACACTTAGATCAATATTGGATATGTCTCGGCGATTTTGCAGAAATCACTCGGTCCGCAAAAAAATCGCTGGTGTGATCTATCAAATGTATGAGTGCTAGCCATGAAAAACTGATGTGTGAATGAGCCTTAGGCCATGTGCACACGGTGCGGATTCTGCTGCGTATCCGCAGCGTTTTAGGCCCTGCGGGTCCGCAGCAGATTTAGGTGCGTTGTACAGTACCATTTTTTTCAATGGTAAACTGAAAAACGCTGTGCACATGCTGCAGTTTTTGCCGCGCGGATTTGCTGCGGGTTCAAATTTGCAGCATGTCAATTCTTTGTGCGGATTCTGCTGTGGTTTCACAACTTCTCCATTGTAGAGGTGTGAATCCGCAGGCTAATCCGCAGGTAAACCGCAGGTCTTTTGACCTGAGAAGTTACCTGCGGATTTTTCCAAATCCACGTGGAAAAATCCGCAGGACTTCAAACTACGTGTGCACATAGCCTTAAAGGATAACTTACTGATCACTTGTTGGGATCTAACCACTGTGGCTTCATGCCATCCTGAGGCTTTCTAGAACTGTAAATGGTGCTCTGCAGATCCCTGTCTTTAAAGGGAAACTTTCATGTCCATAAACACTATTGACCTGCATATATGGGGTTAATCTGCAGGTTAATAGTGATACAATGCTGTCCGGTCACCTTACTAAAAGCGCTGAGAAAATGTATTCTCCCAAGGAGCCGCCGGCTTTCAGTCATAGAGGCGTGGCTGGGCGGCTTCAGTCATTGCAAGCACGCCCATAAACTCTGATTGACAGCTGACTTTGCAGCACATCTGTGCAAACTGAGCTGTCAATGAAAGTGCCAGGGCGTGTTTACACTAACTGTGCCCTGAGCTGTGACTGTAGTCCCTCGGGGCACGCCTCTGTGACTGAAAGCCTGCTGCTACCAGGAGGAATAAAGTTCAATTTCTCCCAGTATCCACTCCTTCATTGTAATACTATTTGCCAGCAGATTAACCATATATCTGCAGTTTAACAGTGTTTGGGGACATGACAGGATCTCTTTAAGGCTGGGGCTTTGGTCCTAACCAAAGATCTGTATCTGTCACTGCTACAATACAAAGCAATACAAGCAATGGGGTCGCAATGTTACCCCAAAGTCACAGCCAACATGAAAAGCAAGTCGCAAAAAATTGTACCCGCTAATATTTTTCGCAATTTGTTGGTGGACAGTCAGCGGAGCGATGTGCTTGGCAGGAGCGCTGTGCTCGGCTTTCTCCAGCAGTCCCATAGAAAATCAATAGAGCACTCTGCTCCGCTTTCTTTAGCAGTCCCATTAACAATCAGGGGAGCGCTATGCTCTGCTTTCTCCAGCAGTCCCATAGACAATCAGTGGAACACTGTGCTTGGCTTTCTCAGCAGTCCCATTGACAAACAGTGGAGCGCTATGCTCAGCTTTCTCCAGCAGTCCCATTGACAATCAGTGGAGTGCTGTGCTCGGCTTTCTCCAGCAGTCCCATAGACAATCAGTGGAACACTGTGCTCGGCTTTCTCCAGCAGTCCCATTGACAATCAGTGGAGTGCTGTGCTTGGCTTTCTCCAGCAGTCCCATTGACAATCAGTGGAGTGCTGTGCTCGGCTTTCTCCAGCAGTCCCATTGACAATCAGTGGAGTGCTGTGCTTGGCTTTCTCCAGCAGTCCCATTGACAATTAGCGGAGCGAGGTGCTTGGCTTTCTCCAGCAGTCCCATTGACAATAAGTGGAGCGCTGCGCTCAGCTTTCTCCAGCAGTCCCATAGACAATCAGTGGAGCGCTGTGCTTGGCTTTCTCCAGCAGTCCCATAGAAAATCAATGGAGCACTCTGCTCAGCTTTCTTTATCAGTCCCATTAACAATCAGGGGAGCGCTATGCTCTGCTTTCTCCAGCAGTCCCATAGACAATCAGTGGAGCGCTGTGCTCGGCTTTCTCCAGCAGTCCCATAGACAATCAGTGGAACACTGTGCTCGGCTTTCTCCAGCAGTCCCATTGACAATCAGTGGAGTGCTGTGCTTGGCTTTCTCAACAGTCCCATTGACAATCAGTGGAGTGCTGTGCTCGGCTTTCTCAGCAGTCCCATTGACAATCAGTGGAGTGCTGTGCTCGGCTTTCTCCAGCAGTCCCATTGACAATCAGTGGAGTGCTGTGCTTGGCTTTCTCCAGCAGTCCCATTGACAATTAGCGGAGCGTTGTGCTTGGCTTTCTCCAGCAGTTCCATAGACAATCAGTGGAACACTGTGCTCGGCTTTCTCCAGCAGTCCCATTGACAATCAGTGGAGTGCTGTGCTTGGCTTTCTCCAGCAGTCCCATAGACAATCAGTGGAGCGCTGTGCTCGGCTTTCTCCAGCAGTCCCATAGACAATCAGTGGAAAACTGTGCTCGGCTTTCTCCAGCAGTCCCATAGACAAACAGTGGAGCGCTGTGCTCAGCTTTCTCCAGCAGTCCCATAGACAATCAGTGGAGCGCTGCGCGCAGCTTTGTCAAGCAGTCCCATAGACAATCAGTGGAGCGCTGTGCTCGGCTTTCTCCAGCAGTCCCATTGACAATCAGTGGAGCAGAGTTTATAGGATATACACCTGTGCTGCATCCAGATGACTTCAGAATCTGGGAATTCCCATTTAGATCCTTTTGTATCCACTTTACATTGAGTATTGTTGCTTTGCTTCATTGTATCCATTGAACCCTTCTTGATAAACCCGATTGAAACAGATGAATAGGATCCATTCCGCAATCTTTTTCTGAACGACTCTATGTCAGAAAAATGAGTCTTGTGTATTTATATCCATTTAATGGTTCATTAATCACATTCGCTGATTATCCGTCCGCGCTGATAACTTGTGAACATTCTCGCCATATTTTAAGCCGCCTAGTAAGCAGTGTAGCTATATCCAGTCTTCACCAAGGGAAGCGATAATTAGATGTGAACAGCAGATTTCTTAAACTTGATAATTCGATGCCGTGTAAATCACATGCATACAGATAGCAGGTATATATTTAGCTCGGTCTTGTGCTCGGAGTTATTTATGAGTCTTGTGAACAATATATTGAATGCATGTATTAGTAAGTGACTGGTGGGGACTGACCTAGCGGAAAGGTTGAGTAATGGCACTCACATACGGCTGTATCGCAATGATGGGCTAGTGGCTCCTCAACGATCGCTATGGCTTCTGTGTTTTTCTGATGGATCATGTAATGATAGCCGGTCCTAAGGATATGCCATCATTAAAAGGCCAGGAACCGCTCCTTGCACCATCATTACCAACTCTTCTGGTGAAAAAATGGGGAGACCTCCTGATTCCGAGAAGAGTGGGCAAATTTCCAAGGATCAGCAAAAACCTGCCAAAACCTCCTAGACAGCAGAACTTCTGTTTTCAGACGGATTTCTTGCATTCAGACCCAGAAAACGGAGGCAAGTGGAAAAGTTTGGTCTGTAAAAGAGGGAACTTTGCAAAAATGTTGAACTTCTCCAAACTTTGCCAAATATGAATTGTACCCATGCAATCACTTGTGAGTGTGTGACCATCAGCATCTCCGCCTTTTAGCATTGAGCTCAGTATAAATTGAAAGAGTAAATAAGGGAGTGGGCTATTGATACAAAAGGGAACCCCTTTAAAGGACTCCAAGGTTATCCTGTCATAGTGTCCTGTTACAACATATTTTAGGGTGTAGTTACTAGTGTTAGCTATAAGTATTGGCATAGTGACGTAGGTCAGTTTATCATCAGAAGGGTATGATTGGTGGTTTATGATTATGTTGCTCTCAAATATTGGTGAAAAAACACAAGCTTATATATAAAATAATGTAATAAAGCAAAAAAAAAAGTATAGTAAGTAACAACCAAACCTTCGAGTGTCATGGTTCCCATTTTCAGTGCAGGCTGAAATATATTTTCTGTCCAACATATGGTGCTGTGGATTCGCATTGTGGGCTGAAATATTGTCTGTTGCCAGCAGGGAATGCTTCATAATGGCTGTGTATGGAAAATATCTCCGGTTGCCAGCAGGGGTGCTGTGGATTTGCATCCTAGGGTGAAATATCTCCCATTGCCAGAAGGGGATGCTGTAGATTTGCATTGTAGGGTGAAATATCTTCTGTTGCCAGCAGGGGGTGCTGGGGATTTGCATAGTAGGGTGAAATATCTCCTGTTACTAGCAGGAGGTGCTGTGGATTTGCATTGTAGGGTGAAATATCTCCTGTTGCTAGCAGGGGGTGCTGTGGATTTGTATTGTAGGGTGAAATATCTCCTGTTGCCAGCAGGGGGTGCTGGGGATTTGCATAGTAGGGTGAAATATCTCCTGTTACTAGCAGGAGGTGCTGTGGATTTGCATTGTAGGGTGAAATATCTCCTGTTGCTAGCAGGGGGTGCTGTGGATTTGTATTGTAGGGTGAAATATCTCCTGTTGCCAGCAGGGGGTGCTGTGGATTTGCATTGTTAGGGTGAAATATCTCCCGTTGCCAGCAGGGGGTGCTGTGGATTTGTATTGTAGGGTGAAAAATCTCCTGTTGCCAGCAGATGGTGATGGGGATTTGCATTGTAGGGTGAAATATCTCCTGTTGCCAGCAGATGGTGATGGGGATTTGTATTGTAGGGTGAAATATCTCCTGTTGCCAGCAGGGGGTGCTGGGGATTTGCACTGTAGGGTGAAATATCTCCTGCTGCCAGCAGGGGGTGCTGGGGATTTGCATCGTAGGGTGAAATATCTCCTGTTGCCAGCAGGAGGTGCTGTGGATTTGCATCGTAGGGTGAAATATCTTCTGTTGTCTGCAGTGGGTGCTGTGGATTTGCATTGTAGGGTGAAATATATTCTTTTGCCAGCAGGGGGTGCTGTGGATTTGCATTGTAGGGTGAAATATCTTCTGTTGCCAGCAGATGGTGCTGTGGATTTGCATTGTAGGGTGAAATATCTTCTGTTGCCAGCAGATGGTGCTGTGGATTTGCATTGTAGGGTGAAATATCTTCTGTTGCCAGCAGGGGGTGCTGTGGATTTGCATTGTAGGGTGAAATATATTCTGTTGCCAGCAGGGGGTGATGGGGATTTGCATTGTAGTGTGAAATATCTTCTGTTGCCAGCAGGGGGTGCTGTGGATTTGCATTGTAGGGTGAAATATATTCTGTTGCCAGCAGGGGGTGATGGGGATTTGCATTGTAGTGTGAAATATTTTCTGTTGCCAGCAGGGGGTGCTGTGGATTTGCATTGTAGGGTGAAATATCTTCTGTTGCCAGCAGGGGGTGCTGTGGATTTGCATTGTAGGGTGAAATATCTTCTGTTGCCAACAGGGGGTGCTGGAGATTTGTATTGTAGGGTGACTGTTGCCAGCAGGGGGTGCAGTGGATTTGCATTGTAGGGTGAAATATCTTCTGTTGCCAGCAGGAGGTGCTGGGGATTTCACTTAGCCAAATCAGATCTCATACTTTGCACTAACAAGGGGCAATACCCCAAAACACCGTGTCTGCAAATTTGAGATTCTGGTTTGCTTTTATCCTAAATCATATTGGAAGGTTCCTTGAAGAGTTGATATTGACTTTTAGTATCGCTGCTTCCAGTAGGTGGCGCTAAAAGTCAATTTGCATTGTTTGCACCAATGTTTTGTCAATAACAGAGTCAGACTTGGAGTGCGCTGCTGAGGTTCACATGTGGTCGTCCTGAGGAAGGAGTCGGATTTGACTCTGAAACGAGTTACTGTTTATGATTCCTTCCTGAGTCGGCAGCAGCGTACTCGCAGGCCACTTACTATACACAGCTCTGTGGACGTTACAGCGGCTGACACTAGGCTATGATAGTGGTCGTGTGGCACACAACCCTCACAGGTGAGCAGCTTTCCATTAAATCTCTACCCACAGAACCCAGATAAGATGTTTTGTAAATGACAGATTTTTCCCTGCTTGTCAGTATTTGTTTTTTTTTTGTAATTATTTGCTTTAAGACAATGGCCTGGATTATGATTCCATAGGGATAATTGTTTCCATTCTTTTTCCCAGCTGAAGTACAGAGTGAAATAGAGCGAATCTTTGAGCTGGCGCGCTCGTTACAGCTTGTGATTCTAGATGCAGATACCATTAATCATCCAGCACAACTAATCAAGACGTCTTTAGCGCCGATTATCGTTCACGTCAAAGTGTCTTCTCCAAAGGTAACAGTATTTTTCACGTGTGTCACACTTTCGTGAGTTATATCGTGGACCGCGCTCTTCCTGACACTAATACTCACTTTTGGGTTTATCTTAAAAACCATTTTGGACTTAAAAATCACCGGTAAATATAATAAAGAGACTATGGGGATACTACAAAATAAAACCCACATACTCCTCTACCGCTCCTTGTTACCCTCACCTGTTTCAATGCTTCCTTTTCCCCTGGGAGACCATCAGGAGACCGCTGCAACCAATCAACAGCCGTAATAGAGAGTTAGGAGACTGTTTCTTCTCACTTAGGTGAAATGTGACTTCTGCAGTCAGTGAAATGTGACCTCTGTAGTCAGTGAAATGTGACCCCTGCAGACAGTGAAATGCTACCTCGGCAGTCGGTGAAATGCTACCTCGGCAGTCGGTGAAATGTGACCTCTGCAGTCGCTGAAATGTGACCTCTACAGTCGGTGAAATGTGACCTCTGCAGTCGGTGAAATGTGTCCTCTGCAGTCGGTGAAATGTGTCCTCTGCAGTCGGTGAAATGTGACCTCTGCAGTCGCTGAAATGTGACCTCTGCAGTCGCTGAAATGTGACCTCTGCAGTCGGTGAAATGTGACCTCTGCAGTCAGTGAAATGTGACCTCTACAGTCGCTGAAATGTGACCTCTACAGTCGCTGAAATGTGACCTCTACAGTCGGTGAAATGTGACCTCTACAGTCGGTGAAATGTGTCCTCTGTAGTCGGTGAAATGTTACCTCGGCAGTCGATGAAATGTGACCTCTGTAGTCAGTGAAATGTGACTTCTACAGTCGGTGAAATGTTACCTCTGCAGTCGGTGAAATGCTACCTCGGCAGTCGCTGAAATGTGACCTCTACAGTCAGTGAAATGTGACCTCTGCAGTTGGTGAAATGTGACCTCTGCAGTCGGTGAAATGTGACCTCTACAGTGAAATGTGACCTCTACAGTCAGTGAAATGTGACCTCTGCAGTCGGTGAAATGTGACCTCTGCAGTCGGTGAAATGTGACCTCTGCAGTCGGTGAAATGTGACCTCTGCAGTCGGTGAAATGTGACCTCTGTAGTCGGTGAAATGTGACCTCTACAGTCGGTGAAATGTGACCTCTGCAGTCGGTGAAATGTGTCCTCTGCAGTCGGTGAAATGTGACCTCTGTAGTCGGTGAAATGTGACCTTTACAGTCGCTGAAATGTGACCTCTACAGTCAGTGAAATGTGACTTCTACAGTCAGTGAAATGTGACCTCTGCAGTCGGTGAAATGTGACCTCTGCAGTCGGTGAAATGTGTCCTCTGCAGTCAGTGAAATGTGACCTCTGTAGTCAGTGAAATGTGACTTCTACAGTCGCTGAAATGTGACCTCTACAGTCGCTGAAATATGACCTCTACAGTCAGTGAAATGTGACCTCTACAGTCAGTGAAATGTGTCCTCTGTAGTCAGTGAAATGTGACCTCTACAGTCGGTGAAATGTGTCCTCTGTAGTCAGTGAAATGTTACCTCGGCAGTCGGTGAAATGTGACCTCTGTAGTCAGTGAAATGTGACCTCTGCAGTCGGTGAAATGTAACCTCTGCAGTCCGTGAAATGTGACCTCTGCAGTCGGTGAAATGTGACCTCTACAGTCGGTGAAATGTGACCTCTACAGTCGCTGAAATGTGACCTCTACAGTCGGTGAAATGTGACCTCTACAGTCGGTGAAATGTGACCTCTGTAGTCGGTGAAATGTTACCTCGGCAGTCGATGAAATGTGACCTCTGTAGTCAGTGAAATGTGACTTCTACAGTCGGTGAAATGTTACCTCTGCAGTCGGTGAAATGCTACCTCGGCAGTCGCTGAAATGTGACCTCTACAGTCAGTGAAATGTGACCTCTGCAGTTGGTGAAATGTGACCTCTGCAGTCGGTGAAATGTGACCTCTACAGTGAAATGTGACCTCTACAGTCAGTGAAATGTGACCTCTGCAGTCGGTGAAATGTGACCTCTGCAGTCGGTGAAATGTGACCTCTGCAGTCAGTGAAATGTGACCTCTGCAGTCGGTGAAATGTGACCTCTGTAGTCGGTGAAATGTGACCTCTACAGTCGGTGAAATGTGACCTCTGCAGTCGGTGAAATGTGTCCTCTGCAGTCGGTGAAATGTGACCTCTGTAGTCGGTGAAATGTGACCTTTACAGTCGCTGAAATGTGACCTCTACAGTCAGTGAAATGTGACTTCTACAGTCAGTGAAATGTGACCTCTGCAGTCGGTGAAATGTGACCTCTGCAGTCGGTGAAATGTGTCCTCTGCAGTCAGTGAAATGTGACCTCTGTAGTCAGTGAAATGTGACTTCTACAGTCGCTGAAATGTGACCTCTACAGTCGCTGAAATATGACCTCTACAGTCAGTGAAATGTGACCTCTACAGTCAGTGAAATGTGTCCTCTGTAGTCAGTGAAATGTGACCTCTACAGTCGGTGAAATGTGTCCTCTGTAGTCAGTGAAATGTTACCTCGGCAGTCGGTGAAATGTGACCTCTGTAGTCAGTGAAATGTGACCTCTGCAGTCGGTGAAATGTAACCTCTGCAGTCCGTGAAATGTGACCTCTGCAGTCGGTGAAATGTGACCTCTACAGTCGGTGAAATGTGACCTCTACAGTCGGTGAAATGTGACCTCTACAGTCGCTGAAATGTGACCTCTACAGTCGGTGAAATGTGACCTCTACAGTCGGTGAAATGTGTCCTCTGTAGTCGGTGAAATGTTACCTCGGCAGTTGATGAAATGTGACCTCTGTAGTCAGTGAAATGTGACTTCTACAGTCGGTGAAATGTTACCTCTGCAGTCGGTGAAATGCTACCTCGGCAGTCGCTGAAATGTGACCTCTACAGTCAGTGAAATGTGACCTCTGCAGTTGGTGAAATGTGACCTCTGCAGTTGGTGAAATGTGACCTCTGCAGTCAGTGAAATGTGACCTCTGCAGTCGGTGAAATGTGACCTCTGCAGTCGGTGAAATGTGACCTCTACAGTGAAATGTGACCTCTGCAGTCAGTGAAATGTGACCTCTGTAGTCGGTGAAATGTGACCTCTGCAGTCGGTGAAATGTGACCTCTGCAGTCGGTGAAATGTGACCTCTGCAGTCGGTGAAATGTGACCTCTGTAGTCGGTGAAATGTGACCTCTACAGTCGGTGAAATGTGTCCTCTGCAGTCAGTGAAATGTGTCCTCTGCAGTCGGTGAAATGTGACCTTTACAGTCGCTGAAATGTGACCTCTACAGTCAGTGAAATGTGACCTCTACAGTCGGTGAAATGTGACCTCTGCAGTCGGTGAAATGTGACCTCTGCAGTCGGTGAAATGTGTCCTCTGCAGTCAGTGAAATGTGACCTCTGCAGTCAGTGAAATGTGACCTCTGCAGTCAGTGAAATGTGACCTCTGCAGTCAGTGAAATGTGACCTCTGCAGTCGGTGAAATGTGTCCTCTGTAGTCGGTGAAATGTGACCGATGCAGTCAGTGAAATGTTACCCCTGCAGTCGGTGAAATGTGACCTCTGCAGTCGGTGAAATGTGACCTTTACAGTCGCTGAAATGTGACCTCTACAGTCGCTGAAATGTGACCTCTACAGTCAGTGAAATGTGACTTCTACAGTCAGTGAAATGTGACCTCTGCAGTCGGTGAAATGTGACCTCTACAGTCAGTGAAATGTGACCTCTACAGTCGCTGAAATGTGACCTCTACAGTCAGTGAAATGTGACTTCTACAGTCAGTGAAATGTGACCTCTGCAGTCGGTGAAATGTGACCTCTACAGTCAGTGAAATGTGACCTCTGCAGTCGGTGAAATGTGACCTCTACAGTCAGTGAAATGTGACCTCTGCAGTCAGTGAAATGTGACCTCTGCAGTCGGTGAAATGTGACCTCTGCAGTCGGTGAAATGTGACCTCTGCAGTCGGTGAAATGTGTCCTCTGCAGTCGGTGAAATGTGACCTCTGCAGTCGGTGAAATGTGACCTCTGTAGTCAGTGAAATGTGACCTCTGTAGTCAGTGAAATGTGACTTCTACAGTCGCTGAAATATGACCTCTACAGTCAGTGAAATGTGACCTCTGTAGTCAGTGAAATGTGACTTCTACAGTCGCTGAAATATGACCTCTACAGTCAGTGAAATGTGACCTCTACAGTCGGTGAAATGTGACCTCTGCAGTCGGTGAAATGTGACCTCTGCAGTCGGTGAAATGTGTCCTCTGTAGTCAGTGAAATGTGACTTCTACAGTCGCTGAAATATGACCTCTACAGTCAGTGAAATGTGACCTCTACAGTCGGTGAAATGTGACCTCTGCAGTCGGTGAAATGTGACCTCTGCAGTCGGTGAAATGTGTCCTCTGTAGTCAGTGAAATGTGACCGATGCAGTCAGTGAAATGTTACCCCTGCAGTCGGTGAAATGTGACCTCTGCAATTAATCAGCATCCACTGATTTTAAACTGTAGATCCTTTTCTCATGACACAGTCTCTTTAATACTACTTTGTATGGGTCGGAGCTACTTTTTTTTTTCTGCATTGATTTGACTGATCTGATCTGATGTGACTTGGATGCATTGTTTTAATATACTCAGTGAGCTGGTGGAAAATTAACTAAAAAAAGCAAAAAAACTGGGTTACAGCAGTGGTTTGTTGGAATTTAATTAAACAGCAGCAGTCGCCACTAGGGGGAACTAAGACTCTTACAGTATTTTGTTTTAAACTCTTTCCGCACCACAATGTAACTGTAGTGTATATTGAGGTTTTGACTTTGGCAGCTTCAGATACAGTTATTTCGATAGGATCATCTGCACCAAATATCAGCTGATACAGATAGCTGACAGGCTGCTGCAAAGGCCAGAACTGGAACTAACTAGCCATTTAATCCCTTAGATGCCACAGTCAATAGCGACCATTGCATCTAAGGAGTTTAATAATGGGAGATCTCCATCAGTTACTGCATTGTATGACAGATAGAGCCCAGAATATATCCAATGAAAAAGGAGTCAGAGGGGAGAAATAGGGGGCTGCTGGGACATGAAGTTTCCCAGTTTAAAATGGGAATCACATGTAGTGCGCTGAAGGGAAACACCAGCGGAAGCAGTATAGTGAAATAAGAAGGAAAATAATCACATTATAAGGTAGTAGGAATGTGCAGAACTTGATTCTTATCTATCCCCTTTTATATTGAAAAAATACATGATGCTTGTATTCCAGGTATTACAGCGACTCATCAAATCCAGAGGAAAATCCCAAAGCAAACACTTAAATGTACAATTAGTAGCTGCCGACAAACTTGCCCAATGTCCACCAGTGAGTATATGTAATTTTATGTTGCTTCAGTGTGCATTGCCTATCAAGGCAAAATGTCTGTTTATTTCACAATGTACAATGCTACATACACACACAGAGCACTTCTCTATATACACATATCATTGTGACATAGTGTACATACACAAAGCATTGCTTTATACATACACATATCATTCCTGCATTTATACACACACAACTCTGCTACATGCACACACCAATGCTTTATACTCACACAGAGCTGCTACATACACACACATAACATTGGAACATACATACACACAGCTCTGAGTTCTGTTTCATACACACACATATCATTGCTGCATACATACACACACAGCTCTGTTACATAAACACACATTCACACCACTGCTTTATACACCTACAGAGCCACTACTCAAACAGGTGTGTTACATACCCACACAGCTCTGTTACATAAACACACACAGCACTGCTTTATACACACACGTCATTGATGTATACACACACACATCTCTGCTACATAAACACTGCTGTATACACACAGAGCTGCTACATACACACATATAATTGCAGCATACTGTACATACACACAGCTCTGCTATATACACAAAGCACTGCTTTATACACACATATATAATTGCAGCATACATATACACACACACAGCTCTGCTACATAAACACAGCACTGCTTTATACACACACATAATTGCAGCATACATACACATACAGCTCTGCTACATACACACACATATCATTGCTGCATACATACACAGCTCTGCTACATACACACACACATAATTGCAGCATACATACACACACAGCTCTGCTACATACACACACCAATGCTTTATACACACACATACAGTATCATTGCTGCATACATACACACACAGCACTGCTTTATCACTGCTTTATACACACACATAATTGCAGCATACATACACATACAGCTCTGCTACATACACACACATATCATTGCTGCATACATACACACACAGCACTGCGTTATACACCCACATATCATTGCTGCACACATACACACCCAGCTCTGCTACATACACACACCAATGCTTTATGCACACATATCATTGCTGCATACATACACACACACAGCACTGCTACATACACACACATATCATTCCTGCATACATACACACAACATAAAACACACAGAAAACTGTGCCGCTGCATATTCATGTCAGTGATCAGGAAGGACATTCGGCCAATTTCATCAAAGCTGAATTTTGTCGGAAAGAAAAATAAAGCTGCAAACATTTGATGCAATTGGAGGCTGCGCTAACATTTAGCGACTTTTGGTGCTTTAGTCCAGCTCTAACAAGCTTCGCCTTTCCTTACGGCCACATATCTTAATCCAGTGGTGTCGCTCATGTTATTACTTCTAGAAATGAATGAATGAACAAAGGGGCGTGTCCGTACACAGACTGACACTGGCAGAAATTATTGGACAGTATTGGACTGAGCAGGGACTCGGGGACTAACCCCCAACTGAAAACACTCAGATGTTATATTATGTAAAGAAATAACAGAGGAACAGCACAATGTTGAGTTATAAGAACAGATGCGCCAGAACTTATATATTATAGGAAATACGATTATTTACTGAAAACCGGAATGTCAGGACAGACAACGAGTTCCTTTTGAAAGAACTGATATTCTGTTTTATGCCAAATGCATGGTCCAAACATTAAATAAAACCAAGGACAGCCCTATTTGAGTCATCATACAGTTTCTGGCTAGTGGGTCCCTTTAAGGAGACCACTAACTAAACTCGATGGCTCCTTGCTGTACAGAAATAATGTAAAAAATCAGCTTGTTTACGGAAATAGCCCCTATCTTCCCTATAACAGAGAACATTCTCTTTACCAATTTGTACCTTAAATTGTAACTATCATTTTAGAAGAACTTGCAGCGGAATGTCTGTCTGCCTCTAGCTCCTCCTCTCTCCATAGCATTTTAAAAGCACCAACTGTCCTCTCCTGTCTCATATTTTACCTGTGAATTGAGAATTTTGAGAGTGAAAGGTCAGTCCAAGAGGCTCTGATAAAAGTTTCTTACTTTTAAGTTTAATTGATTTATGGAAAAAAATAAATAAATGACAATTATTTTACAAGATCTACGTTTGCTCTAATTTTTGCCGAACAGGAAATGTTTGATGTAATTTTGGATGAGAATCAACTAGAAGACGCCTGCGAGCACTTGGCGGATTATCTAGAAGCTTACTGGCGATCCACACATACCACTAGTAGCACACCCATGACTCCTCTTCTGGGAAGAAACCTAGGATCCACGGCTCTTACATCATATCCAACCTCTGGATTACAGGTATCGGTCATGGGATGACAATATTCATATTTTCTGATTATTTAGAGATAGAACCAAATAACTTGATCCAGCGTGGATAACTGAACCGTTAATTGTGACCAGACTCATAATTTAAGGGGTATTGTGATCATATATCGTGATTCTATATTGCTAGGATCACAGGTCTGACCTATAAATCCAGCAATCCCAAATCCACTGGTGGACACAGATAGAAGAGGGCCCCTGTGCTAGAACAGAATATGGGCCCTTTACAGTCCAATAGATGATCATAATGCACAATTTCACCAGCTTTTAAGATGGAAATGGCCCCCATACCTCTTGGACCCTACAGATTATACCAATGATATGTCCGCCCCTGCCCAAATCAAAGGGGCAGAAGGTGCTCCCAAGTTTCCACTATGCAAAGCCTCTTTCTTCTGAGTATTGGTGCGGGGATGAGCTGGATTCCCAAGTGATGGCATTTCCCCTTAATACAAGAAAACCCACTTTAATATGTTGTACCATCAATTCAAAAACGGTACAACATTAAAGGGGTTGTTCGCTGCCAAAAAATACTTTTAGATGTTTTAATAATTTGATTTTAAAGAACTTACTGATATACTTTTTTTCTTCCAAAAGTGACCCACAATGTTTTTGCTATCATTCTTAGTCCTGGTCAGAAGCGTCATGTTTAACCCTTTGCTGGCAAGTAATCAGGGCTGAGTGTGAAGGAGGCTGGCTCCTCCATTTTTAATAACTAAGCCAACCTCCTCTGTCATGGAGAAGGTTTGGTTGCAGTTCATATTGTGCAGGGGGACATAGAGCAGAAAAAGCACTACCACTTTAGGTTTGATGATGGGATGCAGCGGTCAGATCCTCAACAATCCTATGGTAATCACTAGAGATGAGCAATTCGATTCACGTTGCCCCAGTTGGCTTTCAGTCTGGTTCTTCGAGGCAACTGATCCTCATTTCTGCAGTCATCATCCTCGGCCTAGTATTCTGGGCGTCACGAACAGTACTCTGCTGCCCCCGATCACCAGGACAATCACACGATTGCCTGACGATTGATGGACAAGGCAACGGCTGCTTTCGCTATTAGGCCGCATATTGTGGGCTTCCCAAAAAATTAGCTGGCACCACACTTTTATACAGGCCGATTGGACACCCATTACAGGTACCTCACGAGGGTTCGGGAGTGCGTTTTATAGAACAAAAGGAACTGAGCTATTACATTTTATATATTTAATCCAAAAAAATAGGCAGTGTTTTTAAAAATGTACAAGCAATATTACAAATGGGGCAAGACAATATAGTATACTCAATAACATAAAATAAAGTGGATAAACAAACTAAAATGACTAGACCCGCGGTCACAGGAATGGCGCAAGGGGAGCACTCAGTTTGGAAAAGGGCACAGGCTTACAGTGAGCTGTATCTCCCAGCACTGAATAATTCAGAATCTGCTTTTACCAGGTGAAAGTCACGCCGCTTGGTGACTTCAGATGGGTGAGGGTAAGTGAGATGCGACTCGGGTAGTTCCAGACTTGAGATATTAATGCCATATTTCTGATCATGATTTTAGCTTTCTACAGAAAAGGGACATGGCATATATAACGTTATCCATCTGACTTTAGATGTGGGCAGGTAAATGAGATGTCACTTAGGTACCAAAAATTCACAACCTTAATTCTCAGATCCCCAACCTTCAGGAAATCTGCACCCTTGAAAGTTCCATGCGGAAGATATTAATGCCGTATCTCTGATCATGATTTTAGCTTTCTATAGATATGAGACATGTCCTATATAACGTTATCCATCTGGCAGATATTAGTTCTGGGCTGATAGGCAGGTATCACCGCAAAGAAGCATACAGTATGCATTGCGTTTGTCCGGGGGACACGATTCTGAAATTATGTCTCCCATAACTACAGGAGGATCTACGTCTGTCGCAAAACCACAACATTCATATCTGGATTCCGATGCCAAAGTGTCTGACATCCTTGGTCAAACATTGATTTTAAAAAAGGAAACTTATTTTTACCCATACGTGAAAATTGTCACATCCCGGCCTCTGTGTCCAGATTTCATCTGTGCTCTCCATCAGATAACCTACTTCAATTACCTGTTCATAGCAGGGGGGTCATAGAGCAACAGGGGTCAGATGGGATGTTAATATTAGCTCTTTTAATTTCATTTACACTTTATGATGAAGCCATGCTTCTATGCTCAATATGAGGGTGACGCGTCCCCTCTCAAGAGATGGTGTGAGAGACTGGTCCTATTTTACAATTACATTCATGACACTGGTCATCTCAGGTGCTCACTAGACCTCGCAATATCATGAAGTTGCAGCACGACTTACATCAAGAATTTGCAGGGCCTAGTGACCACCAGAGACACCCAGGTTACTGGGCGCTGAAATGAAGTAGACTGCCACGGAGGACTGGACGCTGGACCAGGGCTGAGTAAATCAATTGCTCATCTCTAGTAATCACAAGATCATGAAATGCAGATTTTAAAAGCTTTGTTCAATGCGACGCAGAATTCAAACTTTGCCATGCAAAAAGTGAAATCTACAAAAAAAAAAACCTGTGACAAAATCTGTATTTTCTCATGGTTTTGTGGCTACATTCATATTCATGTCGATTTCTAAGAAAATAAAACCGGTCCAGTTGTATAGGTCAAAATTGATGTACCATGGAGTGAAACACCATCGAAAATCCTTCTCATTTCATTGCTATTTGCAGAGCCAACGAATGAGACATAGTAACCACTCGACTGAAAATTCCCCCATCGAGAGACGAAGTTTAATGACCTCAGATGAAAATTATCACAACGAAAGAGCTCGGAAAAGCAGAAACCGCTTGTCTTCCAGTTCTCAACACAGTCGTGACCATTATCCTCTTGTGGAAGAAGAGTACTCCGATTCCTACCAGGACACTTATAAACCTCATCGAAACCGCGGCTCTCCAGGAGGATATAGCCATGATTCCAGGCACAGGCTTTGAGTTTTTTTGAACTTGAAAAATTGTGGTCACTGACCGCTTTGCTGTCCAGAAAACTTCCAGTGCATTGTTTTGTAATGCATTGCGGATCAGACAGACAACAAAAAGGTCAAGTGTCCGACAGCAACATAAGGTAGATAGAATATACAAATCACTTTATTTTGCCGACTGTACGAGTGTCACTTGATGCTACATCACAGGCAAAATGCTTAACCACATCCATAAGTATTTCCATGTAGGTAGAAATTTATTGTGCCCTCTCAACAGACCTGTTTTTTTTTTTTTTGCTTTGACATTTACATTTGAGCAGTATGTGTTTACAAGGATTATTGCACACATCCATTTTGTAGTCTAGGGCAGGGGTTGTCCACTTTACTTCTTGATAACCTGGGCCGTTGACGTTTTGGAGATCTCCTTGCATGAGGTTAAATAAAACAACCTGGTAAAGCGTGGGCGGGTCTTGCACAGTGACTTGTTCAGGGGTGGGTCCTCACAAACTCCTTACATGGATAACATGTGGTCCTAGCATGGATATATCTCTTAATGGGTTCTCTAATGTGTCTTCTATAATAATATTTGTTCCCTAAACATATTATGGCTTCTAACAATGGCAAGAGTAGATGTTTTGGAATAACTGTCTTTATGATAGTCCCCTCCCATGAGTAACCCAGAAAGTTAAGTTAATCACAGAAAGCTCAATCTTTCTACTTAATCTAGAAGGTAGAAAAAGCATAATGGGTTTTAAAAAATGCATATGGAATGAACATGATCTCCATCGTTATGTTGGGACCAGCAGATATCTCGCCAACTTCTTAATTTGAGTAACGATTCCAGTTGACCCTTTCATTGGTGGTCCGTATGATAGAGCATAGCATACAATCCCTAACTAAAACTGTTATCATGTGAGGAGAGTCTCGTGGCTTAACCGGCCCATGGCTTTTGAGGATTTTAGTAGGTTTCTTCTGTTTTAGGGTACTTGTCAAGGCATGTATAGGAACAATTTCCTGCACTAGGAAATTTCCAAAAGAACAGTTCCAGTTGGAACCAATTTATAAAGCCAATTCCTGTTGGAATTTGGGTGAATTGACTGGAAAGTCTACTTGAGCATGTTGCATTCACTTTAAAATAACCTGGAAAGGATTACGGGGGCGCGATGGGTATAGAAAATAGAACGTTTAATAAAAAAAAACATAAAATCTCTATACATTTATTTTTTACTATATAATATTAAACATGTCTTCAGCAGTTTTCCTATTATTAATAGCGATACACAAAACAAAAAAACAAAAAAAAACACACAAAGCTTAAAAGTGAATTTTAAAACTTTCCAAAAATCTGATTGAAATAATTTTACATTTTTACAAAAAAAAAAAAAAATTGCTCAGATCTTTGGGGTTTCTTTTTGTGGGAGTTGAAACAATAGAGAAAAATAGGCAATAATGACATCAGATTTTACTTTGATGAGCTTTGGACAGAAACATAGACAAACAAATACAGTTTTACCTACAGGAAAAAAACAATGTTCTTTTCTAGTTTATTGCAAGATAAAAAAATATATATATATCTAGACATATTTTGCAAATTGCAGTGTTTTTCTGCATTAGAAAAGTTAGAAATCAGGAAAATGTCAAAGTTGAGATGTTAATTTTGGCCTGGCACTATTATGTACAAAATATATATTTTAATATATCTTTTTAGCAGTCAGAGCATCATTTTTTTTTCTGATACTGAACTCCGAACCTCCTGCACAGACATAGTGGTAAATGATAATATCATGGCCACCCCTAGGGGGAGCTCAGGAGCCAACTGCATACTGCTTATGTATTGAACACGGTAATAAAATTGTATGCGGGAAGCTGTCATAATATAGCTCTATTTCTGTGCCAAGTTTTTAGAAGATCTGTATCAGGAAAAATGAAGCAAAAGCTGCAATCTTAAAATGACACAGGGTTAATAGGCAAACGTGATATAAAGCCTGAGCTACAAACTTGTTGTTGCGTGCACATGAAAGAAATGGAAACGATGGGACAAAAAAAAAAAATAGTTTGCCTCAGTCATGTGACTCTAGTCTATCAAATGGCAAAAAATTTTTATAGCCTAATATCGACTAAGATTTATCAAAACTACTGTAACAAAAGTTAACAGCCTGCTTTTATTTTTACGAAATGTGAGTGCTCTACTTCCCTTTTTTGATCGATTTTCCGCAATGTGTGATTTGACACCTTAAGGTGTAACAGATCACCGAGAGGTCAATCTGAGTAACATTCTGTATTGTTGATAATGTCGTTGGGTCTTCATGAGTAAAAAGGCTGAACCATAATAGCAGTCCAAAAATAATAATGCCGCAATACTGAGTCAGTATATGGCACATATCTGCAATTAATGGCCCCAAGTATTGCTCCTCATGGGTGGAGTCAACCTAAGTATGGATCCTCTTTTCCAGAGAGAGGAACCAACTTGTTGGTTAATTTCTTTTCTTTTTTTTAAATTTTCAATATATATATAATCAAAACATAAACCGCCAAATCCCCCCATTTCTTGGCCCACCTTTAAACTTTATGTTGAACCAAACTGTAGGAAAATCTATTATATAGATCCACGCTATTAGACTACATCATACCCTGGGATGACATTAACCATTCAACCAGGACCTCCTGTTTATTTACTTATTTTTGCTACTAGATCCCCTCTCGATTTTATAAGACCCATATAAATAAAAGTATATAAAACGACCAGAGAAATAAAACGGTGACTGGCTAACGTTGACGATATTCTGTACCTGACATTATGGCAATACCTATTTCTCAGACTGACCGGTATGATAATATTGGACCTCATTTGGGTGCTCATAAAATACGATTGAGAAATTTTATATATGCAAGGTATTTTCTTGGTATACTTGGCAACATGCGGATTCACTGTCGTTGAAAAACTTAGATTCTGTAAGTAGTGTCCATTGCAATGTCGCCCAAATTAATGCAGATGTCTGCTGTTAGTTGCATGCTTGGGAATAGTTATTTGTATATTTATTATGCATTGGAGCTGAAAACGCGACAAAACGGTCAGAGCAGATTGTCAGATCGCAGGGTGTAAATGACCCAAACCTGAGTCATTGGAAGAGACGACCTTGTGGGCATGAATATGGGTTCTTCAGACATTCTCTTTGTAGTTTCCTGCTCTGACTAATGGAGGACTGAAATAGATGATCCTCTCCTATTATATGAGTAATGGACAAATGCAAAGGGGTTGTCTATGCCAACCTTCGTCAATATTACATAACTGATTGATGGTAACAATGGACCCTACAAGGGGGCACAAGAGTTGATATTGGGAGCCCAGTTTTGGGAAAAGATTGGCACCCAATATAAAGACAACTCTATATTCTAAGGCTGACGATCTGTTAGATCAGGTTGAACTGTTGGATCATGAATCATAGAATGTTAGAGTTGGAAGGGACCTCCGTGGTCATCGTGTCCAACCCCCTGCTCAATGCAGGAGTCAGTAAACCATCTCAGAAAGATGTCTGTCCAGACTCTGATTGACCAGTTTATCAAAAATCTGATTAAAGAAGCAGGGAAACATATAAAAAAAAAGTTTAGGTCAAGTACGGCCAACTCTCTTCCTTATCTTTTCTCTGCCAAACCATATTGTAATAGGTTAAAAAGGTTAAATGTAAGCTCACTGGAGGTCCGGCTGCAAAGACCCACACAGATCCTGAGCATGGCTTCTCAAAGTTGCCTATGTGAATGGAACGGTAGTGACCATGTGCGACCACCACTTCTGTAGACAGTGAATGGAGCAGAGGTTGCACATGCTCACTACTGTTCTTTTCACTCAGAGAACTTTGGAACCCCTTTTCTTGTGATCACTGCAGGTTCTAGCGGTCAAACCACCAGCGATCGTACATTCATCACCTATCCTGGGACGATTTCATCATCTAAAACTTTGTTTTTAGTTCATACATAGGAACAACCGTCAAATCATGTGATTTTTATTTTTTTTTTTTTAAATCTCAACTTCCACTATTAATCAGATTTTTATGTAAAGCTCCTTTCTAAAACAGAACACAGTCTAGAGGAGCAAACCCGAGGCATATAAGAGCCCCATACCTTTGGAATTACTGGACATTTCCATCATCTCTTTTCTTGGGGGTCAGGTAAGCAGTCATATTGATTTTCGTTCTGAGAGTGGCCCTATAGGAAGGTCATACACAGTAAATTAGGCATGGATCAATCTTTTGTTTTCTCGCAATTAAGGGGGTACTATCACTGATGTAAACATGTCACATACCATGGACTTGAGGACAGACCATCAAGCAATGCTTCTTAAATACAATACAATCCTATTTTTGGGGGGGTCAATTGTGGCATTTAATTATTTTTTTAACTTGTTTTACATAGAGGGGTGATCTGCTTTAAACAATTATTTTTTGATAGACCGGTGTTGCCGTGCCACTAAGACCTTCCATGATCTGTGAGAAAATCCTAAAAGCAAGTGTTACATTTCCCAGCAGCTCCCCCGCAGGTGAAATGCAGCATAACAATGTGCCTATTAAAAATGAATTGTAGATGTTCATATAGTCACTGTTTATGACTAGCCCTCCGGCATGTGAGACCCTCTATGTGGCCACTCTCACCATATGGCTATTAGATAAGGGTCTTAAACTAGGCAGTCTCAGTATGCTCAGAATTCTGGAATAGGGTCTTGGCTTTTATGAATTTATTTTTTTTTTTAAACCAGACAACCCCTTTAAATGAAGGTTGATATAATTTATTGTCTGTTCTTTTATAAACTGATGGAGTATTGGCAACACATTCATAGTGGGCGGCATTGACCGTAATGTGACTGGGTTATGTCACCCCTATACCTTCCAATTATAACCCGTGATCCGAGGCACAAGAATGAGATACATGGTGCTTTGCTATAAAAACACATTGACAGCCCATAAAATGTACAGAAATGTTATCTATGTACTGTATGCTGAAGGACGCATGAAAACGGCGCTGTATAATGCCAGGTCCTGTAGAATAGATTGTTAGATCTGTAGGAAATCTTCAGCGGGATGGTTTAAAGACAAAACTAATTTATTTGCCTTAACTGCCTTTTTTATCATGTCAGTAGCACTCCAGCAGTGAGTCGGTTAATGGAATTGGTGGATATAGTCATGTAGTTATAAAAGGTAACCAAAATCTGACATTATGTCTGTTATTTGCAAAGCAAAAAGTTCCGGAATCCTGAAAATTTGTATCTTCTCCTATTTTAGTGCTACTGTTTTCTTTGGTTCCCCTTACGCACCTGGTTACTGCTGCAACCTCCATTTAAATTTGACACAGTAGTATATAGAAAATGAATGACTGATGTCTCCCAATTAGCTTTCTTCTTTTCTTTAAGAGACTCTATCAGGACCATTTTACTGTGGACACTAGTAGCATGACTGCATAGGTTCTAGGACAACAATAAAAATGATACCTGTCTTGTAATAATCTGATGTGCCAGTGCTGAGAAATCAGGCTTTGAAGATATATGCAAATTAGGCAGAAAGTCCATTGTGGGCGTGTACATCCGATTACTACAAGACAGGTGTCCTTTTATGGATGCATTGGAATCTATACAGCCATGACACAAATTTCAGCAGTAAAATCGCCCTTACACATTCCCTTTTAAGGCATCCACTGCATGTATTATGTAAGCTACTATTATTTGATGTCTGGTTGCTTTTTCCATGTAGTCACAATATGTGCAAATGATATTAACATTGGGAATACATTAATGTATATAGTCATGTCACATTAGCAGGACCGGGTTGGGAGGGGGGCAAGGGTGCATAAGACCTGACCTAATTGGGTAGTGCATGTAATTTTTTTAATTTACCCATGGTAAAGTGATTCACCATATTTTGCTTTGGGCGGGTCCTCAGGAGCGTATACATTTGCTTTGGGTGGGTCCTCAGGGGCGTGCACAACACAAGTTCATGCACTGCCTAGCTTTGCCCGTATGACTGCTATCATGCCCAGAGGATTGGCATGGAGAAAGGGGCACATATTAATATCTCTGCCTTCAGTGCCAAAGTACTTTGTCCTATCTCTGAGGAACATGTCTACCGTGATGTCACACCGACTAGTGATGTCATGTATGCCTGTGATGTCATACCATAGCTTTTCGTGGTCTAATTTTTGTACATAAGTTTCAAGTGGCCAGATTTGCAAATCAGATAATGTCATGCATGGATATAATGGCAGAAACTTGCGTTTCTCCACCTAATGTCTGCATGGAGTGCCTTCACCGAATCAGCCGAGTCCTAGTTTTTGCATGAGAAAATCGAATAATGTGCATTTTTTCCAGGTTTTGGAACACTAAGCCACTAGGAAAATTAAGTAGCCACCAACCCATTTAGAAATGGTCATCGAAGAGTTATTCCCATCTAGAAAATGCCATAAGGATGTGAATGGCAAGGGTGTAACCTCTGGGATTGAGATTGAATGGGTTCTTTGCACCCAAGGCCACGCTTTTTATCCCTGCAGAGCAATACTCCGGCCAGCACATCGGTACTGCAGCACATTCACGTGAATGTGGTTGGCTACAGATCCCCCTGCACAGCTGGGTAGCCAGGAGGGCCGCTGTAAGGGTAAAGACCTCTTGGTGGACCCCCCCCATTCATAACAAAGTAGTGATATTCTATCACTTCATAAAATGGGAATACTCCTTCAAGGATTCTCTAAAAATTATTAATCTCTTTTCATACCCTTTTCCTATGTTTACTCTTTAGTCATAATGATCAACATTCATATTTCTGTACATGTAGCAGGCATTACACCAAAGGAAAGCGTCATGAACTTTTTGAGACCGATGCAGCAGAGCTCAGTTTGTCAAGTGCTACAACTAATACGATTCATTATTGCATCTGTGCCTATTTTTTTAGTGTTTGGGCTAAATTCTTCTTTTAAGTTGCACCTATTTTGAAGTTAATTTTCTGATTGTTAATCTGATTTTTTTTTTTCCTCTGCTTGCCATTTTCGACAAGTTTTATTTTTTTGTAATTCAGAAGGTTGCGGATGATTGCAACCTTTTCAAAAAGTTGCAAAAAGTTTTGGTCAAATGTATTCCCGTTCCCCCCCCATTAGAGAGGTATTTTGTAAGCCAGAAATTTTTGAGCACATGTTAGCGCTGTGTGCCACATGTTAAAGGATCGCGTACTTTTTGCTCAAAAAGGGCACCAAAAAAGATTAAAGGGAATCGGTCACCCTTTTTTTGCCCTATGAGCTGCCGGCATTGACATCAGGGGCTTATCTACAGCATTCTGTAATGCTGTAGATAAGCCCCCGATGTAACCTGAAAGATAAGAAAAACTCGTTAGATTATACTCACCTGAGGGGGTGGTCCGGTCCGATGAGTCTCGCGGTCAGGTCCGACGCCTCCCATCTTCATACGATGCCGTCCTCTTCTTTCCTTCATGTAGTAGCTCTGGCGCAGGCACACTGCTCTGCCCTGTTGAGGGTAGAGCAGAATACTGCATTGCGCAGGCGCCAGACCTCTCCCAACACCTGCGCACTGCAGTGTGCCTGCACCGGAGCCACTACAGGAAGGGAAAAAGAGGACAGCATCGTATGAAGATGGGAGGCGCCGGACCGCCCCCTCCGGTGAGTATAATCTAACGTGTTTTTCTTATCTTTCAGGTAAGAATGCTGTAGATAAGCCCCTGATGTCAATGTCGGCAGCTCATAGGGAAAAAAAAGGGTGACAGATTTCCTTTAAGTGGAAAAATAACAAGCATTTAGTTTTGATTTTGCGTAAAAATCATTAAACTCCTGTGCGTCGTTTTGAAGAATTTGGTGCTAAAACGGCAACGAATACCGCAAGACAAAAAAAAAAAAAGCCCCAAATGATGAATCAGGCCCATAATGTCCAATAGTGTTCTATAGGAAGACTGAAGCAAATTTGGCCAGACTAGATTCACCTAATACCGGTATAATACTGAAATTATGAAGGCGATATTGGGGCGTCATGTATCAAGCTTGTAATAAACCAAACGGAATCTTAAGTTTCATTTTTGGAGAAGTTTAGATAAGAAATAATGAAGCAGTGAATTTTAGATGGTGTTGGTTGGTAAGGGGACTGGTCTGTATGCAGTCAGAAAACCAAAAAACAATGGCTTTAAAATAAAGCAAAAACAGAAAAAAAAAACACTAATAACTTCTCTTCAAGTCTTCCATTAGGCCGTGTTCAATCAGGTATTTAAAATCATAGGAAAAATGTGAAATTCCATAATGATTTTAAGTGTTTTGTTTTTTTTGCTGCAATTTTTCCTTTCCTGTGATTTCAAATGATGAAGAAATGCAATAAAATAAAAAATAAATAAATAAAAGCTTAAGCTTTTTAAAGATGATAATAATGGTTTAAACTAGTAGATGCCATGAGGTACAGCTATACAGCGAGCATCTTGCTGAAAAAAACATGAGGGCGGGGCACTGTGAGCTGCAGCCAATAGCTGACAGTAGCTCATAGCTCCACCCCTAAGTCCTTTTCAGCTGAATGCCAAACAAGTATAATGTACAGCCCTCTGGTTCTAGGGGTTGTATAGCAGGAGCTGTTATCACCCCAAGGATACCCTTTTGACCACCTCCTACATTTTTTTTTTTTTTAAACGCCTTTGTGAAAGTTGTCATTCTTCATAATTCTCAACTGGACTATCATTGCAAGTAGTATGTGAACTGTGTGTTTTCAGTTAGTCTATTTTTTTTTTTTTTTTTTACATACATGCACTTGGTAATTAGTTTTGCAAATATATTAATGCTGCCGGTCAATATAGTTTTGAGAGCATGGCAGCGCCATGGTTAGCAGTGGGTTAACTATGCACAGATCATTGGACCCGTGTACTTTGTATGTAACTTTTGAAATTTTGTTTTCTTGTAGTCTGAAAACATACTGACGGATTAAAAGGAGCAACACAGTTTTACCTGTTAAACCCATGGGGTATGTTTAGTAAGGCTGCAGTGATAGTAGTTGGGCCCTGAGGCCCAATAGGACCCGATGGCGATCCTTGTCCCAATAAGAGCAGACGAGGATTATTGCCGGTAGAAACCAATTCCAGTTCAGCTTTTACTTTTTTTTTTAAATTAACTGTAAGAATAAAATATGATTAGTTGCTATGACAACACGGCAGAGGAGATTTACGGAACTGTTTGAAAAGAAACTGTCCTTGTTGCCCTAGCAACAGATAACAGTTCAGCTTTGATTTCAAACTTTCCTTTTGGAGAATCAAAGCTTTATTGTCAATGGTTGCTATGGGCAACAGAGACAGTTTCTTTCATGCCCTCTTTCTATAGAGTCTATGCTGTCTAGAGCAGTAAAAATACTGACTCTGGGAAAAATGTTATAGCATGGAGGAAATTTTGGAACAGAACGACGCAACTCTAGGCTTGTGCCCACAATGGTGTTTGGACTTCAGAGCCACTTTTGGAAATTCAAGTTACTTTTGAATGTGCCCATATCAAAAACTGCAGGAAACCTCCACAGACCCCTGGCAGACCCCATTATAATTGGGTCTACAGGGTGATGAGGCAGATGTGAACAAAGCCTAAAAGGTATTAATTTTAGAACTTTGTATCGTCCATCTAAACTTTTTTTTAGGAGGGAGGGGGAACATACGGATTAATGCCAAGTTGACCAGTAGCGAGCTCTATATTTCTCAATTTGTGGGTACTACAGATGAGCGGATTGATTTGCAGGACTCTGGTCCAGTTCAGTGGTATCTGGTGACTAGATCTCACCTTCCAGTGTCCCCCCGGTGTGGCATCTGATTTGTCAGATATGTCATCTGTGCGACATGATGCGCATTTGACGTTGCGCCAGCCATGGGTAATGAAAAGCCAAGCCAGGAACGGCCGGAAGGTAAGAAATTTGCAAGCCTCCCGCCTAACCACCAGGTGCTTCCGAACTGGACACTGAACCAGAGTCCCACAAATTGATGCACTCCTCTCTAGTGGGCACCTTGTTGTGGTAGTATCCACTATTATCAGGTTTCTGAGCCTTAGCAGAGTTCTTCTTTTTTAAGACTAGAGAAGACCTAACCAAACTTGGGCAAAGACTAAAAATGCAAAATAGTCAGATGTAATTTTCTATAAAGGGGAAAATGGGACTGTAATGATGCGGTTCAAAAAGTAATGGTCTATTCAGCAGAAAAACATTAGAGGCCCGATTCATCATTTGCGGTTTCTTTTATAAGTCACTTTTCCTTTTTCTTTTTTTGTCTTGTGGCATTTGTTGAAGCTTTTTGAACCAAAATGCTGCATGTGGTCCATGAATAATTCATAAAAGAAAAATTGTTCTTTACTTTTATAAGAAAGTCACATGTTTTGGCAAAATAGGTGCAAAAAAATTCCAAAATACATAAAATAACTCAGCCAAAGGCATCTTGAAAAGTAATGCCCACAATGGTGAACATATAAATAGCTGAACACATACTAAATAAACATTTAAAAAGGGAACAAAGTAAAAAAATAAAGGGCAAATGAAAAATAAGTAAAAACCATTAAAACAAATTGACCAAAAAGAGGAAATGACTATGCAAATGCAATGATGAATTGGGCCTTTGGTGTCAGAGAGTCATCGATCAAACTTCAGTTGATGATATCATGTGCTTTCGGAGATACCAGTCCAGATTGAGAATTAGGAACTTCACACTATTTAGTATTTGGCCAATTGTATCCGTTGGTGGTGGTTGACTAGGTGCACAGATGGTGCAAGCGGATTTAGTGGCTAGTCTCAAAAGTAAAAGATGTACATTAATGCACCATCTTGCCAAAAGTGGCCATGATTATATTTTTGGTACTACCACACCTTATGGTACTACTCTTTTGAGCCTTTATGACATATTGTCCCTATGGAAGTCAATAGTGGGGATTTACCACAAAAAAAACCCCATGAGATGCTGATGGGAGGAGATTTTGTGCATTTCACAGAAATTGCTAGGTAGATACTGGATACCTGATCCTAGGGCCCACTCCCGAGTCCATAAATCTACACCCATCTTCAGTTTGCTGCAAAGACTGTGAAGTCGCAGAACCTAGGACAGACGAAAGTTGATATCAGAAATTTGCGAATGGGAGCTTTGTGGTTCTCAGATGACCTCACACTTGTGGTCCCATAGCAGTGCCCAATTGTATAGAGTGTAGGCTCTAAACCAGGAGTTTGCAATTTAAAGGGGCTGTGTAGCTGAGACCTCTGAATATATACCCTATAGGAACATATGGACATTATACAGGGGGAGCCCCTCTATATGTGTGGTTCCCATTCTGGTAGACTCCGTAATGGTAGATTTGAGCCATTGTTCTATCGCCATGTTATATTACATTTCCTTTGCACTTGAACCACCTTTGCGACACGAAGTTTAAAGGTCTGCAACTTTAGAGGCCAAAGCTCCATATGTTTTCTTGAGCTAGGAGTGAAAGTAGGTGGTGCAGCCATCTAGTAGCCGTTGGTCGGTAGCCGTTGGTTGGTAGCCGTTGGTCACTAGATCAGTGTGGCTTCACCTTAGGGGTTGCCCAAAGATATAAAAAGATTTATGTTTTGAAAAGATGGATTTGATTTCTGAAATCTGCAGCAATGTCGCATTTTCAGAGCAGACATGTGAAGGGGGCTGGTTGTCAGACTGAATTCACTAGCTAAACCAGCTCCATTCACTGTATCTGTTTCAGTGGAAGGAGCTGGCGTAATTAATGAAGTGAGCAAGATAGCCAGCCCTCATCATCTGGTCATTAACTAAGAGAAAGGGAGGAAGCTCTCTGCCTGTTTTGGAACAAAGGTGGAAGTGAAGACCATAAGACTAGGATTTTGGGTCTGAAATTGGAATATTGGTGCAGATTTTGTATTTACATTAATTAAATTTAATTTATATTTGTATTTTATGATGCTGGATAATCCCTTTAATTCTATCAGTAATCCCCTAAACTCCGTGTATTCATGGTTACATAGCTGTCAAAATTTTAAAGAGTATCTATCACTGGCGATAAATTTGTAATTTTTTTTAATTTGGTGTGAATGTCGCTTTTCTCCTAAATCCAGCGGTTTTTCTTTTGTTCTTATGCCTCTCCGTTCCTGAGATATGGCCTTTTTCTGTATGTAAATCTAATCTGGTTAGCTAAGTGGGGGTGGTCATCAACTCTTGTCAGTGGGCGTCTTCTTTAGGACCACGCCCACTTGTCTAACAAGACTAGATTGATGCACATCAAAGAAGGGGCCATATCTCAGGAACGGAGAGGTGTAGGAACAAAAGAAAAACAATGTCGGATTCAGGAGAAGAGCAGCATTTACACAGGTTAAGAAAAAATACACATTAATGGCAAATGACCTGTCCTCTGGGAGGTTTGGAGCTCTCTATTAGGTAAACTGAGCTCTGAACCACATTAGAAAATAGTAAAAAAAAAAAAAAAAAAAAGTATTATAGAAAAAAAAATTCATAGGTGGCCGAACATTCATTTTAATTTGTTTTTGATTGTACTCAAGGGTGTGAAAACCTGTCCTAAGCATCAGGAGATACACTAGGGAGCTCCTCTGTACGTATATCCCTGACACCCTCAAAACCCTCATTTTCGATGGTGCCTAAATTCCACAGCCAATTGGCTGGCCACATTCCCAACATGCAATAGCATCCTATAGACACATATTTTGAGCATAATTATTTTCTGGTAAATAGACCAAATAATGTAATGTATATATAGTTCTAGATTATAAATAGAGATATATACATATATTTTGCCAAATCGATTATTTGAAACTGAAGTAATAAAGCACATTTGTATTAACTAGCACAAGATGATTAGTTTACAAAAATTAAATAATGATTGTCACGTTCGGCAGCTGTGTTTTTAATAAAGAAAATTAAAAAATAATATATATATATATATATATTGAGATCTGTAGATTAATGTGTCACCATGACGTGTTTCATTCAATGTTCGGTGTCATATTGCCGTATATATAAAAATGATTATTTTTCCGGGTTCATATTTTATTTAAAACGACATACGACACTTTTTCTCTCCATGTAATAAGTAGCACTGACATTGTTGCCATGGTGTATAGCATTAAGTGATATAGTGAGGCAGCCCTTTTGTGTGCTGAACCAGTGTTGTTGAAATGGTGAGTAAAGAAAGAGGACCTGTCACTTTCCATAAAAATGAATTTTTTTTACTTGACGTAAATGCCGCTGTTTCCCTGAATCTGACGATGTTTTTCTTTTGTTCCTGCGCCTCTCCGTTCCTGAGATATGACCCCCTTTTCTCTCTATATAAATCTAGCTAAGTGGAAGTGGTCATCAACTCTTCGGTGGGCGTCTCCTTTCAGACCTGGCCCACTGAGCTACGAGCTCTAGATTTACATACAGGAAAAAAGTCGAAATATCTCAGGAATGGAGAGGCGCAGGAAGAAAAGAAAAACATTGCCAGATTCATGAGAATAATAGCATTTACATTAGTTGACAAAATTATATATTTATGGCAAGTGACAGATTCTCCTTAAAGGCTATTTTTGAACATAAATTGGAAAAAAATTGAGTTGTCCTCTTTTGTCTTACACTTTTTATTTATTCTACTGTGTTTCTCAGTGAGTCTCATTTCGGGGAAGACCAATATGACCACCATTTAAACCACCCACAAATTATTAGTCTGAACGATTATTCTGACTATGCAGGCATATGGGCAGAGAGTGCCATTCAGAACCATGGAAAACTGCTTGTCAACCCCTTCGGGTGATTTAATGATGACCATATTGGTTTTCCAACTTCTTTAGTAATAGGTTAGAAAACACCCAAACAGAAGAGGACAAATCAAGGACTTGAGGGGTTGTCTCACGCCTGATATCGATGGCGTATCGTTGTGTACTTATGTCTCCTGTAGGCTCAGCTTTCTCAGATGGCCTCAGTGTCCGCTACTCATTATTGGGTTACATGTGTGTCAAAAAAGCAAAGTGGCAAAGGGTCAGTTCCATTTAATTAAACATTTAAGCGATGTGCCAAAAATGTCTCGAGACATCCCCTTAAAATGTACTAATTTTTTTCATTTTAGGGCAAAATGCATTTTTAGAAAAATAAAACCCCTATTAAATCTTTGTAATTTCAGAAAGACCACTGGTTTTGGCGTCCAATATGGATGATATCACCGGATAGATATGTTTTAACAAGAGCACATATACAGTATGTAAGTAGATAGCTCTTTATAAAGAGATGAAGGTGTACTAAATAAAGACTGTGATTAAAAAAAAACTAAAGATAACTGAGCAAATATAAAATTCTTACCGTAATCTGTCATCATTATAATGAATGTGAATTCCCACTGATGCTTATGTCAACTTGTGAAACTCGATCTATACCCAAAGCTGAACAGTTGAAGCTGGACTGTGGAAATTAATTTTGCCTTTATTAAACCAAAACAGTCGGGGAAGAAAAAAAAAAAAAATTTGTATATGTTTTTGCTGATTAACCCTTTCTACTTTTATCTATGGATATGTGTAGCATTCAACAAGGCATGCTGGGTAAAAAAAAAAATGACTATGCAAAGGCGTAAAGTGTTGCATGCTCTGCTCTCCCTCTGCTTTAGTGGCTTACAGAGATTAAAAAAAAAAAAAGTGGTGTTATTTTTGTGAAAAAAAAATGGAACATTTAACAAAGCAAATGCAGACTGCATGCTTCTGGCATCCTAATTTCTCTGGATTTGTTTTATGAAATTTAGAAGTGTAAAAAAAATTAACTGCATTAACATTTTTTTTTTCTATAATAAATTAAAAATCTTTTAAATGTATGTGTCTTGTCTTTTTTTTCTTTTACTTCTCCTTCCCTGTCCCTAAGGTTTGGGGCGCCCTAGTTATTGCTGCTCCCCGGATTACTTCTGATGGTGAAGACGCCGAGGCCACGTACCTTGCTTAACTCCTGCACCAGCTCTATATCTGTCCCCCTCCCCCACCCAGGGAAGTGGGGAATAATAGTTTATGAATATACACAAAACAGACTAACAAGAGAGGACATACAGGGATAAATGAAAATACCAAACATACAAATATGCACAAACAGACAACAGAGAGGAACACTGGGGAGAAAAGGACAAAAAAACAAATAGAAGAGGAAGATGATTTGCACACAGTCGAAACACCAAGCAAGAGTCACAGATAAATACTCCAATTGCCTCTATCAACAATCAACACCTCCACTTCACACCAGGCAGTAGAAGACTAAGGGTCCCGTTACATTTAGCAATGCACCAGCGATCCCGACAATGATACGACCTGGTCAGAATCGCTGGTGCATCGCTAAATGGTCGCTAGTGAGCTGCCAAACAGGCAGATCTCACAGCGATGTAGCGACGCAGCAGCGATCAGCGATCCATCGGCAGTCGCTCTTACATGTCACACTATAGCGATAACGACTTCTGCCTGTGTCCATGCGTCGCTAGTCGGCGCCAGCGGGACGCCAACGAGGAAAAAATGGCCCAGGACATTCAAGCACGATCAGCGATATCCAGCGGGGGGCCGGTCGCAGGTACATGTCACACAAAGCAAGATCACTAGCGATATCGCTGTTGCGTCACAAAATCGGTGACGCTTTAGCGATATCGCTAGCGATCTCGCTATGTGTAAAAGCCCCTTAACACTGGCAATCCAGATTGTCAGAGGCCAGCATATATACACGAGCAGGGAGTGGCCAATACTGAACAGCTAAGATCATCCAAGCAGGAAAGCTTCAGAGATAACTCTAAGTTGAACAGTTTAACCCCTACACTGCTAGCCAAAACTTGCACCGTTTAATATGATGGAGAAGTGCTTCTAATCAGTGTAGGAGTATGTGCAAGCAGACGCTGCGGCCTTCTGGTCCCTCTGTGGCAGTAAACCCGTAACTGTAAACTTGTGAAATATGCTCTTCTGTGACCCTGATGAATAATAATTATTTTTGGTTTGGGGGGGGGGAACATTACAATTTCTGCTATGGGGCCCCATGATTTCTATGTATGACCCTGCCATAGAAGTCTGTACGCCAACTGAACTTTATACAGCTCCACTGAACATTATAGATCTGCAGTACTCTACAAAAGGGTTCCCCAACAGGTCATGTTTTCAGGATTTCCCTTGTATTGTACAGGTGATGCAATTATCTGGAAATCCTGAAAACCTGACCTGTTGGTGGGCCTTGAGGACTGGAGTTGGGGAACCCTGCTCTACACCAACAGAACAGTGTCAAGGTCTACAGACGTCCACAGAAAAATATAATCGACTAAAAACTATGAAGGTCTACCGAAATTGACCAAAAACAATAAAGATTTACAGACCCTCACAGAAAACTTTAAAGGTCTACAGATCTCTGTTTGTGACAGACATGTTGGGGATTTCAAAAACACACTGCAGGTCCACTTACGCAGCGTAAAAGAAAAGCACAGTGGGCACGAGATTAATATAAAGATGTCTAGGACAAAGGCCTCATACAGATGTCAGTGATTTTTTTCAAAAAAAAAAACCACAGCACTACCACTAAGTAGGTCCAAAACCAATGAGATATGGAAAAACTTCGCACTCAAAAGAATTAATAGTTTCTTTTTTTAATTCCAGTCCAAAAACAAGTACAAAATAGTAGACGTTACGGTCTCAAACGACCTTCATCGGTGTACCGACTGCACAGGGAAAAGGGAAACAGTGTACTTGTTAAGGGACTGCAATCAAAATAAAAAAAAATATTAATTCTTTTGAGTGCCGAGTGATTTTTTCACAGACACTAGGGCCTCAAGACTGGTGTTGATCAAGGCTGTATTGACGATGGGGGAGTACTGGAGTCAGAAGTGCCTGATTCATTAAGGGGCCTCGCCACAAATCTTACTCCAGTTAGGGACTTTAGCTCTTTAGTTCGAGCTGCTGCGGAAGCTACAAACAATTGATCAGTATGGGTGGAGTGTGTGGGACCCCCACTAATCTGCTATCCTGAGGGTAGAACTCTGTAAATATAAGTCTAAGGGTATGTGCACACGCTGCGGATTGGGGTGTGGATTTGGCCGTGCAGATTTTGTAAAATCCGCAGGTAAATCTGCAGGTCTTTGCCCTGCGGTTTTTCATCTCCACAATGGAGGAGATGGCAAACCGCAGCGGAATCCGCAGAAAGAATTGACATGTCAATTCTTTCTGTGGTTTGAAAACCGAAGAAAACCGCGTGGAAAAATCCGCACCGTCTGCACTGCGGTTTTTTTATTCCCATAGGGAATAATGGTACAGTACACCGCAGCAAAAACTGCTGCGGATCCACAGCGGCCAAATCCGCTGCGGAACCGCAGCAGAATCCGCAGCGTGTGCACACACCCTAACAGTTTCCCAACATCCACCGTAGATGAACATCATACCCTGGGTTTGGGGATCTGTGAAACAGGCTCAGAAACTGAGCCCGCACGTACCAGGCACATGCTGGATGATGTCAGGTTCATGAAAATATATGAAAAATGTGTCACCTCACAATATATTTTGAGTGTCAAGTCCTCAATTTTGATTACAGGACAACCTCTTTAACACGATGCAATTATATCCTAATGTGCATGGCTTCCTTTACCAAATGAGTTCCACTCTTATGAGCAGCGGGACTGGACAATGAGCGTACACCTAGTATATCATAACCCCAGGATATCGAGCTCTCCGCTGTCACACGTCAGTATGTGTGTGACCTTTGCAGCTCAGCGTCATTATTACTAATCATAGTCCCGTGACATGTCACAGTCTAAGTGCTACATATTAATGTCACAGTAAAATTACACACACCCAAAAAAAGAAAAAGTACACTCAGACTATATATGATTATTAGAATAAGAGGTATTGCCATAATTAAAAAAATTTTTTTTTGCATGATTCCTAAGTTAAAATTGTAAATCTTTTGTACGATCTAACAGAAACATACTATTGAATTGCCCATTAACCTCTTCCCGACCGCCCACAGTAGATAAACGTTGGCGCTTGCTGGGCTTTGTGCAGCGCTGACGTTTATCTACTGTCGGCGGTTTTGTGCCCCCCCGGGACCCCTACATACCTTACAATGTGGGGATCCCGGTGCACAATGCATGCTGGGACCCCCGACGTCATCGAGACCTGATTGGTTCAGGTCCTGATGACGTCAGCGTCACAGCAGCCAATGGGAGCGATCGCTGGGAAAGCTGCTTGTTTCCCGGCGATCTCACTCATTGAAACGTGGCTTCTCCTCTGATCTAACACTGACAGATGATCAGAGGTGAAGCAGCGTTACTGTGTGACTAGATCGCTGCCTGGCACAGCTGATCGCTGCCTGGCACAGCTGTGCCAGGCAGTGATCTTGTCACACAGTAACGCTGCTTCTCCTCTGATCATCTGTCATTGTGAGATCAGAGGAGAAGTCACGTTACTGTGTGCCAGGCAGCGATCTTGTCACATAGTAACGCTGCTTCACCTCTGGTCATCTGTCAGTGTGAGATCAGAGGAGAAGTGGTGTTACTATGAGTCAGATCGCAGGGCAGCAATCTTGTCACAAAAATAAAAAAAAGTAAAGAAAAAAAAAAGCAGGTACACAGGTTAGGGCTAGGGTTAGGATTATGGTTATGGGTGTGTTGGTGTTAGGTTTTTGGTTAGGGTTATGGCTGAGATTAGGGTTAGGGGTGTGTTGGGGTTAGGGTTGGAGCTAGAATTGGGGGTTTCCACTGTTTAGGTACATCAGGGGCTCTGTAAATGCAATATGACGCCCGCAGACCATTCCATCAAAGTCTGCATTCCAGAACGTCACTACTTCCCTTCCGAGCCCCACCGTGTGCCCAAACAGTAGTTTTCTCCCACATATAGGGTACCAACGTACTCAGGACAAATTGGACAACAACTTTTGGGGTCCAATTTCTCCTGTTACCCTTAGAAAAATAAAAATTGGAGGCTAAAAGATCATTTTTGTGGAAAAAAAATGATTTTTTTTACTTTCACTGCTCTACATTATAAACTTTACTGAAACACTTGGGGGTTCAAAGTGCTCACCACACATCTAGATAAGTTCCTTGGGGGGTCTAGTTTCCAAAATGGGGTCACTTGTGGGGGGTTTCCACTGTTTAGGTACATCAGGTTCTCTGCAAACGCGACATGACACCCGCAGACCATTCCATCAAAGTCTGCATTTCAGAACGTCACTACTTCCCTTCTGAGCCCCACCGTGTGCCCAAACAGTAGTTTTCTCCCACATATGGGGTACTACCGTACTCAGGACAAATTGGAGAACAACTCTTAGGGTCCAATTTCTCCTGTTACCCTTGTGAAAATAAAAATTGGGGGCTAAAAGATCATTTTTGTGGAAAAAAAATAATTTTTTTATTTTCACGCCTCTACATTATAAACTTTACTGAAACACTTGGGGGTTCAAAGTGCTCACCACACATCTAGATAAGTTCCTTGGGGGGTCTAGTTTCCAAAATGGGGTCACTTGTGGGGAGTTTCCACTGTTTAGGTACATCAGGGGCTCTGCAAACACGACATGACACCCGCAGACCATTCCATCAAAGTCTGCATTTCAGAACGTCACTACTAGACCATTCCATCAAAGTCTGCATTTCAGAACGTCACTACTTCCCTTCCGAGCCCCACCGTGTGCCCAAACAGTAGTTTTCTCCCACATATAGGGTACCAACGTACTCAGGACAAATTGGACAACAACTTTTGGGGTCCAATTTCTCCTGTTACCCTTAGAAAAATAAAAATTGGAGGCTAAAAGATCATTTTTGTGGAAAAAAAATGATTTTTTTTACTTTCACTGCTCTACATTATAAACTTTACTGAAACACTTGGGGGTTCAAAGTGCTCACCACACATCTAGATAAGTTCCTTGGGGGGTCTAGTTTCCAAAATGGGGTCACTTGTGGGGGGTTTCCACTGTTTAGGTACATCAGGTTCTCTGCAAACGCGACATGACACCCGCAGACCATTCCATCAAAGTCTGCATTTCAGAACGTCACTACTTCCCTTCTGAGCCCCACCGTGTGCCCAAACAGTAGTTTTCTCCCACATATGGGGTACTACCGTACTCAGGACAAATTGGAGAACAACTCTTAGGGTCCAATTTCTCCTGTTACCCTTGTGAAAATAAAAATTGGGGGCTAAAAGATCATTTTTGTGGAAAAAAAATAATTTTTTTATTTTCACGCCTCTACATTATAAACTTTACTGAAACACTTGGGGGTTCAAAGTGCTCACCACACATCTAGATAAGTTCCTTGGGGGGTCTAGTTTCCAAAATGGGGTCACTTGTGGGGAGTTTCCACTGTTTAGGTACATCAGGGGCTCTGCAAACACGACATGACACCCGCAGACCATTCCATCAAAGTCTGCATTTCAGAACGTCACTACTAGACCATTCCATCAAAGTCTGCATTTCAGAACGTCACTACTTCCCTTCCGAGCCCCACCGTGTGCCCAAACAGTAGTTTTCTCCCACATATAGGGTACCAACGTACTCAGGACAAATTGGACAACAACTTTTGGGGTCCAATTTCTCCTGTTACCCTTAGGAAAATAAAAATTGGAGGCTAAAAGATCATTTTTGTGGAAAAAAAATGATTTTTTTTACTTTCACGGCTCTACATTATAAACTTTAGTGAAACACTTGGGAGTTCAAAGTGCTCACCACACATCTAGATAAGTCCCTTGGGGGGGTCTAATTTCCAAAATGGGGTCACTTGTGGGGGGGTTTCCACTGTTTAGGTACATCAGGGGCTCTCCAAATGCGACATGGCATCCGATCTCAATTCCAGCCAATTCTGCATTGAAAAAGTCAAACGGCACTCCTTCCGTTCTGAGCTCTGCCGTGTGCTCAAACAGTGGTTTAGCCCCACATACGGGGTATTGGCGTATTCGGGAGAAATTGCACAAAAAAATTTGTGGTTCATTTTCTCTTTTTACACTTGTGAAAATAAAAAAAAATGGTTTTGAAGTAAAATGTTTGTGAAAAAAAGTTAAATGTTTATTTTTTCCTTCCATATTCCATTCATTCATGTGAAGCACCTGAAGGGTTAATAAACTTCTTGAATGTGGTTTTGAGTACATGGAGAGTTGCAGTTTTTAGAATGGTGTCACTTTTGGGTATTTTCTGTCATATTGACCCCCCAAACTCACTTCAAATGTGAGGTGGTCCCTAAAAAAAATGGTGTTGCAAATTTTGTTGTAAAAATGAGAAATCGCTGGTCAACTTTTAACCCTTATAACTTCCTAAAAAAAAAAACTATGTTTCCAATATTGTGCAGATGTAAAGTAGACATGTGGGAAATGTTATTTATTAACTATTTTGTGTGATATCACTCTCTGATTTAAGGGCATAAAAATTAAAAGTTTGAAAATTGCAAAATTTTCTAAATTTTCGCCAAATTTTGATTTTTTTAACAAATAGGCGCAGATCATATCTAAAATTTTTTACCACCATCATGAAGTACGATATGTCATGAGAAAACAATGTCAGAATCAGTAGGATCCGTTGAAGCGTTCTAGAGTTATGACCTCATAAAGTGACACTGGTCAGAATTGAAAAAATTGGCCCGGTCACGAAAGCAAAAACAGGCTCGGGTGCGAAGGGGTTAACAATGTGCACCACTATCGGCAATGCTCTCCTATCCACAGTTGTTAGGCTTAGTTTTATTCTTGAATGATTAGCTTGAACACCAGGAAAACTCTTGAAATTAAAAATAAATGTTTCCATACGTTTCCATTAGCTAGGCGGATGCCAAAAGAAAGTCTTTTGGACTTAATTTGGTCAGTATAACGTAAAATAAAGGTTACGGAACAGTGTTGTGGTTTTAATTTGCGGACTAAACATAACGTTTCCTTCTCGTACCTTTGCGGTTTTTTTCATCTCTATCTACCTCTCTGTGCATCCAGCTTCACATAGCAGAATGGGCATTCCTATTCTTAGGCTAGTTTCACACTAGCGTTTATGAGCGCAGCGACTGCCTGCGCACGGCCGCCGCTAAGCCCCGCCCCGCCGGTAGCTCCGCCCACCGGCTCATGACGCTGCATGCGCCCTGCGTCCCCTATCTTTATCACAGGGGGCGCAGGCCGTGCGCAGTATGCGTTTTGGTGGCGCATGCGTCCTTTTGACGGTGCGCCGACCTGCGCCAAACGCAACCTGCTGCGTTTGGCGCAGATCGGCACACCGTCAAAAGGACGCATGCGCCGCCAAACGCATACTGCGCACGGCCTGCGCCCCCCTGTGATAAAGATAGGGGACGCAGGGCGCATGCAGCGTCATGCGCCGGTGGGCGGAGCTACCGGCGGGGCGCGACAGGGGGCGGGGCTTAGCGGCGGCCGTGCGCAGGCCGTCGCTGCGCTCATAAACACTAGTGTGAAACTAGCCTTACACTGCTAAAACAACACATTCCACCAATATACTCCAAACAGAGCATTATATAGCGACAATATATGCCGATAACTCACCAAAGTGAACAAATACTGGACACTCCACGAGAATATATATATCCTTAAAGAGACTTGGAGAAGTGTTATTTTAAAGAAACAAGGCATACATAAAAGAGAAATATCTCACCCACAGTAACCTGTATGTGGCTATGCAGAAACTGGCAGCTCCAACGCGTGTTTCACGTGGGCTTCCTCGGGGGGCTGTGACTCCCTGTAAAGCCTTCTTTAGATAAGAGCTGATGATGTTGGAGATTGCGCCCGGGAGTAACGAGAGACACCAAAAAACAGCCGAGTCTGGGGCGGGTTATGATTCGGTGCATGCGCAGTGAAAGCCAACATCAGCGATTCAAATGATATTTGTACCACGAAATGGCATGAATAAAAATTACAGCTAAGCAAGCAAAAACACAAGCCTCTAACACTGCGCCATAGTCGTAAAAAATAAAAAAAATTATGAATGTCAGAAACTGGCTACACAATTGTTTTTACAAAAATAAAAAAAAAAATGTGTTGCCAGTAGGACATATACCATAAAATACAGGGTTCCCTGAAAAATGCTCACAGGAAAAATGGCCACAAGAAAATTGCCCACACGGAAAATTGCCAATTGCAGCATCACAAAGTTTAAGATCTATGATTTTTGAGGTGCAAGGTGAGAATGTTCACATGGTATGTGATTTACAGTTGATCTAGTGCAAAACTGCAAAAATGAAGATCTGTGCTTGTAGCAGTCTGTCATTATCAGCAATAGATAGATAGTCTGCTCTCATCTCTCACCGATTCTGCCTTACTCCTCCCACCAGCCCAAAACAGCAACACATGAAGAACCAGAAGCAGTGTGATCCAGAGGAGCCATCACTGCTATCAGTACTCACAAAAGCATCACTGAGTTATCTGTGGAGTTACATGGGACTGCAGGTCACATCTAATACATTATCATCTCAATGGGAGCCCACCAAAAGCAGGGAGCTGCTGGCAGAGATAGTTGTTCCTGGAAGCCCAGAAGGCACAGCAGAAAGGTGAAATTCTGCCACTTGTACCACCTTGTGTACTTGCTGAGAATGTATGTTTTTGCAGTGGTGTAACTGGAGTCCGATGTGCCCCAGTGCCAAATATGGACCTGCCCCCCCCACACACACACACACATGCGTTGGTCAGATGTATGGGCCCCTGTAGTGTTCTAAATTCTATAAAGACTTATCAATTGCCCCTTTCATTATGTAGTAAAATGTCCCCCATCCTGGTATATATGCCCATCATCCTGGTGAATATGTCCGCATCCTGGTATACAGTATATGTCCCAATGCTGGTATATATGGTCCCCATCCTGGTATGTATGGTCCAAATGGTCTCCGTCCTGGTATATATGCCCACTTCCTGGTATATATGTCCCCATTCTGGTTTACATGGTCCCCAATCCTACTGTATGTGTCCCCGTTCTGCCCCTAATGCATAATTAAAAACAAAAACATTCTACTCACCTTTCCTCTGCTCCCATGTCGCCCAGTGTCTTTTGTATCCACCGCACAGCCCGGCAGCTAACATCGGAGTGTGCGCGCCATTGTCATGCGCTGCTCCCTGTGGCTGCACCTCCGACGTCAGCTCACAGCCACTGCATGTGTTGCAGTGCAGCATGTATTGCAGTGCAGGGACCCGACGGGTCTCTGCAACACTGTGCATGTCATCTGGATCTGCGTCTTCAGTGAGGACGGAGATCCAGCAGAAGCAGGCACCTGTACCCCCGTGCCTGCTCGTGGCCTTCAAAACAGTCGTTGCACCTCTGTGTTTTTTTCTGTTGGTGAACCAATAGTTTTACCAATGTGTGTTCCCCTCCCCCTGTGTTGTCTGAGTGATGTTCTACCGGTGGAGATCGAGTGCGGGCGTTCAGTGGGATGAGCCCTGGTTTTTGCGGGCTCTCGAAAGACAGCCAGGTCAGCAGACAAGAGCACCCATTGAGCCATGTGTCTCCATAGTGATGTCACTGACGAACACAGGAGCCGGACGTGCCAGAGCAGCGCCGCTATCCCATTGATTTCAGTGGCAGTGAAACTGGCGCCTGCACTTCCTTCCCTGTCCACTTATGACTACCAAGAGTTAGAGTGTGTGCACACGTAAGCACTTTTTTTCGCGTTTTTTAAGCGTTTTTACCGGCAAAAACGCTTAAAAAACGCTAACAAGAAGCATCCCATTCATTTGAATGAATTCCGCACTTTTTGTGCATATTGATGCGTTTTTTTTCCGCGAAAAAAACGCATCGCGGTAAAAAGCACAGCATGCTCATTAAATTCGCTGAAAAATCCGCATTTCTAACTATATTCTATGAGACTGGGGACGCTCCGGAAAAAATTGCGGCAAAAAAGTGCCAAAATTGCGTCAAAAACGCGCATTTTCTAGGAAGGTACATAGCCTAAGAGTGAACAGATCCTACATAGTTATGTATCATACACATATAACACATATATTGCAGGTGTAGGCAGGCATAGGATGAAAGAAAATGCAGAATGGATTGGAATCAGGGTCTCTAGGCCCATACACACCACACTGAGCGTGGACTGACAGCTCGTAAGAACAGAATCTGTCCTCTGGGACTAGGTATGAGTGAACCGAACCTGTAGAACCCGGACCAGTAAGCTGGGCCCAGAGACCTGTGGTGAAATCCATTCTGCATTTTCTTTGCTGTCTGTGTTGTGCTGTATTGTATTTCAATGGAGCCCATGGAAGTCACCGGGCTTTCCTTGTTGACATTATTTCACATGTTCCTTCCAGCGCTCCCCCACCCCCATTGTTTCAAATTGGCAATCCTGTCATTCCTTTTGGTACAACCCCAGTGAACAATAGCTTTCCTGTGGTGCCAGCCAATTGTGTTTTGGTTAGTTAAAGCATGTACTTTAATAGATCTATCCCCATATTTTTTAATTTCTTTTCAATAAAAGTGTATTTTGAGTTCATCTAAAGTATTCTAGCCAGTGGAACAACAAAGTTATGATTTACTTGGGGTTTGAATATCTTGCATTTCATACAATCAACGCAGTGGTGGCTTGGAGATGCCGACTGCATCGCTCTTCAAAGTGCCATTCATTTCTCAAAACAAAAGATGACAACATAGTCAAGGGCATTTTTCTGGTCACCAAAATACAGAACGTATAAGTCTGGTATCTTTGTAATCTTTGTGATCTGGGAAATAACATTGCCGAGTCATTTTTACCATACAGTGAACATCATAAAAGTAAAACAAAAAAAAACAATGCCGGAGCCGCTTTTCTTCACCATTTCACCTCACTTAGAATCTTTCTCTCTACAGTACATGAAAAAAAAATTAAAGGTATCACAAAAAAATAGTTGTCTTGCATAAAACTTGCCCTCATATTGACATGTCAACAAAAAAATAGTAAAAAAAAAAAAAAAAAAAGTTATGGCTTTTTAAAGAAGCTTTTCACCTGCAGGAAAGGATGAAGGTAGTTTTATCACCTGGGTGAAGGGATGAAGGAGGTTTATCACTTGCGGGGAGGGATGAAGGATGAAGGGGGTTTATCACCTGCAGGGAGAGATGAAGGAGGTTTATCACCTGCAGGGAGGGATGAAGGGGGTTTATCACCTGCGGGAAGGGATGAAGGGTGTTTATCGCCTGCGGGAAGGGATGAAGGGGGTTTATCACCTTCGGGAAGGGTTGAAGGGGGTTTATCACCTGCAGGAAAGAATGAAGGGGGTTTATCACCTGCGGGAAGGGTGAAGGAGGTTTATCACCTGCGGGAAGGGATGAGGGGGGTTTATCTCCTGCGGGAAGGGATGAAGGGGGCTTATCACCTGCAGGTTGACTTCAATCAACCCAATTCTTCTATAATGAAAAGGTTTCCAGCTTCCAAATATACAAAAATTTATTCAAGGCATAAAAAAAAAAAATTTCAAGCTTGAAAAAAAACATATTGTTCGATACGCGTTGCTGTGTCTTTCCTCTATGATGGGGCATGTCCGTTTATCCTTGTTCTTATGCCTTGAATAAATTTTTGTATATTTGGAAGCTGGAAACTTTTTCATTATTGATTTACTCCACGTGTGGCTTCACGAAATATCCGAGCTTCCATGCACCACTACTAGCCAAGAAAGCAGGTGAGCTGGTTACTTTTATTTTTTGCAGCCCAATTCTTCTCTCCCCCGACATCTGTTGGGGATAATCAAGAGACTCCTATTCACATTATATGGTGAACGGACTTTTATCTGTTATGTATAGGTGCCTTAATAGGGTTGTTCTTCTTTGGGGACATATTTTTCTCTGACTTAAATGCCTGTATTTTTGGCTAAAAATTATTTTTGTGATTGGATTTCATTAAAAATTTGACACCATTTTCCTTCTATGGCCTCTGCGTTGCACTGTCTATAGCCGGCTACAGAATGGATTAAGAATCTGACAGTGAGCTCGTTCTGATGGGGAGATTCACACTTTTTTTTTTTTTATAATATTTTTCAGAGCAGGGAAACAAGGAGCCTGTAAAAGCCAAACGGTGCAAAAGTGTCGATGACAGCCAGTTGCAATTATGATTTGTAGCCCCAAATACATACATTTAAGTTAAAGAAAAAATCCCCAGAAGTGGACAAACCCTTTAAATGATTTGTATCAAGAATGCAAGTTTTCCCCTATTTATTTCATTGGATATAACTTCCTGAACGCGGGTGGTCCGATCATCAACATAAAAAAAATTCCATATGTTGATTAAAAAAAGGGAAAAAACACTGAAAAAATGAATGCAGCCTTCTGTTGCATAGTTAGCAAGGTCGAAAAAAGACATTTGTCCATCCAGTTTCAGCCTATATTCCATCAGAATAAATCCCCAGATCTTCGTCCTTTTAAAGAACCTAATAACTGTAAGATACAATGTTGTTACGCTCCAGGAAGACATCCAGGCCTCTCTTGAACCCCTTGACTGAGTTCGCCATCACCACCTCCTCAGGCAGGGAATTCCAGATTCTCACTGCCCTAACAGTAAAGAATCCTCTTCTATGTTGGTGGAAAAACCTTTTCTCCTCCAGAAGCAGAGAATGCCCCCTTGTGACCGTCACCTTCCTTGGTATAAACAGATCCTCGGAGAGATATTTGTATTGTCCCCTTATATACTTATACATGGTTATTAGATCACCCCTCAGTCGTCTTTTTTCTAGACTAAATAATCCTAATTTTTCTAGTCTCTCTGGGTTTCGTAGTTCCTCCATCCCCTTTATTATTTTTTTTTGTTCTCCTTTATACCCGCTCTAGTTCCATTATATCCTTCCTGAGCACCGGTGCCCAAAACTGTACACAGTACTCCATGTGCGGTCTAACCAGGGATTTGTACAGAGGCAGTATAATGCTCTCATCATGTGTATCCAGACCTCTTTTAATGCACCCCATGATCCTGTTTGCCTTGGCAGCCGCTGCCTGGCGCTGGCTGCTCCAGGTAAGTTTATCATTAGCTAGAATCTCCAAGTCCTTCTCCATGTCAGATTTACCAAGTGGTTTCCCGTTCAGTGTGTAATGGTCATATTGATTCCTTCTTCCCATGTGTATAACCTTACATTTATCATTGTTAAACTGCATCTGCCACCTTTCCGCCCAAGTTCCCAACTTATCCAGATCCATCTGTAGCAGAATACTATCTTCTCTTGTACTGACTGCTTTACATAGTTTTGCATCATCTGCAAATATCGATATTTTACTGTGTTAAATGGAGAAACAATCTGCATGAAGCATCCAGTTCAGCTGCACAGGGGCCTGTGGGGGAAGAGGCCCAGTTCCTCTACAGGTTGCTCAGATGTTGTTGTTCCACTTCTCCCTCTGTAGTTTCTCCTTCTCATAGTGTTGAGGAAAGAACTGCCCTATATACTGCACTTCTCAGGTTTTATTTATAGTTAATTTTATATTTGTTTTTTTTTTTAATGTGGTACGTCCCAGGATTTGAAGTCATTACCTCTTACTTGAAACACAGGAGCGTCGGCAATGAGCCACAGGCTGCCACGTTTTTTTTCTGCCATTCTTGTTGCAGTTTTCTGTCACAGCCATAGCAACCAATCAGATCACAGCTTTCATTTTCTCACGCAGCTAGTAAAAATAGCAGCTAGATTCTGATTGGTTACTAAGGGTAACACATCTACATTTACTTTTCATTTGCCCATTTATTTTAACAAGTGAATACGACAATGTCATTAACAGTCGGTAATTACCTTATATCCTACAATTAATCTGCAATAATTCTTCTCTTGTTATTTTCATGCTAATCGTTATGTCTCCTCTAACGCTGTAGAAGTAGAACGGGGGCAGCCATTTTGTCAAAGACCAATTTATCATGAAAGGCTACGCGACGGACGACAGAAAAATGGCTGCTGCATCGAGGACATAGTGACGGTTAATATCCTGTCCTGGTCGCTCCCTGCTGACGTCATTAGCTGTGCGACGAGCTATGTGTCAGATGAAAGAGTCGGGGTGTTAGTGGCTGATTCCAGCTGTGGATATGGCGGCTGTGGGAAGCGTCTAGTGACCGAGACATGCCCGTGGGAGAGCGGCCCGTGATGTAAAGCGGCCTGTAGTCGCCTGGTGCCGCCGACAGGAGAACGTCCTAGAATGGGAATCCTATTCACCAAAATATGGAGGCTGTTCAGCCACCAGGGTAAGGCAGCGGCGTAGAACTACAACTCCCATCATGCCCCCATAGAATACTTTATCTAGCGTCATATTTAACCCCTTCCCTCCCTCCAAAATGATTTCCAGCTTTCATTGTGCAGTAAGAACGAGCTGGTAATGTGATTCTCCACCTCAGGGCTATTACACTCTTTTTCTTTTTTCCATTTAAAGGGGTTGTGCACCTTCAAGCGTTGTTGTTTTTCTTAAACACATGTGTTTTTTTTACTTATAAGGACATATGCACACAATCAGTGGACGCTGCGGGTTAGACGCTGTGTACTTGTGCAGCGTCCAGCTGTTACAGCATAGTGGATGGGATTTCTAGAACTCCTATGCCCACCATGAGTCAGCATTCACCCTCGGAGGCAGACATGCGGTGCGTCTTTCTAGACCGCAGCACGTCCATTTCTCTTGCAAGTCTCACCCATAGAATGTATTGGACGCTGTGAATCCGCATGGATTCACATGCAGATTCACCTACGTTCAATAGACGGCAGCACTTCGGATGCAGCGAACACGCTCTGCTTCCAAAGCGCTGCTACTTCCAGATCGCCTGCACTCGGCCTAATTGTGCAGTTGGGTTTAATTTGCAATTTTGCACCGTTTGCCTTCTATACCCTCTGTGATGTATTGTTCATTGCAGGCTGCAGAATGAGTTATCTGAGTATCTATCAGTGAGATCATTCTGACTGGGAGTTTATGACTCATTCTTCTCTTAGCTGAGCTTCTCTTAGCTGATTTATGCAATAGAAAAAAAAAAAACAGACAGCGCTTTGTGATGTGGTTCCAGCAGAAATAAACAAGAAGTACAGGTTCAGTTTCCTACTAACCTCAGCCAAAAAAACACAGTTCTGATGTCAAATTCAGGGACCTGAACTTCCTCCAGGGAGCAACAATGAGAAAAGAGGGGAAACGCAAATGATTTTCTATTGGGTTGAGGTCTGGAGACAGGCTAGGCCACTCCAGGACCTTGAAATGCTTCTTACGGAGCCACTCCTTAGTTGCCCTGGCTGTGTGTTTCGGGTCATTGTCATGCTGGAAGACCCAACCACGACCCATCTTCAATGCTCTTACTGAGGGAAGGAGGTTGTTGGCCAAAATCTCTCGATACATGCATGACCCCATCTATCTTCCCTTCAATACAGAGCAGTCGTCCTGTCCCATTTGCAGAAAAGCACCCCGAAAGTATGAGGTTTCCTCCCACCATGTTTCACGGTTGGGTCGGTGTTCTTGGGGTTGTACTCATCCTTCTTCTACGTCCAAACACGGCGAGTGGAGTTAATACCAAGAAGTTCTGTTTTCGTTTCATCTGTAAGGTACTTGGGTACTGCGCTTGTTAGGGCGGGAGCCACTCACTTGGGGCTTGACAGGGTACAATAGGGACCAGATACCCCTTTCTCCTCCAGAGTGGTCCTTGGGTTTCGATCTCTACAGGACCGGATGAGGTCTATCTTAATCTTTTTTATTTTGCACTGTTGTGGTCATGGGCAGTTATTATTGCTTTGTCAAGTTTTTTTAACTTTATTGATGCTTTGTCTGTTTTTGTGAGCAATTTTAACTTATAGTAAAAGTGAAGTTTTGTGGTTCCAATGCTGCATATTTACAATTACCCTATGGAGTCAGGTAACAGATCCCAGTTACCAGATCATTGACCAGGTCTTCCCATGTAGTTCTGGGCTGATTCCTGACCTTTCTCAGAATCCTCTTTACCACACGAGGCGAGACCTTGCCTGGAGCCCCAGTCCAAGGAAGATTGACAGTCATCTTGTGCTTCTCCCATTTTGTAATAATTGTGACAACAGCTGTTGCCTTCTCACCAAGCTGCTTGCCTATTGTCCTGTAGCCCATCCTAGCTTTTTGCAGATCTCCAATTTTGTAACCGGTGTTCTTAGATAGTTCTTTGGTCTTGGCCTTGGTGGGGAGGTTGGAGTGTAATTGAGTGTGTGGACAGGTGTCTTTTATACAGGTGCAAACAATAAGAGGTAATGAGTGCAGAATAGGAGGCTTCTTAAAGAAAAACGAACCTCTCTGTGAGAGCCGGAATTCTTCCTGGTTGGTAGGTGACCAAATACTTATTTCATGCAATAAAAAGCAATTTAATTATTTAAAAATCATACAATGTGATTCTCTGTTTTTTATTTTTAGATTCTGTCTCTCACAGGTGAAGTGAACCTGCGATAAAAATTACAGGCCTCTCCATTCGTTGTAGGTGGGAAACGTGCTAAATCGGCAGTGGATAAAATACTTATTTCCCCCACTGTATAATAGATTGAGTTCAGTAGTACAATCAATGCAGGATGTGCTGAATATTTTGTCATAATAATTTGGGGAAGTTATGAAATGTCCTCTAAATGTCTGTTCTGTTCCTGATCTCAGGATCTGGGCTTTTAGTTGAGATGAATCTGTGCTGCACTTTATGCACATGCTCAGTAGGGGGCAGTGCTGTGGATGTGGAGGTTTAATCTTACTGACTCCAGAGCCCTGTTTTGTTTTTCTGTGAGCCTGGAGCCGTCCCCGATTTCTCAGTTGATTTATGACCACATCAAAATGAAATGCACAGGGAACAAAGAGCCTGGTGCAAAATGCAAAAATGATTTTTATCCGCAAATACATGCATTCAAGTTAAAAAAAAAAAAAAAAAAAAATTATTCCAAGAGGTGGACAACCGCTTTTAGGTTAGGTTTCCACTATAAGTTTTGGTGCGTTTTTTCACTCTGTGTATTTCGAATTGGCCACACGTGATTTTTTTTTCTTACGGGTACGCTGAGTTTCATGTGCATATTTTCCCCATAGAATTGCGCTAAAGCTGTGGAAAACGCACTAAAAGCGCATATAATCCGCACCTGACTCCATCAATAAAGTTTACCAGAAAGTATAAAACAAAATGGCTTTAATTAAAACGTGACACACCCAACGAGACAAAAAAAGTGGGAAAAAAAACCCCGCAAGTAACCGAAGTTTCATAATAGGTCCAGAAAATGTGCAATATCAGAAACGCAGCAAATCCCATGAGCACGTGGCCTAAGGAGTAGTGATGCGCAAACGTGCTCCGATAAGGTGTTATATGCTCGGGTGCTAACCGGGTGACTTTGGTGTACTCGAGTCCCCGCGGCTTTGTCTTGCAACGGTTGATCGACAGCCGCAACACATGGGATTTCCTGTTTGTTAGGCCTTCCCTGTATGTGCTGTGGCTGGTATGCGGGGACACGAGCATGTTATTAACCCTTCTCCATCTCTTTCTATTGGACCTTGTTGGCGTGTATGCAGCTAGTTCTTTTCAGTTTGCACCTTTTGGATTAATTCTCGTACTCGGCAACAGTGTATAATTGCGGTTTTGTGAAACGGTAATTATTTTGCATCTTACCATCCGGAATCACCGCTGTGTTCACGGCTTAAAGGGATTGTCGGATGCCAAGTGCATATACGGCAATAGCTGAATCGGCTACGAAGGTGGGCACTATGTGTCATCAGCTAATGAATTTTGGCTGTGTTTTAGCACTCAGTTTTGGGCTACTTATATGCAGTTTTCCATATTTTCATGCACTATCCTGATATTGCCTTTAAAAAGAGAAAAAAAAAAAGCATCAAAACTGTGTGTGTGTGAACATGGTCCTAATACAGGTAGCCTGGACCCCAACTATGGTGATAGAGCATTGAACTTAAAGGGAAGCTGCCAGTAGCATCATCGCTCCTAAGCCGTCTATATTGGCCGTGCAGGTCATAGGACATTGAGTAACTTGATACCTTGATATCTGCGATCCGACGTCTTATTCCATAGAAATCCACATTTAAAAAAAATTTAAATAAAAATATGTAAATGGGCTTTTAAGATCTATGGTTCGGACATAGATCTTCCTGAAAATCTGCCTCCAGAGCTTATTTCATGTGGAAGGAGGCGTTACCAGTGTGAGACCGGTCCGATCTCATAAAATTAATTATTCCATAAAGTAAACGCCATTAAAAAAAACTCCTAAATTTCACTTTTATTTTTTGCTCCCTGCACCCCCCTCCCCTACAAATAAAAATGCAATGCAAAATAATCAAAGCGTCGTATATACCCCCAGAATGGCGCAAATAAAATCCACATCCTGTCGACCTAAAGTTGTGGGTTTTAGAAAATGTCAAAAACAAACCAAATTTTTTCAAAATATTTAAAAAGTAAAAAAAAATGATTAAATGTCTGATCTCCTCCTAATTCTACTGATCTGACTAGTCACATAGACGAAATACAGAAGATGACGGCGGAATTGTATGTTTTTCATTTTTTCACAGCACTGTTGGGAAAGCGTGAACGGTCTCATCCAAAAACTACAACTCGTCTCGTGAAAAAAAACCCAAAAACCTCACAAGTCCTCGTTCGCCAATGTAGACAGAAAAAAAATAAGGGGGTTAACGTTGATGTGTTTTATTTCTTGGCTTGGAGGACGACATTTCCTGATAAGGATTTGTCGTGCATGTGCCACCACGTGCCCCGTAGTCAGCAGGATTCCCGTGTGTCGCTTGGTCCGTAGTATGAATGATTCATTGTTTGCTCTCGGCAGTGTATTGTGTTTACTCTGGAATTGATCTCCGTAGTGAAAACTTACCCAGGAGAGACTCTGCCCCTGGACGCCCTCGTCTTATCTCTGCAGTTGGAGTAATTAGATTTTTTTTTTTTTATATGCAATTTTTCAACCAGTTGAATTATCATTCCAGTGGTTCCAAACATAAAGAGGTTTTCTGGTTTTTACAAATCCTTAGTTATTAGTGATGAGCGAACGTGCTGGGATAAAGTGTTATATGAGCATGCTCGGGTGTTAACCGAGTGTCTTCGGCGTGCTCGAAAAATATGTTTGCGTCCCCACGCCTGCATCCGCAACACATGCAGGGATTGCCTCTTTGTTAGGCAATCCCTGTTGTCGAGACATGCAAGCGCGGGGACACGAACATATTATTCGAGCACGCTGAAGACACTTGCTTAGCACCCGAGCATGCTCATATCACACCTTATCCGAGCACGTTCACTCATCACAATTAATTACAATGGTGATAGATAACAAGGGTCCTCTGCTCCCCTACTTTTTCACCCCATGGCCGTTAGTTAGCAGGATCACCGGTCTATCCACAGGACAGGCGATAGCTGCTTGATTGGAGGGTGTCCAAATGCTGGTCAGAATGGAGCAGCGATTCAAAAGCCTGTTCACCGCTCCATTCATTCCCTATTGGGCTGCGGAGCGTTGTGATCCGCTTTTTCTCATCTAGGAGTCGAGCCTTCATAGATGGATATAAGCACATTTTCAGTTTACGGCTTGTTAAAATTTTCAGCCATTCTTGAGATCTAAACTCTTTTCTCTTGTTTACCGCTCGTTGCCTTGGTGACCGACCATCGCTGCTAGACAGCAGAACACGTGCCTATCTTTTCTATGGAGCTTGTAAGATTAAAGGCAGTGCTAACAAGCCGGACAACATCAGTGGTCGGTCACCTAGGTAACGAGCTGTAAACAAAATAAAAATGTTAGTATCTCATGAACGACTGCAAAATTTTACTAAACGGTAAATTGTAAAAGTGTTGGTCTTTCCAACCACTATCTTCATATATGGATGTAATGATTTGTATCTATTTTATTTCTATATTTCAGAGCACAAGGTTATAATTGTGGGCCTGGATAACGCGGGGAAGACGACCATACTGTATCAGTTGTAAGTACCTGTGTCTTCTGGCGATATCGATGTCCTGTTCACTGGGTGCTCGCTGCTTTTTATTTTACTGTTCTCCAGGTAGTAAATTCAGAATATACCTTTAAGGAATGTTCACACCCAGTGGGATATGAAGCGGCTTTTTTGTTCGGATTTTCCAGTACCAGTATTGTAGGCACCATTTTATCAAATCGAATGCACACGCTGCAGAGACAACCCGCAGCGTAAATTAAGCAGCGCCGAGCATTTGTCGTCTGTGTATGCCGGGGTTATTCACTGCGGATTTTACCTTCCCAAATGCAGAGCAAAATTTGCAATGAAATCCAACGACGATCTGCGACTAAGCTTCATGGTTCGTCCTTCCTTCTATTCCATAAGGAAAGCTGAGAATTGTCCCCAATTGGTGACATCCTCATGTGGATTTCCGGGCGTACAACGGTCATTTTTACCGTATAATGTACTGAACTTGGGGGGGAAAACATTCCAATTGGAGTGATATGGTGGGGAAAAAAAAATCCAGTTCAACCATCCCATTGTGTTTTGGTCTTTGATTTTACGACGTTGGATGAATAGTAGAATTGACTGAGGGTTTTTATGCTGAATAATGTTATAAATATTAAGTGTAGTTTTTATGGTACGTCGGGGTTGGGGTTTCCTTGGGCCTCGACGTTCTCCAATTAGGTTTGTCGCGTGATTTGCGACGGAGCTCGCGCCTTATCATTCAGATCGTTGTGAGCAATGTATCGATCAGTCTCTTTTCTTTTTTCAGTTCCATGAATGAAGTAGTTCACACGTCTCCGACCATAGGCAGCAACGTGGAGGAGATAGTGGTCAACAATACAAGGTTTCTTATGTGGGACATCGGCGGTCAGGAATCCCTCCGCTCGTCGTGGAATACGTATTATACCAACACAGAGGTAAGATTGTGTCCTCAGCAAGAAAAAATGACATCTCTCCATACTTCTACGGCTGTGATATGATGTCCAATTATTTATGGAATGCTTCTATATGAATAAATGTATTTAGGCCAGTATCCACCCATAAAAGAGGGCCGATCGAATTCTTTGCTCTGTTCATACAGGTCGATACAAACTATATGGAGACAAAACAACTCATAAAATGATCATCATGTCTTCGTATTTTGTGCGTATTAAATTTTTTTTTTTTTTTTTTTTTTTTCTACAGTCGTAAGAACTAACATGCAGCTAGGTGTTAACTACCAGTCTGTTGTGCAGAGCGCACAGTCGGACCTCCTCAGAATATAAAGTCCTATTGAAATGCCATCTTTTTTTTTTTTACTCTTCGCCACGACAGCACCCACTGGAGGTATCGGATCCGCCCATTTGGAACAGGAAACCCTACAGGAAAGATAAAAGGGGCGGTCCGCCTTTCCTCCTCAGTTTTTGGTTTCCTGTTCCAAATGGAGCAGGATCCTGCAGGATCTTACCTGGGCCATGCATCCGCCTGTGCGGTCTCCTCGGGGCTGACACAGGGCGACTTCCGGGGGCACGACAGGAGTGAAGATAAAACAGAGCTGCAACGATGGAACCATGTCGTCCCCCACGGAGTCGCAGGCCCCAGCAGGGGATTCAGCTGGGGGCAATTCCACCAGGGACCGCAGCGCCAGGACAGAGACTGCCCGCAGGAGCGAGGCAGCAGAAACCAGATCCAGACCGTCTCAGCCATCCGACCCGGTATTAAGCTTCACTGGGTGAGTGTGCAAAGTATATACTCTACCTATTAAGCTAACCCCCCCCCTCTCTTTACCTTTGACCTCCCACTTCAGTCAAAGAAAAAAGAAAAAGCTAAACATAAAGAATGCGCATTATGTTCAGAGCCTCTCCCTGACTCCTACCCCAAAAAACTCTGCAAACAATGCATGAAAGAAACCAGGCAGGGGTCGACGATATCTTCTAAAGATATCCGAGCCATAATTAGGGAGGAGATACAAGCCATCAACCGCGCCAGCACTCCCTCAGAGTCCAGTCATAAGAAACAGGTCGTTGTTAGTTCAGAGACAGAGGAAGAACAGGAGTTAAATTCAGGCTCCGCATTCACGTCCTCATCGTCATCCTCGGAGATGGAAGGACGCGCATGTTTTCCACTGGACAGCGTAGATAACCTAGTAAAAGCGGTTAGAAATACTATGGGGTGTGAAGAGGAAAGGGGAGCCCAAACCGCGCAGGACATTATGTTTGCGGGATTGGCAGAAAAAGAGGAGATCATTTCCGGTGATACCGGCAATTAAGGACCTCATCAAAAGAGAGTGGGAAAAACACGACCAGAGGGGTTTTCTCCCATCAGCCTCAAAACGGAAGTATCCGTTCACTGATGAAGACCTATTGAAATGGACTAAAATACCAAAGGTGGATGCCGTCATAGCCTCCACTTCCAAACAGACCTCGTTCCCGGTCGAGGACGCAGGATTGTTAGCAGACCCATTAGACCGAAAGGCAGAATCTTCGCTCAAAAGGTCCTGGGAGTCCACCACCGGGGTATTCAAACCTGCAATAGCCAGCACATGTACTGCTAGATCAATGCTGGTATGGCTAGATCAATTAGACCAGCAGATCGAGCAAAGAGTGTCAAGGGAGAAACTGCGTGCAGCCATCCTGTTGATAAGAGGTGCAGCTGCCTTTATGGCAGATGCTTCAGCGGACACCCTAAGACTGGCAGCGAGGTCGGCAGCCCTGGTGAATAACGCCAGACGCGCGCTGTGGATAAAAAGCTGGAAAGGGGACGCACAATCAAAATCCAAAATTAGTGCAACCCCATGCGAGGGTGAGTTCCTCTTCGGGAAAGCCTTAGACGAAATTCTCGCCAAGGCAAAAGAGAGGAAAAAGGCCTTCAGTGATTCTCCCATTCCGTTTTATAGGAAAACCTTTAAGAGACGGCCATTCGGGAGAAGAAGACAGTCGGACAGAACGAATAGATGGGCCACGAAAGACGAAAAGCAGAAGGGTACCATCTTCAGAGGGCCAACATATAGGAGAGATAAAAATTAAGAGTTTAAACCCACCAGTTGGGGGTAGATTAAAATTTTTTGTTACCAAATGGGAACAAATTACGTTAAGCCCATGGATTTTGAACATAATCAAAGAAGGAATAAAGATTGAATTCCTTCAGATCCCTTATGAATTCTTTGTTATAACTCGCCTTAATTCCTCAGTTCAGCAAAAGGCTCTCGAAGACGAGATTCGAGTCCTACTAGCTAAAAATGTTTTAGTTGACGTCCCTGAGGAACAACAGGGTAGAGGTTTTTACTCTCCCCTGTTTTTGGTGCCTAAACCAGACGGTACGTTTAGAACCATTATTAATTTAAAGAAGCTTAATTCATTTATAAAAAATTATAACTTCAAAATGGAATCAATTAGATCCACTATAAAGCTTCTTTTCCCAAATTGCGTAATGGCAGGGATTGATTTAAAAGATGCTTATTATCATCTCCCTATTCACAATAGATTCCAGAAATACCTAAGAGTCGCAGTGGAAGTCGAGGGCAGGATTCGTCATTTCCAATACGCGGCCATGCCCTTCGGGCTTTCCACGGCACCAAGAATATTTACCAAGGTGATGGCAGAAGTAATGGCCTACCTTCGCCAAAAGGACACACTGATCGTGCCGTATTTAGACGACTTCCTAATAATTGGGAATTCAGTCAAACAATGTACCGAACGCGTGACTGACACAATCTCCTCTTTTCAGAGCCTTGGCTGGATCATCAATATCCAAAAGTCCAGACTCGATCCACAATCTCTCCAGACATTTCTAGGATTTCAACTAGATTCCTTGACCCAGAGATGTCTACTACCTCAGGTAAAAATCACCCTCATGAAACAAAAAATACGAGCAGCTATAGATAGACCACGGGTGTCCTTGAGAGGAGCAATGTCACTATTAGGATCACTAAATTCTTGCACCCCGGCAGTCCGGTGGGCCCAGTACCATGTCCGTACACTACAACACCAGATCCTCCAAGAGGATAAGCGACATAGTGGTCATTTACAGAGCAAAATAACCCTGTCACAAGAAGTCTTGACTTCTCTAGAGTGGTGGTTAGATGATGACCATTTATGTTCAGGAGTTCCATGGGTTATAGTTCCATCCTGTATCGTAACCACCGATGCCAGTCCCCAGGGCTGGGGAGCCCACATGGAGAATGGGTTTCATCAGGGAAGGTGGAATAGAGAGGAATGCGAGTACTCATCCAATTTAAAAGAACTGACTGCAGTGTTCTATGCTTTATACAACTTCCTTCCGCAGCTCCAACAGAAGCATGTCAGGATCCTATCGGACAACACCACCACAGTGGCCTATATAAACAGACAAGGAGGAACTCGATCAGAGACTCTGATGTCTTCAGCGGCAAGAATTTTAAACTTAGCAGAAAACTATTTTTTGTCCCTCTCGGCCCTTCATATCAGAGGCGAGAGCAATCAAAAGGCAGACTTCCTAAGCCGACACACTCTACGGCAAGGAGAGTGGTGCCTCAATCAGAAGGTCTTCAGGGACATAGTAGCCCTATGGGGACAACCCGAGGTGGACCTTTTCGCCACAAAGGAGAACAGGCAGATAAAAACATTTGCCTCCCTATCTCCATCAGATCACCCAGACATACTAGACGCCCTTCTAGCTCCATGGAATTTCAACCTGGCGTATGCGTTCCCTCCATTGATCCTCCTACCTCAAGTAATTCGGAAGATCAGAGACGACAAAGCAAGGATAATCTTAATAGCACCGTTCTGGCCAAAAAGACCGTGGTTTTCGTGGCTGCAAATTATGTCAATAACAGATCCTTGGGTCCTTCCTTCGACTCCCAACCTACTCTCCCAAGGCCCCTTTTTCCACCCTCAAGTGGTCAGCTTGCACTTGACGGCGTGGAATTTGAGAGGCAGTTATTGAGGACAAGAGGATTCTCTGAGTCTTTAATTACTACACTACTACAAAGTAGAAAACAGTCCACAACCCAAATTTACACTAGAATATGGAAAAAATTTCTTCAATTCCATACAGTACCTCATACAGCAGAAATTCCGATAATCCCAATCTTGGAATTTCTGCAGAAAGGGAAAGACTTAGGCTTAGCAGTAAATACGCTAAGAGTACAAATATCGGCATTAGGAGCACTATATGGCCATAATATAGCAGGCAACAAGTGGATAACTCGATTCATTACAGCATGTGAACGAATAGCTCCAATCCACATACCCTCCGTCCCTACATGGGATCTAAATCTGGTCTTAGACGCCCTAACGGTAGACCCCTTTGAGCCGATCGACACAATACCCTTCAAATACTTAGCACTTAAAATGGCCCTCTTGGTAGCACTGACCTCAGCTAGAAGAGTGGGTGATATCCAGGCCTTGTCAATAGATCCACCTTTTTTTCAAGAATACCAAGACAGATTGGTATTAAAACAAGACCCTGCCTACCTGCCAAAAGTGGCAACAAAATACCATAGATCTCAGGAGATACTCCTCCCAACCTTCTATAAAAATCCCTCTACTCCGGAAGAGCAGAAGTTCCATACTCTGGACGTCAAAAGAACTGTCCTAAAATATATTGAGAGGTCCAACAGTTGGAGGCAGAGTAGGGCCCTATTTGTTTCATTTCAGGGCTGTAAGAAGGGGTATGGAGTCACGAAGAGCACCATTTCCCGGTGGATCAGAGAGGCCATTCGTTTAGCCTACTTCGCAAAAAACGAAGATCCTCCCGGGAACATCAGGGCGCATTCCACCAGGGCAATGGCAACTTCTTGGGCGGAAAAGGGAGATGTTCCGATTGAAACTATATGTAAGGCGGCAGTTTGGTCATCCCCTTCTACCTTCTATAACCACTATAGACTTGATCTTTCATCAACCTCTGACTTAAGCTTTGGCAGGACTGTCCTTGGCACGGTGGTCCCACCCAGGTGATGGTCTCTGGAATCTCTCCAGTGGGTGCTGTCGTGGCGAAGAGTAAAAAGCCGGATTACTTACCGGTAATGCTCTTTTAATGAGTCCACGACAGCACCCGCTCACTTCCCTCCCTAAAGATATCAATAGTTAAAGTATATCAACCAAATAATGGATAAGAAAGATGTTAAAATAAGAGAACATTGCCTAATCCTTGGCGGTCCTTCTGGTACTCTGAAACGTAAAACTGAGGAGGAAAGGCGGACCGCCCCTTTTATCTTTCCTGTAGGGTTTCCTGTTCCAAATGGGCGGATCCGATACCTCCAGTGGGTGCTGTCGTGGACTCATTAAAAGAGCATTACCGGTAAGTAATCTGGCTTTTTTTTTTTTTTTTTTTTAAATGTTTAATAAAATGTTGATAATCTGGCATTATTGGTACCGAGGTGTGATGTTTAAAAAAAAAAAAAAAAAAAAATACCACCCCTCGCAGGTATAGAGGTATAGCCATACCATTACAGCAGACAGCTTTTCCTCCATCTCTTCTGGTGGCATTAACCCCCTTTATGAACCATAATGTAAATGTACGTCACAGGTGGTTGCCTGTTAATGCACCATGGCAAAAAGGTGGCTAGGTCCAAAATAGATGGGTGATTGAAAACAGACAGGTGCGTGAAAAATTGCGTCAGTCGTGTCCACGGATTGAATGTGTGATTGGTTCTGTGTGCAGGATTTTGCATCGTTCTTGTTTCTCTCCCCTCTGACGTGTCCTCTCTTTTCCTGCAGTTTGTGATAGTGGTGGTGGACAGCACCGATAGGGAGCGGATCTCGGTGACCAAAGAGGAGCTTTATAAGATGTTATCTCATGAGGTGAGTTCCATCAATGTCAGTCACCCGGAACCCCTGACCGAACACCTGTGATCGGCGGCGGCAGCCGGACAGAACTGTTTGGTTGCGGACTGCTCCGTTTTTCTGATGGGTGCTACACATTTGTCCTCCGATGATCCGAATAGGAGGCGGCTGCGAAGTACCCGCCGCGGCCACTATCAAAAGACTGAGCAGCTCTGTAATCGAGCAGTACCAGCCGGCGGCCACTGACACTGAGAACAGCTGAACGGTGGGAATTATGGGTGTCAGACCCTGACCAATCAGACATTGATGACCTATCCTCAGGATAGATCATCATTGAAAAAGTAGTGGACAACTTCTTTAATCTATAGCATCCAAGCTGTTTTGCTTACAGAGGATTAGACTAAAGGCGAAACATCAGCCACGACAAGAACGACATTTAAGTGTAATGTCTGCATTGGATTAGCATAAAAAAAAAAACATTGCTACTTAGCAAAAGGTAAGATACAAAGATGATCATAGATTTTACTTCTTTTGCTAATTGAAGGACCTAAAGAAAGCCGGACTGCTGGTGTTTGCAAATAAACAAGATGTGAAAGAGTGCATGACGGTGGCCGAAATCTCCCAGTTCTTGAAGTTGACGTCAGTAAAGGATCACCAGTGGCACATACAGGCCTGCTGTGCGCTCACTGGAGAGGGGTGAGGGACGGCCATTATTTGTCCTGACTTGTAAAACACACACGTAAGAGTCTGTTCCAGGAATTGGGCATCTTTCTTTTATATAGAAGTTTGGTAACAGGTAGGCACCGGCTACTGCTATCTGTGCCCATTCGGAGAGGTGATATCCCTCTTCTGTCATCATCGCCGATATCATGGGCAAACTTTCTAGAACTCCCATAGACTTTGATCAGAGTGGTAGGATGCATGCTCATCTCTAGCTTCTCACCGGTGATAGTCCAGCGTCCCCTGTTGTGGGGGTCTGACCACTGGGGTGTAAAATGTTATCAGCCATATAGTGGGTAGACAGTAATACATTTATTGTACAAGGAATACCCATAACTATAGTGATAAGTAATTCACCAGGACCCTGGGGAAAAAGATTATCCTCTTAGACCAACTTCTTGCTGTCCCACCGTTTAGAAACTACAACTCCCAGCATGTGTTAATGGACCAAGAGTTGCAGAGCCTCAGTTTGGATAGCATCCACCTAGGATAACCCTTTTTTTTTTTTTTTTTTTTTGAGGCAACTCCTTTGACATAGAGCTTCTCAAAGGAAGATGGTAGCCGGCTAGTTAATGAATGTTATGTGCCATCACTGGATATTAGATGGCACACTGTGCAGCCAGTACATTGGCATGTCCCCCCAAAGTTAGGGTTGCTCTTTATAGGGGTCCCCTTCAGGGTATTGTCTCCATCAATATTCCAAATCAGCCGTGGACTGTAAAGGAAAAAAAATGGGATCAGTGGGTTTTTGGTTTCTGAAAGGTGCAAGTTTTTTTCCAAGAGTTAAAGAAAGTTCTGGTTGATTTCTCTCTTCTCTTCGGTTGCATCTGTTTTGGGGATCACCCACCACTCCTGCTATTCCACGCTTAGTAGGATTTGTTACCCCTTGTTCCTTAGATCCTTGCATGGCAAGGTATATGTACTAATATCCGGGCAGACTCCCTTATCTGGGAAGGCTTTTGGAGCTGTAGAATTGATGGATATAAGTAGAAATCTGCCTCTCGCGTTTTCTACCGTTCACTTCTCCTCCTTTTCTCTTTGTTTAGCCTTTGTCAAGGACTGGAGTGGATGATGTCGAGACTAAAATCCAGATGACCCCAGTGACACACGTGCCGAGACATTAGACTTCGGACATACTGTATTTATAAATGCCTGAACTGCTGCAAACCAAGTATTTATAAGCGTCGTGTCCCACCGACAGGACAACACCACACCAGAGACCTCCGATCCAGCGGCTCCTGTGTCCTACGAAAGCTGTGATTGACCCCTGACCATTCTTTTTAGTCTTTGCACCCCCCTTGTTCCCTGCACATCAAAAGTCAGAGAAGGTGGTTTTTAAACTTTTTTATATTGTAGCTTCGGTTCTTGTCCAGTTGAATGTGGTAATAAGCTGACAACAGCGAGCCTACGAATCAAGCATGGACTGAGCAGTATTGTGAGCAGCGACTCGGTACATATCTGTGTATTTCCCGTGTTCTCGCATGCTCCTCAGTTCCAGTAACGTACAGAAACATTGCCTTGATGACAGTGAATATTGCACAGTTCCAACTTGAACACTCTGATATGTAAGACTATTATTTGTCACTTTTCTTTTTTTGTTTTGGTTTGTTTTTGGTCCTTTATTTTTATTTTTTATTTTTTTAATTTAAATTGTACATTCCTTGGCGTATACCGATTTGCATGTTATGTTCCCTCCACGTACAGTCGTTCTTTCTTTAATTCTCCTGCTCTTGTCTGGAAAACCTGCTGAAATAACTTTTGACCTGGTGATAATAAATTAAAGATGGAGGGGAAAATCCTCTGGTGTCATTTCTGTTTAATTCTTTACCTACTTGTCTGGGCTTAGTAAAACAGGGCTGCCTTCTTTCTAAAACCACGTCACTATTCACTTCGACAGGCGAGATTCATTATTGCATTTGCGTCCCATTTGTTTTTTGTTCACCCATTTCTCATTTGCACCTCTTATTTCTAGGTGTTCGCCTTGTTTTTTTTATGCTGACTATTGTGGGCAGAATTTAGTATGTTCAAGATTTTTGTGGCCGATTCATAAATTATGATTTTATTTTTTTTTAAGGTGCTAAATTTTAAAAAAAAATGTACCCTTACCATAAGGGCTCATTCAGACATCCGTTTTCTGCTCACAAATTCTATGCATGATTTTTTTCAGGGGTTGAACCTGTACCTGGTATACTGTATGGGGTAGTTTACATGCCCAATTTTTTTTAATCTTTTTTCTTTTTTTGTGGCCTGTGCAAAATTGTTGAGACCTGTCCGATATCAGTCTGGATTGGTATCTGTGTCGGATCAAAATTGGCAAAGCAAGTCTTTGGGTCCATGAAAAATGGGATGCCATCATTTTACTTTATACACCTTTTTTTTTTTTTTACTTTATACACTTGCTGTCACTAATTAGGAATCCAAATATTGTCAGGATGAAAGCAATGATTGCACAGACTATAGACATAGCTACTGGTCAGATGGGCCAGAAGAGACGGGTTCATCCAACTGTCTTCTTGTATTGCGCAGTAGTAATGATGAATGGAACTGGGAAATATTTTAATATGTAACAAAATGGTAATAGACTGTGCTCAACTCCTAGTAACCCAACAAGAGTCCATGTGCTGCCAATGCATAATCCATTCTTATGTGGGTAAAGTTAGATGAGCAGTATACCATCTGGCCACAAGAGAGCGCTCTGTTAGCGTTCAGGGTTCGTATTAGTGCAGGTCTCCACATGGACCAGAGCTGAGACCTGCCCAACACTTCTCAGGCTATTTGCGGAACTTCTGCTTTGAATTCAAACTGCAAAGATCGGATCCAGTTCTGTGATCTTTGTTTTACCGCCAATTAAGAAAACCAGAGGGGATTTCTGAAAAGAAATACAAATATGCTTCTGACACCAGATTAAAAGAGTATTCTAGTAAGACGTTATCACTTATTCACAGGATAAAGCTATACTCAGCAGTCTAGTATTAGTGATGAGTGAGCATGTTGGGATAAGGTGTTATCTGAGCATGCTCGGATGCTGAGTGTCTTCGGCGTGCTCCCACGGCTGCTTGTCTCATCGCTGTTCTACAACTGCAACTCAAACAGGGATTGTCTAACAGCCGCGGGGACTAGAACATATTATTCGATCACACCAAAGACACTCGGTTAGCACCCGAGCATGCTAAGCGAACACCTTATCCCGGCACGTTCACTCATCACTACTCAGTATTAAACCTCTTCTTCAGGGCAAACCATAGGGATAGCTGTGGTTTGTCCTGATGAAGTCTGATATTTTGAAATGCGTTGACCACTAAACCACAGTCTTGGATTCCTGTTTCCTCCTCATCCTTCCGATGGCAGCGCTGTTCTAATCCATTTTATTCCAGCCTTTTTATGAAGATCGAGGGAATGCACATGTCCTGGACTTTTGGCTGGGTACCCCGGATCGCTGGGCGTGTACCACTTTGACCTGACAACGTCACACTGTTACAACTGTCTCCTGTGCTGGAGCAGAGAGTCCTATGCCCCTACACTTTTCATGCTGGTAGCTGCAGGTCTATGAGCTGTAAGACGTCGGCGTCCCGGCATAGACAGCGCTGTTACATCACTGCGGTTCACAGCTTGTGTCAGCCCGTCCTGTGTGCAGGGGAGAAGAGGACTTGGTGGCTCACTTTAGCTGAATACAAACTTTATTTTTTATTGTGTTGACTGATCCCAAAAATGCACCAAAAAGCCAGAAAAAAAATAAATTATTATTTGTAATGTTGTTTTTTTTTTTTCCCATCTCTCCACAGACTTTCATGAAAAATCTAGCTGCAGAAATTTGACATTTTGGAATCAAGTGGGCAGTCTTATTAGTGACTGACAGCTATGGCTATGCACAGTTGTATAAGAAAGGCTGTTAGTCACAAAATAGATCCGCCCACTGGACACCTTATCATAGAATGCGCAGGGATTCCAATGAATATAATACCAGTTACACTGAAAGTCATATTTTCCCTTCACCCATGACAGCCCACCTGAGAGAGGGATCCACCCAGCCAGGATAGGAATCTACTGAAATAAAAGGGCGGTACCTCTCCCCCGCTTCAGTTGGGTTCCTGTCCTTGATGTAATTCTCGTACTGAAAACCGGACGGTAACCTTTAATGGGGGGGAGAGGAAGTTTCATAATCGGGACGTTAGAAGGGCAATGTTAGAATATATGTCAGTGATTAAACGGTGGAGGAAGTCCCAGTCCCAGTTCATAACCTTCCAGGGTAGTAGGAAGGGTTATGGGGTGTCGAAGGGTACCATTGCCAGGTGGATTCGGGAGGCCATTAGTGAAGCTTACTCTGCTAGTGGTGCTCCAATCCCTGATGACATCAAGGGTCACTCCACCCGAGCCGTGGCGACCTCCTGGACTGAGAAAGTGGAGGTATTGATTAACCACATCTGTAAGGCCACTACCTGGTTCTCACCATCCACCTTCTTTAGACACTAGATTGGATCTATCCTCCTCTGCTGATTTGACCTTTGGTAGTAGGGTGGTCCCTCCCTATGGTGTTTCAGATTCTCCAAAAGTTTCTTAGGTGTGCTGTCACGGGTGAAGGGAAAGCACCGAGGTTACTTACCAGTAGCCGTTTTTTTTCCAGAACTCTTGACAGCACCCGTATATTACCTCCATTTTCTCACCATATGGGTGTGCACTATAGTTGGGTGTGTTATGATGCGGTGTTGGTTGTATGTGTAATTAACCGGGAGGTCCTCTCATGCTCTGTAACCAACTGAAGCGGGGGGAGAGATACTGTCCTTTTATTTCAGTAGGTTCGTGTCCTGGCTGGGTGGATCCCTCTCTCAGGTGTGTTGTCATGAGTGCTGGAAAAACCGGCTACCGGTAAGTAACCTTGGTGTTTTATCAATCTGCTGATCTCCTGCTCTATAGCTTGCTTTGTTGCATGCACAATGTGACATTTCTCTTTATCATGGGTCATTTTTACTGCTGACTCCAATTAACTAGAATGTAAACATCTGGAAACGAAACCGCATGAGACCGATCCCCAAAATCCATTACTGTCCCCAGATCCTCCTCCCTTTGCTCTTTTTGCCTCTGGCTGAGAGCTGCTATATATATAACAGCCAGGCAGCCCCGTCCTCCGGTGATTGGCCCCATCATGTCATGTTTTCCATAGACGTGCAGCTGTCCTGCTCAGTCTCCGGCAGAGGCGAGAAGTGTCTTGCACCTACTATATGCCCAGGGTCTATACTGTGTGCACCTATAGGCCCAGTGATCGGCTTACTGACACTGCACCTCGTCCCTGCACATATAATATGCATTGCAATTCATTCTAAGGGGACTTGGTGGGTTATACTGCTGCAAATCCGTGTTACATGTCAAGAGCCGGGACCAACGTGTAATATTTCACCCTGGAGTAACCAACTTTTGGCTTTGCTTTTCCATCTGGGATTCCCTTAGGTCTGTCCAAATTCCAGCACGGTGTCATGTAACCTGTATTTGCAATTAATCTAAGACATCCCCCGGGCACCACTAATCTGCCCGATACCTTTCTATCGGGTTACAATGCGTCCACAATTACATTGCCGTAGCGAGGCACAAGGTACGCAGCGGCTCACTGGATGCAGAAAATCACTATACGGTCTCGTATGCTTAGATGTGCACCCAGGAACAGAAAGGCAAAAGAGGATGCAAATGTAAGTGAGCGGACTTGTTTGCACATTGCATTTGTCCTCTCGTTTTTTGTTGTTTTTTTTTCTTCTGCGGGAAAAAGAAAACTTCCAGCTAAGTGAATGATGTTTCCTGAAATGTCATGCACTCGCTGCTTCTTTTTTTCCTTGCAGATTTCAGACCTGCAACGTGCCAAGTCAACGACTTAGCAGCGTTTTTGATCCATTCAAATAAATGGTTCAAAAGCAAGCGTTTTTCCTGCCAAAGCTCTGACCTTTTAAGCTGCAGATGCAGAAAAATCTGTTGGAAATAATCAATGTGTGTGCATAGCCGTAGTGTCAGGACCATGCGCATGTAGCCTTACTGAGAAATGAGGTGCACGGGGGGGGGGGGGGGGGCTGATACCCCAATAAAATAATGTCATTGCCCAACACACAGACAATCCTTACATGTGTTGTGGCTGTCGAACAGCCAGGAGACATGCAGCCGCGGGGACTCAAACATATTGGAGCACGCCGAAGTCACTTGGTTAGCCCCAGAGCATGCTCAGATAACACCTTATCCCAGCACCTTCGCTCATCACTAATGTTTATATTGGGCATTGGATCTAATTGATCTGTAATTCAGAACGGCACATACCAGCAGAATACAAAGATATATAATATATGTATATCTGATAATATATGGCATTCTATTATAGCCGTACCTGATTGCTTCAAGTGCAGCAGAATTTACTGCCACATTATCTGGTGGCGGGTAGTGTGGCGAGCACTCTCTTGCCTGGAGAGTTCCAGGGTGATGGTGAAGTGGGATGGCAATCCCCGTAGTAGAGTCACGTTCAATCACCGCACACTCTTGACAGATGCTTGAGAGAATTTTATGATACAGATAAAATACAAGTATAAACATGTTTGTTTTTTTTACCATGTGTATACTTCTATTTTATTTATCTGTTTTTTTTTTTTGCTTGTTTGTAATTTTATTTGTAGTTTCTATTATGGAATTGATCTCTCATATCTTGTTTTTTCTTCTACAGCGACTATATGAATAAGGCCCTGTGAGGGTCGAAACGTTCTGTTCTTGTCGCCTCACCATTTCCTCTATCCCTGCACTTGACTTGTGTTATTGCTGCATCTGTATCGGTACAATAAAACTCTCCCAAGCATCTATCAAGAGTGTGCGGTGATTGAACGTTACTCTCACATTATCTGGTGGACATTAATAGCACTTGATTATTTCCAGATCACTGGTTTTGGGATTCTTGTAATATATTAGTGGGGGATATTAATAGAGGAAGTTGATATTCTACTACAGTAATTATAGCCCTAGGAGTTTTTCAAGGAGCAGAATCTGAGCTCTCCTAATCTTCCTCCAGATCTCAAAAAGTTTGTTTCCGCTCCGAGAAAACTCTGCAGAAAGGCTTTCGTGCACCCTAGGCAAATACAGTTAGGTCCATATAAATTTGGACAGAGACAACATTTTTCTAATTTTGGTTCTAGACATTACCACAATGAATTTTAAACAAAACAATTCAGATGCAGTTGAAGTTCAGACTTTCAGCTTTCATTTGAGGGTATCCACATTAAAATTGGATGAAGGGTTTAGGAGTTTCAGCTCCTTAACATGTACCACCCTGTTTTTAAAGGGACCAAAAGTAATTGGACAGATTAAATAATTGTAAATAAAATGTTCATTTCTAGTACTTGGATGAAAACCCTTTGTTGGCAATGACTGCCTGAAGTCTTGAACTCATGGACATCACCAGACGCTGTGTTTCCTCCTTTTTGATGCTCTGCCAGGCCTTCACTGCGGTGGTTTTCAGTTGCTGTTTGTTTGTGGGCCTTTCTGTCTGAAGTTTAGGCTTTAACAAGTGAAATGCATGCTCAATTGGGTTGAGATCAGGTGACTGACTTGGCCATTCAAGAATATTCCACTTCTTTGCTTTAATAAACTCCTGGGTTGCTTTGGCTTTATGTTTTGGGTCATTGTCCATCTGTAGTATGAAACGACGACCAATCAGTTTGGCTGCATTTGGCTGGATCTGAGCACACAGTATGGCTCTGAATACCTCAGAATTCATTCGGCTGCTTCTATCCTGTGTCACATCATCAATAAACACTAGTGACCCAGTGCCACTGGCAGCCATGCATGCCCAAGCCATCACACTGCCTCCGCCGTGTTTTACAGATGATGTGGTATGCTTTGGATCATGAGCTGTACCACGCCGTCGCCATACTTTTCTCTTTCCATCATTCTGGTAGAGGTTGATCTTGGTTTCATCTGTCCAAAGAATGTTCTTCCAGAACTGTGCTGGCTTTTTTAGATGTTTTTTAGTAAAGTCCAGTCTAGCCTTTTGATTCTTGATGCTTATGAGTGGCTTGCACCGTGCAATGAACCCTCTGTATTTACTTTCATGCAGTCTTCTCTTTATGGTAGATTTGGATATTGATACGCCTACCTCTTGGAGAGTGTTGTTCACTTGGTTGGCTGTTGTGAAGGGGTTTCTCTTCACCATGGAGATTATTCTGTGATCATCCACCACTGTTGTCTTCTGTGGGCGCCCAGGTCTTCTTGCATTGATGAGTTCACCAGTGCTTTCTTTCTTTCTCAGGATGCACCAAACTGTAGATTTTGCCACTCCTAATGTTGTAGCAATTGCTTGGATGGATGGGTTTTTTCTGTTTTTGCAGCTTAAGGGTATGGGCACACGTAGGTTTTAGGGTGTGTGGATTTTGTTGGAAAATCCGCAGGTAAATCCGCAAGACAAAAGTCCTGCAGTTTATCTGCGGATTAACCTGCGGTTTCACACCTCATAATGATAAGGTGTGAAACCGCAGCAGAAACCACACAAAGAATTGACATGCTGCGGATTGTAAACCGCAGCAAAACCGTGTGGAAAAATCCGCAGCATGTGCACAGCATTTTTTTTTTCCCATAGGAAATAAGGATACTGTACAACGCAGCAGAATCTGCTGCGGACCCTCAGAGCGTGTGCACATACCCTAAGGATGGCTTGTTTCACCTGCATGGAGAGCTCCTTTGGCCACATGTTTCCTTCACAGCAAAACCTTCCAAATGCGAGCACCACACCTCAAATCAACTCCAGGCCTTTTATCTGCTTAATTGAGAATGACATAACGATGGGATTGCCCACACCTGTGCATGAAATAGCCTTGGAGTCAATTGTCCAATTACTTTTGGTCCCTTTAAAAACAGGGTGGCACATGTTAAGGAGCTGAAACGCCTAAACCCTTCATCCAATTTTAATGTGGATACCCTCAAATGAAAGCTGAAAGTCTGAACTTCAACTGCATCTGAATTGTTTTGTTTAAAATTCATTGTGGTAATGTCTAGAACCAAAATTAGAAAAATGTTGTCTCTGTCCAAATATATATGGACCTAACTGTACGTTGAAAAGGACCAAACATACGAACAGAAAATCGTTTTTACATTGCTGTGCATTCTTTTTGTAAGTTTTTTTTTCTGGTGCTCTTTCAGGTGGAATTTGCCGGGAAAAGACTTTCAATATAATGTATCTGTGAAGGATACAGTCCTGACCCTATCTGTTTCTCTGACAGGAAATTGTCACTTTCCCTGCAACTCTTCCCCTTTCCCACTCTGGGCTAGTCCCAACCACTAACTGTCCTTATGGTCAAACTATATGCATTATCAATATCACCAACACCTTAAACACACATCACAAATCCCACTATACAGCACGCTTCACAATGGGCACAGTTCACACTGATGCCTCAGAATGTCAGCAAAGAGGATGGAAATTTTCCAAATATCATCCATATTATTCTCAACAACAACAAAAAAAAAAAATGAGCGCTGACTTTAAAACCTGCAGTTTATGAATTTATGCTGGAATTTTCGCTGCAGATTTCACCCTTTTGAAATCAGCATGGCGGATGTACGGCAAAAAAAAAAGTGCTTGAAGGAGATCTTAAGTTGTAGTTGTTGGACAACCTCTTTATCACCTATCCAACCATCTGATTGCTTGAGATCCCACCACCAGTGCAACAAGGGCAAAAAAATCCCAATATTATATGAGAGTACCAATATCTATACATTTTTCTGATTTAATCTTCGAATCAGCCCCAAAGTGCAACATAACAGCTGGCAGCCATGATGAGAAGGTGTCAGACGTCCACAGGTGCAGCTGTTTCTGAGCATTAAATCATGTGCTTCTTGATTCCATGTATAAGTAATCCGGGCTCATCACTACATGACGCTAGATACCCAGGAGATGACAGACGTGTATCCTGTGCTGAGCGCTTGTGTTGTACATGCTGGACTCTCTACGGAGTTTCACTGTCAAACCAGCTCTGCTACATCAGTCCATCCGCAGCTTATGGCTCAGTTCACAGCTGCATTGTTATTTCCATATTTGTGATCCATGTTAGGATTATAATTCCGAAAAGTAGAAAATGCAGGACCTCATGACTGATTGACCCCAGCCCAACTGAAACCGTTGATTATAACAGGGTCTACCACGTTTCTGGCAATTTACCCTGCAAATGAGCATAGTTTGCTACGCCATTTTCTCTGCCATTTTTGGCCAGATCAGGGACTGAAGTTCAGTATTACAAGCCACATATTACAGATTAGACTCTCAGGCTGACTGCAGACCTTTGGGCATTTATCAGTAGTATTTTTATTTTGGGGGGGTTGGAAAAGGTCATCAAAACTTCCTAAAAAAAAAAAAAACTTCTGGAAAACTCTACTAATTAATGTCTGTGGGAAAGCCATGTTACTAAATCTAAAAATAAGAAGAAAAGCAGCACACTCCGAAAACCGTATAATAAAAACCTAAGTCCTTTATCTGAGCAAAAGGTGCATGGACAAGGTTTAAGAGGGCAACGTAGTGCAGGCATGCAGTAAACAGGACTATGGCCGCTTCGCGTTAATCACTCTTCAACCGGTCCAGATTGCGCAAAGCCATGTTACTGTTCACATGAGGCGTTTTCGGGGTTGGGTTTTTTTTTCTGAAGAGGTTTTCAGATACCTGTTGATGGTGTCTGTTCTGAAACGCGTAGCCTCAATAAAGCGGTCATATCTCTACCTATGGGCGTTCAACTTTTCCTGCAGCGCCTAGTGGTTCCTTGGTTTTATTCTATACCCTATGGAGTTGGCCAAACAACACATTTCACTTCTTACATTTCCAGTTCCCCCATCTGTTTCCAACCTACTGTTTCTGCTGAGACCCCTGATTAAACCCTTCACTAAATATAATAATGGTAACTGAGTGCTCCTTTAAAAAGTAATAATGCACATTTAATAGATAATGACCCCAGAGTTTTCATTAATCAATAATAATGCCCAGATTACCTTTAAAAAATATTGGTAAGGCCCAGGGAGCCCCCCCCCCAATGTAGTAATAATTATAATCAAATGCCCATTAATGAATAACAAGAATGCACAAAACGCCCCTTTTAATTAATAATTATACAGAATGCAACCTTAATGAATATAAATGCCCAGAGTGCCCTCTTAATTCATAATAATAATGCCCAGAATGCACTCTTAATGAGTAATAATACCCAGAAAGCCCCCTTAATTATTAATAATAATAATGTCCAGAATGCATTCTTAATGAGCAATAATACCCAGAAAGCCCCCTTAATTATTAATATTAATAATAATAATGTCCAGAATGCATTCTTAATGAGTAATAATTCCCAGAAAGCCCCCTTAATTATTAATAATAATAATAATAATAATAATAATAATGTCCAGAATGCACTCTTAATGAGTAATACACAGAAAGCCCCCTTAATTATTATTAATAATAATAATAATAATAATAATAATGTCCAGAATGCACTCTTAATGAGTAATACACAGAAAGCCCCCTTAATTATTATTAATAATAATAATAATAATAATAATAATAATAATAATGTCCAGAATGCACTCTTAATGAGTAATACACAGAAAGCCCCCTTAATTATTATTATTATTATTATTAATAATAATAATAATAATGTCCAGAATGCACTCTTAATGAGTAATACACAGAAAGCCCCCTTAATTAATAATAATAATAATAATAATAATTAATGTCCAGAATACACTCTTAATGAGTAATAATACCCAGAAAGCCCCCTTAATTATTATTATTATTAATAATAATAATAATAATAATAATAATAATGTCCAGAATGCACTCTTAAAGAGTAATAATACCCAGAAAGCCCCCTTAATTATTAATAATAATAATAATAATAATAATAATAATAATGTCCAGAATGCACTCTTAAAGAGTAATAATACCCAGAAAGCCCCCTTAATTATTAATAATAATAATAATAATAATAATAATAATAATAATAATAATGTCCAGAATGCACTCTTAAAGAGTAATAATACCCAGAAAGCCCCCTTAATTATTATTAATAATAATAATAATGCCCAGAATGCACTCTTAATGAGTAATAATACACAGAAAGCCTCCTTAATTATTAATAATAATAATAATGCCCAGAATGCACTCTTAATGAGTAATAATACACAGAAAGCCTCCTTAATTATTAATAATAATAATAATGCCCAGAATGCACTCTTAATGAGTAATAATACACAGAAAGCCTCCTTAATTATTAATAATAATAATAATGTCCAGAATGCACTCTTAAAGAGTAATAATACCCAGAAAGCCCCCTTAATTATTATTAATAATAATAATAATGCCCATTATGCACTCTTAATGAGTAATAATACCCAGAAAGCCCACCTTAAATGATAATAGTAATTATAATAAAATTAATAATAATGCTCAGAGAGCCCTGTTAATGATTAATACTACTACTAATAATGCCCAGAGAGACCCCTTAGTTAATAGCGCTCTTAATGCACTCTTAATGAGTAATAATGTCCCATAAAGAACTGTGCAATAATTGGCCAAGCACACGTTATTTGAAGCTGTGACCGGCCGCTAACATTTTGGGTGGCTCTGTTGTCCTGTAGGCCGCAAACCTCGAGTGGCCTGTGATTTACAGGCAAAGTGTGGCACCAGGCTACACTACCGGCTGATTGTATAGTTGGCTGGTGAATAGTTCTGCCAGAAAACTCAAACATCATACATATAAAACCTAAGAAACATGGGAGAGATTTAGGAAAGTGAAAGAAAAAAAAAAACGACTTTGTTGCCCATAGCAACCAATCACAGCGCAGCTTTCAATTCCAGCAGGGCTCATAAAAAATGAAAGTTGCGCTGTGATTGGTTACCCAAGAAAGACAGTCTTTCTATCCGTTCCAAAAATCTACGTATATTAATGTTTACCGACGGACGCATTTCACCGCACCCGACGTGTTGCACAACTAGGAAGGTTGTGTGTTATAAACAAACAGGGGAAAATAAGAGGCACATAAAGGTCAGTAACCCGACCGCCGTCATAAAGAGGATTATAATGGCCGGTCATGATCTAAACTGGACAGAAAAACATGGTGTGGCCGATGAGCAATTTCTAAATTAGCTATCCCCCACATATCAGCCTGTTATCCTTCCTGATCTGATGTCTATTAATGTCTCCGCAGTCATGGTCATCCATGCAGTAAGGGAGATGACAGCCGTCATTGTTCCAGACGGGGGACATTGGTGTTTTTGTGTGAAGGTCAGTGTGTATGCAAACTGATATAGAATGGGTTAATTGTGGTAAAATCTGGGCCGATGTGAGACAAATGTAAAAGAGCACTCCAGCAGAATGTATTTAATACAGCATAGGTTAAGAATAATATAGAGGGGTTTGTGTATAACTGTTTTAATTTAGGTATTGTTTCCAGGTTGCTTTCCATCTCCATTCCCCTAATATGTTCTCCAAACTTAAACTACATTTTTCGGGATGCCTCTGGTTTTGGAGTCTCATCATAAACAGCTGGCGAAATAAGTATTGAACACGTAAGCAGTTAGTGAAATACTGTAAGTATTAAACACGTCAACCAATTCTTTAAGTAAAATTATTTCTAAAGGTGCTATTGCCATGAAATGCTCACCTGATGTCGATAACAATCCATGCAATCCACACAGGCAAAGAAATCAAACTATAGATTGTGCATAAATTTAATTATGTGTAATAATGAGAAATGACACAGGGAAAAAGTATTGAACGCATGAAGAAAGAAAGGTACAAAAAGCCATGGAGGGGCGCTGTCCTACTGCAGCCCAGATTCGCAGACGGTCGTCACACCTTTCTAATGATCTTTTTACTCTTAAACCTGTGACGTGGACAAGGGGGCATCCTCTACGTCTGGCGGAAAGAAGGTTTATGCATGCTCACAGACGCGGATTCTTTACTGTAAGAGCAGTGAGACTATGGAACTCTCTGCCATATGATGTTGTAATGAGTGATTCCCTACTAAAATTTAAGAAGGGACCGGATGCATTTCTTGAAAAGTATAATATTACAGGGTATATACACTAGTTTCCTTAATATTGCGTTGATCCAGGGAGCTAGTCTGATTGCCGTATGTGGAGTTGGGAAGGGATTTTTTTCCCCAATGTGAAGCTCACTGTTTGCCACATGGGGGTTTTTTTTGCCTTCCTCTGGATCAACATGTTAGGGCAAGTTAGGATAGGATATGGGTTGAACTAGATGGACTTAAAGTCTTCCTTCAACCTTAATAACTTTGTTACTATGTTACCAGCTGAAATATATCAGTAATTAAAAAGCAATCCTGCCACTTAGTGAAAATTAATGTCAGCTGGTTCAACTGTTGGCCTATAAAAAGGTGCGGTCTCATTATCAAGGTGCCACACAAGAAACATCTCAAGATGGGTAAAATTAGTGAGCTGTCTCAAGACCTTGGCAACCTTATTGTTGCAAAACATACTGATGGCATTGGTTACAGATTAATTTCTAACTACTGATGGTTCAATGAGCACTGTTGGGGACTTAATCTGAAAATGGAAATAACATCATTTCACCATAAACTGGCTACGACGAGGTACTCTATGCAAAATTTCATACAGAGTTGTCCAAGAGCCAAGGACCACCGGTGGAGAGCTACAGATTACCTGGAATCCTCGGGTACAATTGTTTCAAGGAACACTATAAGTAATGCACTCAACCTGCATGGCCTGAATGCACGCTCATCACACAAGACTCCGTTTCTGAGCAAAAAGCATCTTCAAACATTTTTAAAGTTTGCTCAACAACTTTTAGACAAGCCTGTGAAATACTGGGAGAATATAGTCTGGTCAGATGAGACCAAAATTGCATTGTCTGGATGCCATAATACCCACCATGTTTGGAGGTCAAAGGACACTCCTTATCACACCCAAAACACCATACCAACAGTGAAGTTTGGAGGTGGGAACATCATGGTGTGGGGCTGTTTTTCAGCATACGATATTGGCAAACTTAATAAAATTGCGGAAAAGTTGAAAGGACATTCTAGATAAAATTCTGCTGCCATCTACCAGGATAACGAAGATGAAAGGAGGGTGGACATTTTAGCAAGACAGTGATTCCAAGCACACAGTCAAGGAAGCACTCAACTGGTTTCAGAGAGAGAATAAAGCTGCTAGAACGGACCAGCAATCGCTGGATCTGAATCCAGTAGAAAATGTATGGAACTGGTGTAGGAAAGTGTCCAAATGGCTCAAGAGTGACCTAGTCTAATGGGGAACATTTCTCTTTGTGGAGAGTGCAAAGCTGGAGCAAGGAGACGTATAGGCCATGCAATGCTTCCCTGGGAAATTTATTTATGCAAATATTCTCTTAAGAGAGAAGTAGGACTAGAACGCCGGCTCCACCTATTGGGGGTTGAAATCCTAGAAGTTAATATTGACCCTTTAATGAGCCTTGCCACATGACTTAGGATAAAATGCTAAACCAGACACTCAATTTGCCCACACATGTTTGAGGGTGTTTGCCCCTCATCAGTGCAAAGGTGTAGATCTGATCTGTCTAAGTGAGAGGACTCTGACATATTATCTATGGGTAAATATATCTTCTTATAGAGAGTGCTAAGCTGGAGTAATTAGGCCCCCTACTTAGCAAAATCAGACCTTCTGCTTTGCACTGCTGAGGGGAAAATATCCCAAAACATGTGTCTATAAATAGAGTATGTGGTTTGGCTTTTTTATCCTAAGTCATGTGGCAAGGATCGATAAAGGATCAAAGTTAACCTTTAGGATTGCTTCCCCCAATAGGTCCAGTATGTGTGAATTCCTGTCGCCTTGCTGCCCTGTACTGAGTTATATAAAGGGTGTACCAGCTCCAGGTTCTCCTCTTAGGCTAATTTCACACTTGCGTTAGGAGGCGCAGCGCACGGCCGCCGCTAAGCTCCACCCCCTGCCGCACCTCCTCTGGTCAGCTCCTCCTATGGGCGCATGATGCTGCATGCGACCTGCGTACCCATTATTTAGCGTTGGGTACGCAGGCCGTGCGCTGGTATGCTTTTGCCGGCGCATGCGCCGACGTGCGCCAAATGCACCGTGTTGCATTTTTGTGCGTTCGGCGCAGCGCCAAAAGGGCGCATGCGCCGGCAAAAACATACCAGCGCACGGCCTGCGTATGCAACGCTAAATATAAGGTACGCAGGTCGTATGCTGTGTCATGCGCCCATAGGAGGAGCTGACCAGAGGAGGCACGGCAGGGGGTGGAGCTTAGCGGAGGCGCTGCGCCTTCTAATGCAAGTGTGAAAGTAGCCTTACTAGTATTCATTACCTCTATGTTCAATAAAACCCCTTGAATTAAATTTAATTGATTTTCATCCCTACAAATCTATTGAATATTATGGATTATGGATAAGTGAAAGCAAAGTACGGCAGTCCTCAAGATACAATAATGTTTGGCTCTGGGACCACCACTGTAAATCAAAAATCTTGTAAATTGAGACTGTATTACTAACCCAAAATTGAGATTGAAGAGGACCTGTCACCAGCTCAAAATTGGCCTGATTTTCTCTTATTTTTTCCCCGCTTCTCCTGCTTTCTCTTTATATACACCATATGACAGTGTCAGAGATTGAGTCTTTTTATTTTCTGCACACAATATGCTAATTTTTTTTTTGTTTTTACTAAGGAGTAAATTATTCAGAACAGTCTAAAGAAGTGTCCCAAAGAATCTTTAGACCATCACGCCCGTATCTCTGGAGCTGTATGGTGGATTTAAAAATAACAGCGCTTAAACAGAATACTCTGGGGAGCAACTGGAATAAAATAAGAGCAAACAATGGCCACACTTCTTACATATTAAAGTCAGAAAAAGCAGCTGAAGGCTTCAAACCGCTTTCTATGTTGAGGACAGGTAGGTACAATACACAATGTATCTGAAAAATAAAATACCTGTTGTCCAAAGGAACATATCCTCACGAAACACAGACAGTATATAGCAGTATAGATTATGTAGTACCGCACGTTACTGTAGCTACTAGACACCTTCACTAATAAAAGGGTTTTCCCAGTGAGATATGGCAAACCCAGCTCTGGTTTCTTACTGGCAAACCTTGCCTTGGATTCTGTGAAAACTGCAGCTCTTCTATAGAACAGGGAAACTGCCTTATCACAGTTCCAGTGACAGCCTTGGACTCTGTGACAAACCCAGCTCTGCTATACTCCTATATTATTTCTGTGTCTTTTGTATTTTGGACTCTATACCACTAAACCAATTTTGCTGCTGAACATATTATGTCATTCAACTTTGCTTCACCGATTTCTTGTCGGTGACTGAACTCTGCTACTTCACTGCGCTATTCTGCTACATTGCGTTAGGAGTCAGGTTCCTGCGTCTGCTCTGCAGGAATCCAGACCCTTACATTCTGCGGTCTCTTGCTCTTTATCTACCGCAGAGGAGATTGCCTTGCAGCAAATCTCTCCAGGGGCTAAGTCCCTCTGGCCTCCTACTGAGCATGCTCATGAGACGGTTTCCCATTGGAGATCGGGAGTCATGTGCTCAGGTCCTGTTCCAGATCTCATTGGTCCATCTCGGAGATCTGGAAGCTTCCGGAAGGTCCCGGCTGCTATAAAAAGCGCGCATGGCCGTTTGGCCATGCGCTAGTATAGACTATACTGCTATGTGTGAATGGTGACGGATGTATGATTCTGGTGACTGACTTATTATGAAACCCGTTCCCTCTGATATTACGCATGTGGTTAGGGAATTAGTTCAGTAGTCTGTGCCAGTCTGTGGCAAGCCTTAGGCCACTGTGCACACCGCACCTCTGTGCTAGCGTCCGACATAGCGCCTGCTTTGTAGCTGTGTTGTCCAGCGGCAGTGTCCTGCGCCGCGCTGCAGTTGCAGCCCTTCTTGGCGTTCGCAGTAGCGACGCCGCACACACGGTAGGTCTAGACGGATGCAGCCCCTCTGTCTTAGTTCCTGCTCCTGTGACCTTATACCGTGTGTGCATTTACCTGAGGCCTGTGTCACTAACAGGCTCAGCCTTTTTGTATGTTTTTGTTGCGGCGCCTCTGTGTGTGAACAGAGCCCGCTCTGCGCACTTCGGGTGAAGTTGAACCCGTGCGCATTATACCGCCATATTGCTCGACTGCCATTACTCAGCAGCGGTTGTCAGGCTGTGTGCACACGGTGCGGTTTCTGCTGCGTTTCCACAGCGGTTGTGCCCCTGCGGAAACGCAGCAGTTCCGCTGACCAAGTACAGTACAATGAAAGCCTATGGGGTTTCAAAAACGCTGTGCTGACGGTGCGTTTTTTTCCGCGCAGTTTTGCTGCGGTTTACAAACCGCAGCATGTCAATTGTTTGTGCGGTTTCCGCAGCGGTTTCATACCTCTACCATAGTAGAGGTGTGAAACCGCAGGGCAAAACCGCAGACCAAACCACAGGAAAACCGCAGGTCACTTTACCTGCAGTTTTACCTGCGTTTCCGCGCGGAAAAAAACGCAGCGGAATCCGCAACGTGTGCACATAGCCTAACACCTACTGCACGGTGGACCCCGAGCGGCGAACGCACTTTATTATTATTTTTATTTCGTGTGTTCCGCCGTTCCTAACACATTGATTACCAAGACTTTAACTCTGCTACAAACAGTGATGTGACTTTGTAGGTTTCTATGGGCCCATTTCCCCATGTTCAGCTGCCGTTCAATCACATCAGTTTTCATGGTTCCAACTGGATCACTCTGCCGCACCAACACCATCTGTCCATGCTGAATTAGAACTGCTCTTCCAGATGAAAGAGAAACATAACAGATAGGATATGTTACAAATATCTGATAGACAAGGTCCGGGGCCTCTTATTGCTTAGAAAATAATCTCCTTATTTATGGAAAATCACTTTCCGGGACATTCCTTTGAACTGGTGCTTAATTTTCATGGAGTTACATAGAAAACAACTTTTTTTTGGCTTGATCCAATATTCATGAGCACATAACATGAATAGATCTTAAACTCCTCATCACCATGTTCCCCATATACCAACCACAGAATGCCTCAGTTATGTCTCTTGTCACCATTGAATAATCCCATTATTTTACATGCAGGGTAACGGACTGTGGACTGTGCAACGGATCCATTCTGAGAGATGATCACATTATATGACGCTCATGGAAAGAACAGATGTGCTGTAATAAGAGGACTGATGGAACGGATAGACGAGACGTACAGTATTTAGATAGGAGGCTTGGTTTGGCCCACCGAGGGGGGGTGGTGGTTCTGCATTATATATATATATCTAGATACACCTTCCCTTTTATCCAGTCCAGAATTATAAATGGATAGAATAGAATAGAAGAGAATAGATAGATAGATAGATTTTAGATAAATGATAGATAGATAATAGATAGATAGAGATCCTCTCCAAAACATCCTGTCTTTGAAAAGACCACCCCATTATCTAGTCCAAATAAACTGACACAGATCTATACATTCATGGACTTTCATTAAAAATACATTAGTCTCCTCTTTTCTTATGTAGTAGATGAAATATAGATAGAAACCTTTCCAATGACCATCTATTTATCCATAACCAATATATAAATTAACATAGATTGACAGACACACTGATGTAGGTGAGATAGATAGAATAATAATAGCTACTATAGTCTTTTGTACATATAAAGTGGCGTGGGACGGTAGCCAAGGGCAAGGTATCCTTCTCCTGCACCCCGGCCCATTACATGATGGTGGGGGTCCTGGCTGGGTGTGTGGACTTTGCTGTGAGCACGCTATGCCCGTGCAGGCCACATGTAACTGATGTTGCTGGTTTGTCAGGAACAGGTGTTAGACAGTTCAATGAGGAAGACCACCGGTCAAAAACACAATTTTTTACTGAATGGGAATTTGGTGGGGAATATATATAGCAGGTACCAGTGTTGGAACGTTCCTTTACAACTCGAAGCATTTTCCACAGTTTCCTTCCTTCTCTTCCATACTATTCTCTATCTTCACCTTTCCTTTTAAATTTTTTTTACTTGTCTTCTGTTTCCACTGTTTCCCACTACTTAATTACAATTAATCTCAACTTTACAGTCCTGCTTAGCAAGAGTCCTTGACTCGCCCCATGGTTTGGCGTCTTCCTTCCCCTTAGGGTGCCAGCATGGCAAAACTTAGCTTCAAGCTCTCTGACGCTCTGGAACTCCTGCCCGTGACAATCTATTCATCTCTCGTACAAAGACCTGCCTAGGCCTGTTACCTTGTGAGCAGTAACCTCTGGGCCTTTCTTCTAGATGTCCTCACCCAGAACCCATCTCCATACAATCACTCTGTCTCTTAGCGAGATCCGGAGCAGAAGTGGCTATCTCTTTTCTTCAGTTTCCTCTCACTTTAGGGACACCCTAGAATGCGGCACTGCTCACAATGAACCTCGGGTCCTTTCACCAGGCCTTATCTAACTCTCTGACAGGAAAATGTCACTTTCCCTGCAACTCTTCCACTCCCACTCTGGGCTAGTCCCAACCATTAACTCTAACTGTCCGTACGGTTAAACTACACACATTATCAATAGCACCAATGCCTTAAACACACATCACAAATCAAACTATCACAGTTCACATTACATTGTATAACATGCGGGCTGCATGTCCATCTCCTTACATATGTATAATTATGACCTCTGAGTATCTCTTAATCGGACGGAGTTATCACTTATAGATCTTATTACTGTTGCATTTGGAGGACGTTGTTCAGTGGAGGGGTGCGCTGCTAATCCTGTGTGTTATGTCTTGGCTCCCACCCAGTCATACACTGTATAGATCTATATCCTATCCCATATGCACAGCTCCTAGTATATAAAACCTTTGCACGTCGTCTGATAGCATGTCTTTGGGTTCCTCGCTGAGGATGCTGTCTGTATAGATAAGAGGATATGAGCCTGTAATGACCCAGAGAGGCTCGGGAACGAGGGCTCAGCTTATTTACAACCCTGCTAATTCTGCACTGACTGATTTACAATGAGATAATCGCCAGGATATAAAGTCCTAATAACGATTATAATTTATTCATGTGACAAAATCCAATACATTTATCAATATGGCCGCTATGAAAGCATCCAGAAAAGCTATGATTGGATACCCGGAAAGACTGGCTTTGGGGAATGGACGTCCCATTAATTGTCTCGCAGTCTCTACGTAACTTTTAGAGAGTCTTGCCATTTACATCACAGCAATATTTTTGCAATGAAAACAATATAAAACACGGCATAACCTTGATGGGCTCCATTAACAAGACATTAATGCATCTATTAATTCTGACCAGTGGATGCAGCTCCACTTACGTCTTGAGGCTTTATTTGCATGGCTCTTTCCAATCACTTGTATGGGAATTCTGAAAGTGGGGGAGAGACGCGAGCTTCCTCTCGGGGCCTGATTCTTGAGAAGTGGACCCCAGAGGGACTATCAAACATTTATGGCATACTGTATTTTGCAGACATGCAATAAATATGCTAGATGCCCTTTAACCATCAATGGGATCAATTGGATCTGTGTTATTCGGGTAGTGGCTTCTGAAGCAAGTGTGAACATAGTCGTACACATTCCCATCCATATTAATTATGTATTTTTCTCTATGTTCATGTTTATAGTTTCTATATTTTTGTAATTAAATTTTTTTTTACATAATGTTCCAGAATATATTGTTGTTATTATTTTACAATATTTTTGAATGATTATTATATTATATTATTATATTATATTATATTACAGTATTTTTGTATTATGTTAGGATATGTTATATTTTGTTCATTATTATAGTATTTTTTTTTATTATGATATAAAAAATTTTTGTATTTTATTATTATTATTATTATTATTATTATTATTACTATGCAAGCGTGAATATAGCTGAACACTTTTCAGCCCATATTCATTATGTATTTTACCCTACGTTCATGTTCTATTTTGTATAATTTTTATTAAAATATTTTCTTTACGTAATGTTCAGGAATCTATTATTATTATTATTATTGTTATATTCTATTACAATATTTTTTAATGATTGTTATTATTATCTTACAGTATTTTTGTATTATATTAGGATATGTTTTTTTTTCATTATTATTGGATTATTTTTATTATGGTATGAAAATATTTTTGTATTATATTATTAGTATGTTATTATTATTATTATTATTACTATTACTATACAAGTGTGAATATAGCCGAACACTTTCCCTTCCATATTCAGTATGTATTTTGTTTCAAGTTCATATTTATATTTTGTATAATTTTTATTACAATATTTTCTTTACATAATGTTGCAGAATCTGTTATTATTATTGCATTCTATTACAATATTTTTGAATGATTTGTCATTATTGTTATATTACAGTATTTTGTGATATATTAGGATATGTTATTTTTGTATTATAATTTTCTTTTTATTATGGTATAACAATATATTAGTATTATATGATTAGTATATATTATTATTATTATTATTATTATTATTATTATATGCTTTCATTTTTTTTTTCTATATTTGATTTCTTTACTCCGTTTACGGAATGGATTCTTCCACTCTGCAAAATATTTTTTTACAATATTATTATGTTCAATCTATTTTATTGAGCATTTTACAAACAAAGAATATATTATATGCACAATATTATTATTGTAATAATGTATTAATATTTTACAATCACAGTCCAGTTATTTTAATTTGACATTCCCTGATCCAATAAGTTTTTTTGCTAGGCTAAAATTTGCAACATGAGCAAAGATCATGAGAACTACAATTTTTTTTTTAATTTCATGATCAAATTTTTAAAATATCCCGAGGACATCATCAGATGAGAAAATAAAATAAATTGCAATCATTTTATTATTCACTGTGATTAACCTTAATCATAATAAACTCTATATCACTTTTTTTTGTTTACGAATATGCTATTTTATGTTAATCTGAAAACAGCTGTCCTTTCCCTAAAAAAAAAAAAGCATAAAACAATTATTAGAAAAGTACTTAACATAAAAAAAATGAAAAAAAGTAATTAAAATTTTTCAAATAAAAATATAATATTTGGGTGCAGCGTCGCTTGTTATTATTTGCTCCGGATGAAAATGACTACTAGTCTTGCTCGCTGCGGATTTGCTGAACAGGTGGTCTTCAAAAGGGTCACCAAGTAAATTTAGCATCTGAAACCCGAGCAAACCTTCCCAGGATTGGCTGCCGGAGGCACATGATAATTTGGGAGCTGGAGCATTTGCTCTGCTCTTGACCAGCGTTTCTGAGGAGGGAACAGTTGGAGGCTTTGCTGCTAAGGAAATTAATTAAATATCACTGGTAAGAGCTTCTTTTTCTACATTTTCCTCTTTCCATATTGAAGACTGTTGTATTTTCTGCATAGGAAATGGCTATTTGCTTGGCCTGCAGACTTCTTCTAGGACCATCACTTGGCCAGGACTATGCTCTTGGTTGGCCTCATCTGTTCTCTGACCAGAGGTCGCCGTACAGCGAGAGTTTGGCTGAACTTCCCTTAGTCATTGTGTTTGGATATCTGGCTGAGCAGATAAGAAGTAGCAGCTCCCCTAAGTGCTATGTGCCATCTATGACTATGGGGCATACAGTGATGGCGTTCCCTATACATTGGGCTTTGGGTGCACCTAAACTTGCACTTATTTTAGACATTTATTAATACTTTTTTTTTTTTGTTAATGTTGGCACCAAAAAGGAGCAGCATGACGTGTTCCTATATATAACCTGATCTAGTAGGCTGAGGTTTCCTCAGAAGGTCTTACAGTTGGACTGGCTAAACAAAACCCACCAATCAGCTGGTGGTATTAGCTTACACGGCACATACCTCCGCGCCCGGCGCCAGCTGCTCCCAGGCTTCAACTGCTAAGTTTGGGGACTGCAGTGTGATAAAACTGAATCCTCTGACAGGCCCAGCTATAGCATTCCACACCGGCATAAACCATTAAAGCCTCACCATCTGGGGAAAGGAGGAAAAAATATGAATTTTAATATTTTCCAGGTCTGATCCAAAAGTAAGGCTGCAGGAAACAAAACAGGGATCAACAGAACAGGCCCATGCTGTGCAGAACGCAGATTATCCCATAAGGTTACTGATTATCTTGTGATTACTGTGTATGAGAAACCCTGTGGTCACATATACAATGTACAGACTGGAACACTGCGCAGTGTCTGTCTGTCTATCTATCTATCTATCTATCTATCTATTATCTATCTATCTATCTATCTATCTATCTATCTATTATCTATCTATCATCTATCTATCTATCTTTCAATCAATCAGTATCTATCTGTCTATTATCTATTTATTATCTATCTATTTATCCATCATCTATCTATCTATTATCTATCTATCTATATATCTATCTATTATCTGTCTATATCATAACCTATCTATCTATCATTATCTATCTTCTCTATTATCTGTCATCTAGCTATCATTATCTTTCTATCTATCTATCTATCTATCATCTATCTATTATCTATTATATATATATCTATCTATCATTATCTATCTATTATCTATCTATTATATATATATATATATATATATCTATCATCTATCTATCTATCATTATCTATCTATCATTATCTATCTATCTATCATCTATCATTATCTATCTATCTATCTATCTATCATCATCTATCTATCTATCTACTAATTCCATTACTTTTAACACAATATTTTTCATCAGTTTTGTAGGTGACAGGTAGAAACCTCAAAATGGCGGACGACGAGGAATATGAGGAGTATGAGGTAAGAAGTTCAGTTTTGATAATTGCTCCCCTCTTCCCCCCCAATGATGGGGTCAGGTCACTTTGGATGCGAGCTGATAAGTGGGCATCTTGTCCTGTCCACGGTGGCAGCTTGCCCTGGCACTTGGTGTATTGAGGTGTTTTGCAGAATTGTGGAGTGGCATTCCTGCAAAATATATTGTTATTTATAGCAGACACATGTAGTATTCATCTATCTACTACCTCAGCTAACAGGTTTGATGCAGATAGAGTGATCCTGATGTACTGTGATACCCATTAAGTCAGCAGATCTGGAAACATACAGAGATATGATAGGTATGTGCCAGGATGCAGCCGTCAAGCTCACTGTCATGTCGTCCCTTCTAATCTGGTGACGGTTGCGTTGCTGCTATTTGGGGGCGAGGGGTTAATTGGAAGTAATTAATACTGAAATAAAATACAGGTTTAATTTGAATTATTTACCATTTTTATATTATGATTAAATAACAAAAAAATATATTTTCCGGTAATGATAAATAACGTTCCTCGCTGAGTTGGTATTGGTTGCGTTGGTACAAGTTGACATTATTGATATGATTTTTGGGGGAAATTTACAGATAATGGTAATAAGGACTGGATTCATTGGGTTTGGCTATACAAGTTTTTCTTATAAACTTTGCTCTTTCAAATTTTTCTTTTAATTTTCTTGAAGGCTATGTCTGTTCACATGAGCCTTTTTGTCAGGGGTTCATTCTGTAGCACCGTTCTCGCTTTCAGAAGTGCCACATTCCTTAACTAAAATCCAATGGACACCATTATAAGCCAATGGGGTCTTTAACTTTTTTGGATCCTTTTAAAAACAGATCTATCCTAGCAGTCATGACTTCATTATCAAATTAAGCCACGATGGCAGTGAAAACATATTCCTCTCAAAAGTGGAAAATTCTGGGAAGTTAAAAAGAATCTGTCACCGAGTCAAAAGTGGCCAGTTTTTGCTGTTATTTTATTCCTACTGCTCCCCTGAGTAATCTTTTTCTTAAATCCGTCATACTGCTCAAGAAATGTGGGCCTTTTTATTTAGTGTTAATTTTTGTGGTCTCTGCAAGAAGGCATGGCTCACAGGATCCTCAGGGGCGTGTCTTAAGGCTGTTCTTCATTATTACCCTGTGAGCAACTCCCTCTTGGTAAAGACAATACAAAGTAACAGTAATTAAAAAAGCCCTATCTCTGGAACCGTAGGGTGGATTTTAAAACAACCAGAAATGGAATACTCAGGGGATCAATGGGAATAAATAGTAGCAAAAAATGGACAATTTTGACCTTATGACAGGTCCCCAATGAGCCACATTTCCTATTCTTCTATACACTAGTTAGAAAAAAATGAAATTATGGCTGGATAAAGACACGATCCTCCCCATGTTACCTTTCCAAGGAAGTCCTCAATGGGAATCAGTCAGTCCCTCATATAAAGAGGACCCTTCACTTGTCATCAATATATAATCACACTGAAACAAGAGAAGAAAGGCGGAAGGCACCGCCAGTACCGCTATATTTCCACGCTGTTGGTATCACACCATGTTGCCGAATATGCCTTGTGATCTCGGGTGCTTAATCTTGAAAAACACAGTGTATGGAAATCCACTAAAAGGTAAATAGATAGCACTCACCGATCTTCAGAAAAATTCCTAACTTTATTGGCAATGTTAAAACATTATTGCCGGGGGAGTGAGCACAGGAGATTTGACCCGTAGAAGTGCTCCTAGGGGCGAAACGGCCGTCGTCAGACCTTGCTCTCTCCTGTGCTCACTCCCCCGGCCACAATGTTTTAACATTGCCAATAAAGTTAGGAATTTTTCTGAAGATCGGTGAGTGCTATCTATTTACTTTTTTGTGGATATAATTGTTTCATCTGACCTAAATGCTGCTGTTCTCCTGAATCTGGTATTCCTATTTTTTGGCTCCAATGGCTCTCCATTCCTGGATTTCCTATTTTTTGGCTCCAATGGCACTCCACTCCTGAGATATGGCCCCCGCTTCCCAGTATATAAATCTAATCTTGTTAGTCAAGGGGGCGTGCGTGGTCCTCCTGAAAATAACCACAGAGAAGAGTTGAGAATCCCACCCACATGGCTAACAAGACTAAATTTATATACTGGGAAGAGGAGGCCATATCTCAGGAACAGAGAAACATGGGAATAAAAGCAAATCAACACCCGATTCAGGAGAACAGCGGTAATAAGAGCAGCTTAGCAAAAATTACCTGTTAATGACAAGTGAAAGGTTATATTTAAGGGATATCATTAGTCCATGGTTAATAGGTAGCAATAAATCCAGAGAGCCATTAGTTTACTGCATGTAGAAGTTACTATCCTATGGACAGTTGTCAACAAGAACCTCATCACAGTTCAAGATGGCCGCTTTCTGATACCATTATGCCACAGTGACATTATAGACTTGAAAAATAAGCAGTCATGTTGGCTACTTAATGGCGTCTAAGCTACAGGAGGCTTTTTATTGATTCCATGGGATTGAAACCTTCCTTTTGTAATGCATTTTATTGTCCTTGAAGGATTCTCTCCATGCTTAAAAACACTTGAAAGTCAACAAACGCAATCCTCGAGATCTGCTCTGGAAATTTCAAGCATATTAGAGAAAATGTCTCATGGAGTTTTCCCTAATACTGTGTACAGAAGATATATCAGTCCTGCAAAAGCTCAGTCCTGAAAATTGGATATTCCAATGTGGCCACCATGTAACACTATCTTGGTTCCGGAAAGCTGAGATTTGAGCATTGGGTGAAGTCTTCGCACTTCAGAGCCTGTTATACCTGTGATGGAACAGCTGCCTGGTTTGGCAATAACAAATGGTGACCAGGTTACAGATCGGGGATGAAGACACCTAAAGAAGGTCTACCATGTGAGGACACATGTCTCATAGCTCAGATGTGGGAGGATACAATATTGAGAAGGAAGGTAGCAAAGGCTTTAGCACTCCACTAATTCTCCTTGCATTCGAAAATAACATTTGCCAAAGGTTAAGAAAAGTGGGAAAAGATATCATCAAATTACATTTTCTCCAATTTTCCAAAGCATAAGAGCCATCCCTACATTGTCACAGTTATAGTCTTCAGACAGCACTAGACAGACTCAACGACTTCTACTAGAGTCTGATCGGCAGATTCCAAAACGTTGGAGCTTATCACAAGTTAGTAATGATAGGATTAACAATTTTGACAACATAAACAACGAGGATCTTCGTTGGAGGATCTTCTGATGGTTGAAATGCTATAACGGTGAAATACTACATGAGATAAGTGGGATTTTGCTCAGTTGTTCGGTGGTGGGTGCAGGTTTAGGCTTGGATTGGAAACAGGAGGCTGCTTCTATAATTTACTGTATGCCAACACTGAAATGGCATGTCGGTCAAAATAGTTTTAGTGTCTGTAGGTGTAATGAGAGCTGGGCTGTGCAAATACTGCGTGCAACTTCCAGACCTACAGTACTGAATGTGGGGCATACAATTAAGTATATATTTATATTTACACAGTATTTTTTAAAAATGTTCTTAGTTAATTTTCATTTGTGGATGCAAACGTTGCATGTTAATAATTTTAATCAGTGTGCAAAAAAAAGAAATAGAATAATAAAAGTGATTACATTGTTAATTTCTCATCAGTTAGAATTACTTCCAAGTTTAAAAAAATCTAAAATTAAAACAGAAAAAAACTTTCTAATAAATAAATGACAAATATCAATAAACAAACAAAAAAGTAAATCAATGTAACGTAAGAGATTTAAGTACCCAAAAAGCAATATCTAATTTAAAAAAAAATGCTCAATATATTCTAAAAAAATATAAATAATCAACTTGTAAAAATGAACACATTACTTGGAAACACCGATGATATGTAATAAATAGTTTTAGCGTCACCGGTCTCCTGTAATGGTACTCTTTAAACTTAATTCCCAATTTTTTTAGGGGTTGATAATTTGTAATTTTTCAGTGCTTTTTTGGTCACACGGCCACAGGATAAGTGATAACTGCATGAATGCTAGAGTCTGATAAGTGGGACCCCACCAATTCCAAGTACAGAAGATCCAAAGTTTTCCACCCAAGTGGATAAAGTGGTAGGTAGCATGCATAACCACATCGCCATTAATTTCTATGTGAACGGTGGAACAGTTCGTCCCATTGAAATGAATTGTGTGGTGTTGAAGCATGCGCACTATTGACTCCTTCGCACAGGGGACTGTTGGCTCCAAATTCTCAGGAAGAGTTGGGGTCCAAGCATTCAGACCCCAGCATTCACATTATGTGTAAATAATTTAGAGATAAACTTCCCTTCAAGAGTAAACTTCTGATGTTGGACCGGTCATCTTAATGAATCCTGGTCAGCTTTAGCACATGGAGTAAGAGCCAGATTCACATATTACCAATCGGGTGCAATTTAGATGCCTTTTTTAGATACGTCTAAGAAAGTACCAAAAATTCTAGACTTACTCTGGATCCATGCCTGAATTTGTCCTCAAAGCATTCACCAAATGGACTTTTCTTTTTAAAGAAAACCTAATATCCTTAGAAAATGTAAAAATGGCCATCTACTAGTAAATCAGAGGTTTGGCAGATAATATCTATTAATATAATTGCCTTGTAATGTTTTAATTTCCTGTTCTGTCCAGATGTCACCATATCCCAGAATTCCAAGCGGAGGAAGTTCACCAACCGCCATATTGGGACACCCAAGTGATGGGTGTCTCATTAGGAAAACTGTTGCTGGTACCAACCTATTGTGCGGTACCACCAGCGGAACACCGTCGCACCACACACACACACACTCCATTCGCCATATGCACCACACTCACACACACACTCACGCAGCCTCTTGTGTGGTACCACCAGCGGAACACCGTCGCACTGCGGCTGATCCCGACGGCAGATTTGCGACGTGTCTACAGGCAGAGGAAGCCGGTCACATTAAAGGGGTTTTCCCATGAACAAAAGTTCATTTTAAAAATTGTCTGTGTCTGACCTTGTAAGGAGCATACCACATCTCCTGGGCAGGGGAGGAAGCAAAAGACAATACTGACATTACAACAGACTGTTTTTAAACAATATTTTACCTCATAAAATGTATCCTCTGCTCTCTCCTGCTGTAGTGTCAGTATTGTCTTTTGCTTCCTCCCCTGCCCAGGAGCTGTGGTATGTTCTGTACACAGTCAGAAACAGGCAATTTTTAAAATGAACTTTCATTTGTGGGAAAACCCCTTTAAATACAAATTCCTCCTGACATGCTGTGCACTAACGGTTTAGTGATGGGGTACACAGGTCAAACAAGAGATGACATGAGAGAAGACAGCAGATGGGGGAGAGAGAAAGTGCACAGGGGGAGACAGCTCAAACGGGACAGCACATGAGGGGAGAACACAGCACAGGAAGGAAAGAGACAGCAGACAAGAGGGATAGCACATGGGGTAGACAGGTCAAAGAAGAGAGCACAGACGGGAGAAGTCAGCACATGGGGAAAGAGAGAGTAGATAGGTGGGTGAGCACATGGGGGGAGAGATTCTCAACACTGCAAAGCCTGCCCCCATTGTGACATTACCGGCCTCCCGATGCGATAGCATCGGGCCTCCATCTAGTTTAAATTAAATGTAGAAGTTACATGTGGCAACATCTGCATGGAAAATTGTGCAACTTGTCCTGTTCCGTTACTTGCTGAAAATGTAATATCCCTTTATTTATTAAAAAATCCTTACTACTTGCCAGTCCTACTCTAACATGAAATCCTCAAAAAGAGGAAAAAAATCCTCCAAAAAATTCAAATACAAACCAGACAGGCCTAAATGCATCTGCACTAATACAAGGTGCAGCGGACTCAAGTAAAATGGCAGCTGCACAGATGCATAAATACCAAATGAAACAGCCAGCCTACAATCAGGGATTGGCCGTGTGGTACACCAGTGCAGAAGAAATAATCCGCATGTGGCAGTGTTCACACAGGGAATGCAGGGCTTCTGGTTCCCAACCTCTTAGTAACACCATATAGGGGGGCTGCCCAGTGCCAACTAGAATGCATCCCGTGTGAACAGAGGCCACACGTTTGCAGAACCATTTGGGCCCAACTGCACCCTGGAAAAAATATAAAAAGTGCACAAAAAACATATCAATATATGTAAGGTATTGGTATCCCTTTACTTATTAAAAAATGTATGATTAAGATAAATATGGACTAATAAAGCAAAACAAAGTGATAGAAAGTTGGAAATTGCTCTTCAGATATGTATGTCAGGACCCTTCATGGTAAGATTGTAATATCAGGACCTGAGCACAGAGCATTCTCTGGTCAACTGTTGGGGCCGAGTGAGTCTGATGACGTGAAACCTCATGCACATGGCAAACCCAACGTTTGCCACCTCCATAATTCCACATGCATTGGACGTAACTAAATGAAGTCTAAGGCATTCCAAGCAGTAACATAAAGTATGGGCCCGTAGATTTTCCATTAAAGATGGCTCTGCAATTTTTCCGTGTTCAAGAGGCTTTATATAAACTTTTAAAGTTTTTGCTTTTTTTTGTTTTTCTCGAATGTTACTAAAATAAACCTATATGCATAGCACTTAGTCTCCTCTTCGGAGCCCTTTAAAAAACCTTGAAGATGTAATTTATGAAAAGCACAGTATTAGATACATCAATAAAAAAAAAATGTAAAGCCTGCTCTAATAGCAAAGATTTTTTTTAAGTGATCCAAAGAATTTCCCACGAAAAATTGTCAATTATCAGAAAATATTAATTTAGCTCTTGTATTGAACCATATTGTGAACTGATTTTTAAATGTTGAGATCTTGATGAATGAGAGCGGCTGAGAATCATCTATCTGCAAAGTGTGTATTTATAAAACCCAAAAATACATTTTTAACTACAATTTCCTGTGCCAAGATAAAGAAAAATCTGCTGTGCTTCCAGGCAACATGTTTCAAATCTGCATGGTCCTATGTCAAGCCAGGCAATTAAGCAATTCTTTTAAGGAGATGTGAGTGATGGTTATTGTTTGGGCTGTTGGACATATTTTATATGTTAGTAAAAAATTTCCAGAAGTAAACAATGGCCGACATGGACATTTATTGATTTACATGGGTGCTATTTTATACCTTGCTTTCTCTAGAGCGCTGTGGTCCCCCAATTGCTAATAGACATATTGCAGAAGTAGAGTCCGCTCCAAAGATCTTCTGGAAGCGAACGAGCAATTTGAGACAGGAGTTGTTCAAGTTTGAAACATCCCCTGTAACCTTTCTGCTGAATAAGGGTTTAAAATTAGCATTTGCTATATGTGATCATGGTCCTGCAAACTGTAGAAGTTCACCCAGCGTGAATTCATCCAAAATCAAAGATTTCATTTATAGTCCTCCATTTATTTCCACATGAGATATATTTAAGGAAAATGTAAATTGTCAATTAGAATGAAACATAAATATAGTGATAGACTATTAAAATGTTATAATGCAGAACCCTTAAAATATACTGCTCCAAAAAATAAAGGGAACACTTAAAAAACACAATGCACTAGGATGTGTTCCCTTTATTTTTTCTGAGCAGTATATATTTAATTAATATTTTTGCATATTGTTAGTACATAATTTTTATATAATTTTGCAGCAAAATATGCATAATTTGTGCATGATGCCACTTTCTCACAAAATGCCTATGCCATTAATACAGTACTTGTGCATCTTTTAATGCAGTTGGAGTTATCAGCCTGTTAAATATTAATTGGTCCTTGATATATAATGCCATTTTAATTTGTCCATGTGGTTGGACCTCACACATGCAAAGTTCAATATCTAAAAAATCTCATAATAGCAGTTGGGTAAAAGAAAATATTTGCTGATACATGAAGTCCACGGTCATAGCTGTTCTAGAATCTTCCCATGTTCTGGTGTACAGAGCTACATTAGTGAACCTTGATGACTACAGAGTAAAAATAACCACTGCAATGTACTGTTAAACTTCCTCTGTGCAGAAAGGATTTTGGGTATCTACTTTCACTGGTTCTGGGGGAAGGCCATTATAGAATGATTTAGTCTATTGTAAATACCTTTAGACTAATATTAACAAATGTAACTTTTCTACTTAGACAATGGTACAGTTTTTTTAGCAGTAATAGTATGTTGTATTGATTATTGCATTTATATTTAGCTATACATTTGGACTATAAAATTAAGCCAACACTTAAGCTCAATATTTATGATGTTGACAAATTTTTAAGGTACTGCTATGGGGTCCACACCAGCTCCTTTTATTTATATATATATATATATATATATATATATATATATATATATATACTGCAGTAAACAACTTTCTAATTTTTTTTCTGTTAAAGTTGATAGACTATACCTTATTATACAATGATGTAACTGGAGTCTTGCATTTGCTTCACACATGAGAGTAATCCTTTGTGGTAATAGCCCTGTGACCTAATATTAAATCCCTGTAAATCTTTCAGGTATCAGAGTTGACACAGCACTCTTGGCAAACTATCCCATTGAAATTTAGGAATATGGTGTCAACACAAGCATATGTCATACATGTAATCCCCAATGAAAGCACATCTAAATTTATTTTCGGTGTGTCATGGAAAAAGTGACAGCCAACTCAGAAATGTACTCATTGTGTAAATGGAAAAATGATTCAAGCTTATATGGGCCATGAATTGGACTCTCAAAAATTGTTTATCAATTCTGTATATCCATTTATCTAGTCTTCTGCCATAGCTATCTTATTTGTTGTATTGCATTTATCTATCTACAGCATTTTTCTATCTATTTTGGTAACTTAGTTAGCTGAATGTTACATTTTAATTTTATAAGTTGTAATGTAATTTTTGGCAGGTAGGCACTTAAGCCAAAAACTTTACATGAAAATATTCTTAGAGAACATCTATGGATGTCATTCTTGGGGGATGGACATATCATATGTGAAATTTGTTTATTTACTTTAGTTAACAGGTGCCTCTTTTTTACTTTAAAATAATTTTTCAGCTGTCTTTTAGATTTTTTTGTTAAGTACCCATGTAACCAATTTCATAACTCCCAAATACTAATGGTCTTTTGTGGAGACATAACGATCACACAGTGAAGGGGCCATATACTTTTCTTATCCATCATATTCATTCTCATATTTGGGTTTATCCTCTGCACATGCTTGTGTTTGTCTTAAAGTGAACCTGATTAGCTGATACATTTTGACCAAACACTGAGTTTGGCTCCATTATTTCAAGCAGGTATGTTTGACTATAAAATGCTGTGAAAACATAGAGTACGTTTAAAAGTTTGGCTTAGGTGACTAGTCCATAGCCACTTTGCCCCTTTTCTTTTGAATGACAGATAAACACATGTAGAAGGAGCGTGGTAGGGTTTGGGAGAAGCCTCAGAGGATCGCCCTCTTGTACTAATCAACTGAGCCACTCATTCCCCAGTCAGCTTATAAATGTATGTCATTTCTGAAACGCCACGTTTCAGAGTAAAAGGTCCCTGGCTGAAATAACAAGGCCAGACTCTGATTCATGCTTGCCATGAATAGTGTGGTGGATCCATTTTCATGGTCAAATCCTGATGAACGTCATGGACTTATCATGGGATCTGGAAGTTTTTACTGAGAATTCTGTATTTTTATGGAAACTTTATCTCTGTGAGCCAAACTATTTTTGCCATCAAAACACTCAAGTCCAAATGGAAACATAATGTGAACAGAACCATATAAATTTGAAAATGGGGTACAAGTAAAATAGTAATTTTGGTTATCTTGGACTAAGCAACTTCTATGGCGTAGCATGTCATTAAACATTGATAGTCAGGAAAATGACTGATATGTGTTAACTAAATACTATGTGTTTTTTTTATGATTGACCTGTATATGACTCTTTTGTTTGTCTGGTTAGTAGCTCTACAGGTAAGTGTCAGATGTGACTCTAACCACCATGTTCTGAGTGTCTGGATTCATCTTTTTATAGTACTCTTATGAAGAGACAATCATTGAAGAAGGGGGAACGGAGGAGGTAACAACACCTCAGCAGACGTTAACTCAAAGCAAAGTAATCTTTCATTTTCTCCCGCTTCTTAAACTACTCTGCTCTCAGGAATTTTTCCATCGGAAAAACTTGGAACTTTCAATGTTTCTATTAATTAAAGTTCTGTAAGTGCATAACCACCAATTTGTACCAAAAAAAGCAACCTCTAGTGTAAATTTATGTGTGGTACTCAGGATGTACACTATGATGGATACAATTGAGTGAAAGTGAAGTTACATTGCGCTGAAAAATTTCAGCTTTGTTTTTTTTTTAATATATTCCGATTTCCTTCACGTACATATAAAAGCTCTGAAACATTCACTCAGGGACATGGCACTAGAAGTAGCTCTTGTTGGAATAGATTAGAAGGTAAACACCATAGAAAATAATTTTGTAAAAATAATTAATGAAAAAAGTCTCTGTAGAGAGTGTAGGTTGCTTATGGATTGTTATTTCATTTTGAGGCTTGCTCATCCTTCCCATGGCTGCCCCCTTGTTTTCTGCAATTAAGTGATTACAGGTCTAAAATCTATAAGGTTACTAAAGTATAAGGTAAAAGAATAGTTAAAAAAATAAAATCACCAGCCATTTCTCATTTTAAAATATGGATATTTTAAAAATAAATTATATATATATAATTACTGCTCAAAAAAATAAAAGGAACACTCAAATAACACATCCTAGATCTGAATGAATGAAATATTCTCATTGAATACTTTGTTCTGTACAAAGTTGAATGTGCTGATAGCAAAATCACACAAAAATCATCAATGGAAATCAAATTTATTAACCAATGGAGGCCTGGATTTGGAGTTACACACAAAATTAAAGTGGAATGTAATGTCCTTAAAACAAGTCAAAATGAGGCTCAGTATTGTGTGTGGCCTCCACGTGCCTGTATGACCTCCCTACAACGCCTGGGCATGCTCCTGATGAGGCGGCGGATGGTCTCCTGAGGGATCTTCTCCCACACCTGGACTAAAGCATCCGCCAACTCCTGGACAGTCTGTGGTGCAACGTAACGTTGGTGGATGGAACGAGACATGCTGTTCCAGATGTGCTCAATCGGATTCAGGTCTTGGTTTCGGGCAGGCCAGTCCATAGCTTCAATGCCTTCATCTTGCAGGAACTGCTGACACACTCCAGCAACATGAGGTCTGTCATTGTCCTGCATTAGGAGGAACTCAGGGCCAACTGCACCAGCATATGATCTCACAAGGGGTATGTTATAGCCATATAAATGGGTGTAAATTTACACCCATTTAATAATAAAGGTATATTAAATTGACAATTCTGTTTTCCTATTTTTACCTTATTTGTTAGATCACTGATCCAGTACCTCTTTTTCTCTATCTGATTTTATATATATAGAGAGAGAGTAAAAGTCCTATATATCAAAATATGAAAAGAATTGATGCAGAAACCTCCACTATTTTCTTTTTGACAGCTGCTTGGTTAATCATTACTTGGGTGTCTATCTCACAGCAGGAGCAGTTAAATTTCAGTTAAGCCCCCGTTACACATAGCGATATCGCTAGCAATATCGCTGTAACGTCACCGATTTTGTGACGTAGTAGCGATATCGATATGTCTGACACTTACCTCCGACCGGCTCCCCCGCTGCTCATCGCTGGTCGCGCGAGAACGTCTTGGATCATTTCTCGTCGGGCGCTTCCTGCTGGGCTTCCTGTGGCGCCGACGAGCGACACGTGGACGCGGGCAGGAGGACGTCAGGATCGCCTCGTCTGACAGGTAAGTAGCGACCCCCGACCCCTGCTATATCGCTGGTGAGATCTGCCTGTGTGATGCACCAGCGATCCATATTGTTGTCGGGATCGCTGGTGCATCGCTAAGTGTAACGGTACCCTTACTCTGCTTTCTGGCCCTGTTAATACCCTCTTAATTCCATATGACCTACAGGGATATTATACAAGAAAGCACCAAGGGAAGAACCCCTAAAATATAACTTTTAGTTAAATGATTAAAAAGACACATATATGTGAAATCACTAAATACCAGGGAGTCCAACATCAATCAATCAGCGAACATAATCCTTTTTCAGAATCTGTATATATCAGAGGGGCAATAGGCTATAATGCCCTAATACACCCTAATACAGCCCTTCCTGACTGCAGAGGTTTATGAGATGGCATTCTATTGAGAATTAATTGTGGTGCATGGGGTGTGTATATTTTATGTAACCTCTGTGAGCAATTTTTGTGCCAGTCATCATCTGGCGAGGTGGATATAGCTTCTTGCTACACGAGTATTGCTCCTTGATCTTTATTGTATGTCATATAAGGTTACTGTATACCACATGTGGAATTTTTTCTGTCCATCAATCTATGTGCATTGTGTTTCTGTAGGGTGTCCTGAATTATTGGACACTGTCTATCGGTGCTGTTTATTATATTCAATTTTTCTTGGGTATCTACCAACTGACTTACCGATTAGCAGCTTTCAACATTTGTTTTGACTACGAGATAGGTGTCATTAAGCTGCATTTTGTTATACACCCTTATCTGACTTCGAGATAAGATTCTACTATGGGGGTATTTATATTATGAGATAATTATTGTTCTTCCATTATATTTCTCAGTAAGACTTTTTTTTTTTGAAAGGGGTATTTACCCTTTATCTTCATATTAGCAGCTGTCAGTATTTTTTGACTACGAGATAAGTCTTATTAAGCTGCATTTTTATACCCTTACTTGACTCCGAGATAAGATTCCACCTTTTGGGTATTCATACTACGAGATAAGTTTACAGCACTATAGCACTTTTTTTAATTATTGTTTTTTCGGTATCATAGGTGTGAGTGTGGTTTCTTTTTTGTGTCCTTTTTTGTATACGCAGCGTGGTCTAGGACGTTATTACGGACGCCGACGTTGGGCGGGGGCGCCATGTCGTCTACAACTAGGGTGCCAACCTCTGCAGTCAGGAAGGGCTGTATTAGGGTGTATTAGGGCATTATAGCCTATTGCCCCTCTGATATATACAGATTCTGAAAAAGGATTATGTTTGCTGTTTGATTGATGTTGGACCCCCTGGTATTTAGTGATTTCACATATATGTGTCTTTTTAATCATTGAATTGAAAGTTATATTTTAGGGGTTCTTCCCTTGGTGCTTTCTGGTACAATACTTGAATTCTTGAACCCAAGATTATTCTTTTTGAGGTTTATAACCATATGCCCTACAGGGCCAAAGTGGATAATATATAATACCTTAGAGTAGTGTTCTAGCTGGTCAGCAAAGATTCAGCCACAATGATCCACGTCGATCAGTGAAGTAAAGGGACAGCAGTGCTGGTACACCTCCTCCAATAATTCTTGGTCCGGTCAGGCTCCTATTTGTATTCCTTAGGTTGCTTTATTAGGCTATATATATATGTTTGGTAGCATTTTCCGGTGGAAAAAAATCCTTTATAACAGCAGCTTCATGAAGATTAAAGCAAGAAAATGCAAAACATATTAACCCTCATTCTCCCGGACATATGACGCACTGATGTCCGGCCTCTGGCAGCAAATCAGGATAACTCATTCACTATAACCACAGATGCTATTTAATCCTGTTTCATGCTCATTATCACATTTTAATACATTGAATTTCCAATAACTTCAGTAACATTCATTACCGCCATCATTCGCACATGTCTAATGCTGCAATGTTACTGCGTTATTGGGGAGCTAATCATGCGGCAGCAGCCATATTATTTATTCACAGCTTACCTTCTGAATTAAAGGGGTTTCTGATTTACTGTAAATAAGTTTCTGCAACTTTCTAACATATTTTTAGTTTCAATTTCACACAATTTTTAAGATCTCTGCTTGGTGTCTGTGAATGAAACCATTCATTAGATAGAGCCTGCGCTTTAACCAATGCAGCTCATGATTGCAAAAAGAGGGATCTTGGTGGGGGGGGGAATGAAGCTCAAAGTGTATTAGAAAATTGCAGAACTTAAGGAAGCACTCCTCTCATCAATCATATTATATAGGACTGTGTACTTACAATTGCTCCTTTTGCTTTTCTACTTAATTATTCTCTTTTCAATTAGGTCTATGACATCACCTGATTAATATCTGACTACCTGAATCCTTCTAAGCTCTATGTAGAAACAGGAGGTCAATTTTCCCTGTATGAGTCATGATTCACTGCAAAAGTACCTGGGGGTGGAGAGGAGTGGGGCAGCTGTGTCAAGAGTTGAACAGGGGGGAAGACTCGTGCAGAGAAAAGAGATTTCCTGTTTTTAAGTAGCCCAGAAAAAAAAGAGAAGAATTATCCGGGTAGAAATGCAAAATGAGCAAATGTAAGTGCACATTGCTATATAATATGATGACTGCAATATGCTAAGGGTATAATAATTTTGATAGGAGGAGTGCTTCTTTAAATTTTTCTTTGAATTAAAATGGAAAACCCCTTTAAGGAGAAGCTCCATTTTCTTATGAATATTAACTGTCCATTTTCTCTGCAGATCTCATCTGTTCTGCTAATCTTCCGTAATCTTTTCACTCTCGCTGTTTCATATACTTAGCTTTCAATGCAAAGAGCTTCATATCTGGCTGTGTGATATGTCAGTGTACGAGTCTGTGTCTATATAGATATTAATGTATGCAATATATATTAATATTTACAAAAATGCAAATGAAAAATACCCCAATAAAAGATTACAACTGTGATTAAAGGGGGTGTCTGGCTGATGACATGAGATCGACTGGTCCCACTGAATTCAGCAGGTTCAGTTGACGTTGCTTTAATATATACAAGCATGTTTATAGCTAAAGGGGTTGTGCAGGTTATGATATTGATGAGTTATACCTTCCATCAATATCAAATCCGAGGGGTCCAACACTAAGCACCACCACTGATCAGCTGTTAGCAGCACTGGTGGCAGCCTCATATAAACAATGACGGAGCTGGAACAGCACAGCTCCATACACCTCATAGTGGTCACTGCCAGGAACTACAGCTATTCTCCAATTCTCTTGAAGGAAATCTTTTGGCTCTCCCGTCTGATAATAGCGGAGAAAAGAAGGCTGGGGTATGTTGATTTTCCATGCCCAGTCCTTTCATTCTCAAGAACATAAGTCACTGCCAGAGATGTTTCAAAGCAGCTGTCACTTTTTTCTCTCTTCCTTGAAAACACATGCATACCTAACTGAATTGAGCATGCATGTGTATAGGAGGCGAGGGTTGGGAGTAATCTGTGTTCATACACATTTTCAGTTGTATATAGTCTTCCCTCGAGATGTAGGGAAGGGCATGATGGATTTCATCGCTTGTCCTGCGGAGATAAACTTGTCTCTTCCCCAATAAAATAACTGCCTGTTCAGCCGAGTTGAGTATGCATGTAGGTAAGTCAGGGAAATGGATGACAACTGTTAGGGTTGGCGGAACACACCAAATTATAAAATAATAGTAGGTGCGTTCGCAGCCCGGGGTCCACTGTGCAGAGGTGCTACACTGCTGCTAAGTAATGGCGGAAGAATTAAGCGGTGTGAAACCAGTCACACGAGGGTTACGTCACCCAATGTGAACAGGGGCGAACTCTGTTAATGCACAGAGCCGCACAACCGCTGAACGTAAATGCTGGAGCCTGTTAAGCTCACAGAGCCTGGCCAAAAGAGCACACAGTGTACGGCCACAGAACTCTACCCCAAGGACATGGGGTTAGAGTCCTTCTAGGCCCACTGAACGCGCGGCATCGCTGCCGCGAACGCCGCTATAGATGCTGGCTATGGAGCACGTGCACTGATGCGTGCTGAGTCCCTGGTGAGGACTGATGCCTGACTCAACCTCTGTCCTACCTACTCCTATGCCTGGGCGCTAGCAGGCTAGGCTGCACAACACATGCGTACCAAGGGTAGGGGTTTCTTAATGAGTCATTCACCAGAGACATTCATGCGTGCATACATCACTCACTCCACATAGTCTGTAAATATAGTCTTATCCTAGCGCATGGCCGAGCGGCCATGCGAACCTTTTATAGTTGCGAGTGTCCGGGACCTTCCTGGCTTCTCGGATGGGCCAATCCGAACAGGAGCAGGACCTGAGCACGTGACCATCGATCTCCAATGGGAGGTCACTCCACGGGCATGCTCAGTGGCCCGACATGGGGACTTAGTCCCTGGAGAAACTTGCTGCTGAGCAGCATGTATTGTTATAGCTGCGCCAGAGGTGGCAGCAGCAAGCAAACCCATGGAGCTGGTCTGGGCAGAGCGCCTGGACCGACGAGTTTGCTGAGCAACCTCCTCTGCAGCTGGAGAGGAATGGGAGACCGCTGGAAGTAAGGCTCGGGATTCTCGCTGTGCAGCGACAAAAATCCGACGCCTAACATTACCCCCCCTAGTGCCCCCTCCCCTCTGAGCCTTGCTGCGCTCAAACTCCGCAATGAGAAGAGGAGCGTGGATGTTCTCCACTGGCTCCCAGGTCCGAGCCTCTGGACCATGACCCTTCTAATCCACCAAATAAAACTTTTTGCCCCACATCACCTTGCATCCCACAATGGCATTGACCTCAAACTCGTCCGAAGACAAGTCTGATGTCCCGGCAGATGACTCGGAGAACCGGGACAAGTGAACAGGCTTAAGGAGGGACACGTGGAATGTATCAGAGATAGCCAAGTGTGGTGGAAGGGCCAGAAGGTAGACCACAAAGCTGATCTGCTTGAGGACCTTGAAGGGGCCAATGTAACGCAGTGCGAACTTAGCGGACTCTACCCGCAGCCTGATGTTTCGGGCGGAGAGCCACACCAAGTCACCAGGGGCAAAAGTCGGAGCAGGGCGCAGATGTGCGTCAGCGGAGGTACTCATTCTCTCCTTGGAAGCTCGGTTAGCATCCTGGGTGCGATCCAAAATGTCGCGTGCCTCCACCGCCCCGTCTGCCACCCTGGAGTCGGTGGATGACACGGGCATGGGCACAGGGACACGCAGATGCTGACCGTAATTTAGGAGGAATGGGGTCTGACCGGTGGAGCCGGCCACAGCATTGTTCAAAGCGAACTCTGCTCACGGCAGCAAGGATGCCCAGGCGTCCTGCCTGGCCGAGACAAAATGTCAAAGATATGTGATCAGGGTCTGGTTGGCTCTCTCTACCAACCCGTTCGTCTCGGGATAATAGGCCGAGGAGAGATTCAGCTCAATGCTGAGCAGGGAACAAAGCTCTCTCCAAAACCGGGACGCAAACTGAGGACCCCGGTCACTGACAATCTTGTCCGGCATGCCATGCAGGCGGAAAACGTGCTTAATGACAACACTGCCAGGCCCCACGCAGAAGGTAACTGGGAGAGAGGTACCAAGTGCACCATCTTAGAGAAATGGTCGATGACAACCCAAATGACCGTGCTGCCACTGGACTTGGTAGCCCCACCACAAAGTCCATACCGACCATCTCCCAGGGCCTGTCCGCTACCGGCAGAGGAAAAAGAAGCCCAGAGGGCCGCCGCCGAGAGGACCTATTCTGGACGCAAGAGACACAAGCCTGAATATAATCCCTGACGTCACGGGCCATATGCGGCCACCAGTACGTCCTCGCCAAAAGCTCAGAGGTCCGTTTTGTCCTGAAATGTCCACCCACCCTGGATGAATGAGCCCAAGAGAGGACCTCCGGTCGCAGATGGGCAGGGACAAATGTCTTGCCCGGAGGTACTGACTCAAGGGCAACCGGAGCCACAGTCCTCAGGCTCTCGGATGGGACGATCAGCCGAGGCTCCTCCTCCTCTTCCTCCGATGACACCACGGAGCGGGAGAGAGCATCGGTCCGGACGTTCTTCTCCCCGGAGAGAAAATAGAGGGTGAAGAACAAAGACCATCTGGCCTGGCGACAGTTTAGCCACTGGGCTGTTTGCAAATAGACCAAGTTTTTGTGGTCGGTGAACACCTGGAAAGAGTGGCGAGCCCCCTCCAGGAGGTGTCGCCACTCCGAGAAGGCCAACTTCATCGCTAGCAACTCCCTGTCCCCGATGGCATAATTCCTCTCCGCCGGTGTGAAGGTTTTGGAGAAAAAGAAGCATGGGTGCTTCCGACCTTGCGTATCCTCCTGAAACAGGACCGCTCCAGCACCAAAGGAAGAGGCATCCACTTCCAGAATGAAGGGCTTATCTACATCGGGGCGATGTAGAATGGGAGCGCTAGTGAAATGGGACTTAATGGAGGAGAATGCCTTGGAGACCGGTTCCGATCACAACTTGGGATTTGCACCCTTGTTGGTGAGGGCTACCAAGGGTGCTACCAAAGTTGAGAAGTGGGGGATGAATTGGCGATAATAATTTATGAACCCCATAAAGCGCTGCACCGCTTTGAGAGAATGAGGTTCCTGCCAATCCATCACCACCTGTAGCTTGGCAGGATCCATGGCCAATCCCCGGGCGGAGATGATATAGCCCAGGAAAGGCAAGGACTCCTGCTCAAACACACACTTCTCCAACTTGGCATAGAGGGAGTTTGCCCGCAGGAGATTGAAAACTCTGCAAACATCTCTCCGGTGGGAGTCAATGTCTGGAGAGTAGATGAGAATATCATCCTGATAGACTACAACCGAGGTGGTAAGCATATCCCGGAAGATATCGTTCACAAAGTCTTGGAAGATGGCCGGGGCATTACAGAGGCCGAAGGGCATCACCAGGTATTCATAGTGCCCAACCCTGGTGTTAAATGCCGTCTTCCATTCGTCCCCATCACGGATGCGAATCAGGTTGTAAGCCCCCCGCAGATCAAGTTTGGAAAACACCCTTGCTCCCCGTAGCCTATCAAACAGCTCTGATATCAGGGGCAGAGGATACTTATTCTTAACGGTGATGGTGTTAAGACCCCTGTAATCAATGCAAGGACGTAGTTCCCCACTCTTTCTGGACGAAGAAGAATCCCGCCCCCGCTGGTGACACTGACTTCCTAATGAATCCTCTTGCCAGATTTTTCCTGATGTATTGAGATATGGCCTCTGTCTCAAGGGAGAGATAGGGGATAGACTCGACCCCGGGGAGGCTCAGCACCAGGCAAGAGGTCAATAGGACAGTCATTGGGGCGATGCGGTGGAAGGGTCTCAGCCGCCTTTTTGGAGAACACGTCCGCATACTGTCGATAGTGTTTGGGGAGCGAGGAGAGATCAGCGGGAACCTCGGTGGAGGCAACCTGAACGCACTCCCTCACATGATTTACTCCACCCAATAATCCTCCCTGAGGACCACTCTATATGGGGGGAGTGGTACCGCAGCCAGGGGACCCCTAGAAGCACCTGGTCAATACCCTCGGGCATGACTAGGAGGGATATCGTCTCCTGATGAGATGGAGCCAATGAGAGTAACAAGGGGACGGTCTGGTGGGTTATCTGTGAGGGTAGAGTGGCGCCGTTCACCACTCTGACGGTGACTGGTGTAGACATCATAACCAGGGGTATAGCGTGCCGTTGAGCGAAGGCTGACGACATAAAATTGCCCTCTGCCCCAGAATCCACACAAACCTCCACCGCCAGAGTGGAAGAATCAAACTCAAGTGTCCCCTTAAAGGACAGCTTGGAGGAAAATATCGCTGATTCTAGTGCGCCACCTCCTACGGCCACTAGGTGCGAGCGTTCTCCCAGCTGCTGTGGGCCCCGGTTGGCAAGGTGACCGGACTGCCGGCAAACATGACAGCTCACAGGAGCTCGAGCGGACCGGGGCCTGGATCCCTCACGGGAAGCCCCCTGACGCTCGGATGCCCGATCGGAAGATTCCAGAGGTTTAGTATAACTAGGTGCCAACCTAAACCTCTGCCTACATTGGTCCCGCTCCAACCTTCGCTCGGCGAAGCGAAGATCTATACGGTTGGAGACAGTGATAAGCTCCTCCAGTGTAGCGGGAATCTCCCTGGTGGCCAGAGCGTCCTTCACATGGCCAGCCAAACCTCTCCAGAATGCTGGAATGAGGACCTTATCTGGCCACTCTAACTCTGAGTAACTCTGAGACCAGCGTCCGGAACTGGATGGCAAAGTGGCTGACCATGAGCGAGCCCTGTGACAATGCCAGCAGCCGGAGCGCGGTGTCATGAGTGACTCGTGGTCCCAGGAAGACCTGCTTCAGAGTGTCCAAGAACCGCGAGACACTCTGCACCACATGATCACCACGCTCCCACAGCGGTGTGGCCCACTCCAAAGCCCTGCCCGACAAGAGGGAAATAATAAATCCCACTTTAGCCCGCTCAGAGGGGAATCGTGCAGCCAGCAGCTCCAGCTGTATAGAGCACTGGCTTATGAAACCCCTACAAGAAGCACTATCACCCCAGAACTTCTCGGGCAGTGGGAGGTGGGACAAAGTCGGGGCAGGGATGGCTGTGGTCACAAGGGAGACAGCCTCTGTGGCTGCCTGGACAGTGACCGCAGTAACATCTGCAGCTGAGGCTGAACGCTCGAGAGCTGCCAACCTGCCCTGCAGCTGCCGGATGTACTGCAGCAGTCACTGTTCATCTGCCATTACTAGCCAGACCCTGGCGCTAGGATAATGTTAGGGCTGGCGGAACGCACCAAATTATAAAATAATAGTAGGTGCGTTCGCAGCCCGGGGTCCACCATGCAGAGGTGCTACACTGCTGCTAAGTAATGGCGGAAGAATTAAGCGGTGTGAAACCAGTCACACGTGGGTTACGTCACCCAATGTGAACAGGGGCGAACTCTGTTAATGCACAGAGCCGCACAACCGCTGAACGTAAATGCCGGAGCCTGTTAAGCTCACAGAGCCTGGCCAAAAGAGCACACAGTGTACGGTCACAGAACTCTACCCCAAGGACACGGGGTTAGAGTCCTTCTAGGCCCACTGAACGGGCGGCGTCGGTGCCGCGAACGCCGCTATAGACGCTGGCTATGGAGCACGTGCACTGAGGCATGCCGAGTCCCTGGTGAGGACTGATGCCTGACTCAACCTCTGTCCTACCTACGCCTAAGCCTGGGTGCTAGCAGGCTAGGCTGCACAACACATGCGTACCAAGGGTAGGAGTTTCTTAATGAGTCATTCACCAGAGACATTCATGCGTGCATACATCACTCACTCCACATAGTCTGTAAATACAGTCTTATCCTAGCGCATGGCCGAGCGGCCATGCGAACCTTTTATAGCCTCGAGCGTCCGGGACCTTCCTGGCTTCTAGGATGGGCCAATCTGAACAGGAGCAGGACCTGAGCATGTGACCTTCGATCTCCAATGGGAGATCACTCCACGGGCATGCTCAGTGGCCCGACATGGGGACTTAGTCCCTGGAGAATCTTGCTGCTGAGCAGCATGTATTGTCATAGCTGCGCCAGAGGTGGCGGCAGCAAGCAAACCCACGGAGCTGGTCTGGGCAGAGCGCCTGGACCGACGAGTTTGCTGAGCAACCTCCTCTGCGGCTGGAGAGGAATGGGAGACCGCTGGAAGTAAGGCTCAGGATTCTCGCTGTGCAGCGACAGAAATCCGACGCCTAACAACAACTATCCTATGAAATACCGTAATACAGTTAAATCCCGAATCAATGGAAATTTTAAGCCCCACTATAATTCCATTTGGTAATTTTTCCCAAACCTGTATGGCAATGCCCCCTTTAATTCAAATCTGTTTAAGCCCCATCTCTTTGGGGCCCCAATGCTTATTCGTTAAAAAGGGGCGTAACCTACCAGGTGCCATTTCTAATACTCATGTCTATAATTCTGATGTAGTAGAGAAGGCTTTGGGTGCTAGGGGCCAAATGTGACTGCTACTTACACTTGGGCTGAAATGGTTGGGGTTTATGTCAACCTCCCCCAAAAGTGGATGCTTCAGGGTGGAACATGGGTGTTCCCAGGAGAGATAGGGCATTCCCAGGAGGGCAAGAGGGTAGGACTTAGCCGCTTCAACAATCTCAACAATCGTTATGCAATTGACAGTCCTTCTTTAAAATTTTTAAAGGGTGTAAACCTAATTTTTTTTTTAAAAAATTGCCATTTCTTAGTAATTCTAAGGGTAGCCCGTTAGTGGGAACAGGGTGTAATCAACATTTTCTCAGATTTTTTTTTCCATATTTGTTGGGGTCTTTTATCCATATAGAGCCCACCCCACAAATATCTCAAAATCCATTTCATATAATTAATTTCGGAATAAGTTCTTTGCAATCCCACAAGAGATCTGGGCGATAACGATGTACTCCGATACCGAGTAAAAATCGTGGACTTATCACACGTGGCCTACATTCACAATCCGCAGTTCAGTGCTCCCCTAATAGAGAATTTGTAACATACAAAAATCTGACTATTTTGATTTTATTTTTATTTTTTAGCCCCAGCCTGATGCTGGGAAAGCAAAGGACTCTGGTGAGAAGAAGAAGAAAATTAAGAAAAAGGTGGATACGTCAAAGTTTATGACCCCTTACATTGCACACAGCAAGAAAATGCAAGACATGTTCAGTCAGGTGTGTACAGTATGTGGGTTGTAATGGATCTTGATCACACTATGGCTTAGTCCTTTTGGCCATTCTGTTAGCAGAAAGTCCAAAACTCAGTTGGCGTTTCGAAGACCAAAACTCTTCCTCAGGGCAAGTCACAAAGTTGACTTTGTGGTTTGTCCTGATGAAGCGCTTTGAACGTCGAAACACGTTGACTATTAATCCACATTTCTGGATATCAGTTATCTCTCATCCTTGATCCACTGGCGGCGCAGAACTAACCTTTTATTTCCATTTTGGCTCTGTCATAATGACAGAAACCTAAAAAAAGAACATCTGTAACCCTATTCTAAGCCAGTAGGGTCAGTGGGGCATGATTTTGATCTTTTATGACTGATCTGACGCAGCTTCACGGCGTCAATTATAAACGAAAGCCATGATCCAGCTTTGAACGGAGCCTGACATTACTCATAAATTCTTAATATTTATGCGTAATTTACAAAATTGCCTTAATGTGGAAATATATATAAAATGTTAAATTATTAGGGTGAGTGCGCCAAATTACCTGTTTATATTAACAAAAAACACTTTATCAACCTGACTCCAGATTTCAGTGGATTCTGTAAAAAGCTAAAAAATAAATTCCTTTAAAATCTGTACCTGCAAATTTTGCTGTAGATGGGCAAGTAAGTAATTGACCATGTACCTGAAGAAGTGGACAGGACGTCCACAAAACGCGTAGTTTTATAGCCCTGAATAAAGTATGCAACTCTTCTGAACCCAGCGGTTCCCTTGCCTGATTTTTGAGGAGCGCAGAATTATCGGCATCTTGAATATCCTGTCCAACTTTTCCATATCGTCAATTCTTAGAAAGAAATTGTAGGGTACGTCGTAAAACAATCACTGGAGAATATTGGTAAAACGTTAGGGAAATTGGTGTCATTCTAAATTTCTTATGTCTTAGAACAAATACAAAGAGAAATATGAAAAACAGAAGGGAGAGCCGATCGCCGTCACTACTGATACTCCCGAACTCAGGAGGATCAGGAAAGCCCAAAACCAGTTAAGTGAGGTATGTCAGTTCCTTCATAAAAGAAAATTCTTTACCATTGTGATACAAATGCAAGTATTAGATTCCGATTAACTTTGGATTAACATGGAATTTTCATAGATATGTGAAACTGACATCGGACAGATCTGAGATCAGTGTTGCATTACGTAGGCCAATGTGTCTCGTCTACAAATTATTTTGAGCTTAAAAATTTCGGGATGTTATTGACCCAGATCTACAAAGAACAAAACGTTCTTAAAAGGCGCCAGAGCGGTCTTATCCTGGGTTTTCAAGCATCAGAGTGGTTTTACTTGGGGTCTATAAGTGGATAAGTGGTCTTAATGGGTCATCAGAATTAACGTAAGCCATAATTTGGGTCTAAAAGTTGTCAATTGGTGGCTTTTTATGTATCTTTATGGGTTTTCGATAGTTCCTCACCTGTCATACAAGTATCCAAATAGGCTTGCTCACACTCTGCAAATATCACAATAGTTTAATTTTATGTTCACAAGTATATGAGTGCTCTTGCATGGTCTACAAGTGTCAGAATAGTCTAAATTTGGGTCTAAAAGTTTATAGATGTTCATACGTGGGAGCTTTTAACAGCATGGTCTTATTCATGGTCTACAAGCATCAGAGTGGTCTTATTGATGGTCCACAAGCATCAGAGTGGTCTGGTCTTAGTGATGGTCCACAAGTATCAAAGTGGGCCTGCAAAGTATAGGAGTGATCTTACCCAGGTCTACAAGTATCAGAATTATTTAATTTTGAGTCTAAGTATTATAAGGGTCTTATTGGGTCAGCAAAATAATCTTAATTAGCTCCTAAAACTATATGAGTTTATATTTGGGTGTTTTAAGTATCAGGGTGGTTTTGTCCAGGGTCTGCAAGCATCAGAACATGTGACATATGTCCCCCACCTTAGTAAACTGTCTGTTATTTGGTTTTCCATCCTGTCATAGGTGAAGTATCGTATGGATGGTAATACTGTCAGAACTAATTGTCACGTTGATGAAAAAGCCAGAGATATAGAGCATGCTAAAAAGGTCTCTCAACAAGTGAGCAAGGTAAGTGATCCACACTTCAGTGAGCATGTGCTTCCTTCGTAATGATTCCTATCTCAGCGGGAATCTGCCTCCTGTCTAGTGGTCACTATCTCAGCCGACTTGTTCTTCCTCTCTAGTGATCCCTATCTCAGCCAGCATGTGTTTCATCTCTAATGATCCCTATCTCAGCCAGCATGTTCTTCCTCTCTAATAGTCCCTATCTTAGCCGGCATGTGCTTTCTCTAGTGGTCCCTATCTCAGCCGGCATGTGCTTTCTCTCTAGTGATCCCTATCTCAGCCAGCATGTGTTTCATCTCTAGTGACCCCTATCTCAGCCTACATGTTCTTCCTCTCTAATGGTCCCTATCTTAGCGGGCTTGTGCTTTCACTAGTGGTCCCTATCTCAGCCGGCATGTGCTTTCTTTCTAGTGATCTCTATCTCAGCCGGCATATGCTTTCTCTCTAGTGATCCTTATCTTAGCCGGCATGTGCTTTCTCTCTAGTGATCCCTATCTTAGCTGGCATGTGCTTCATCTCTAGTAGTCTCTATCTTAGCCAGCATGTCCTTTCTCTCTAGTGATCCCTATCTCAGCCGGCATGTGCTTTCGCTCTAGTGATCCCTATCTCAGCCGGCATGTGCTTTCTCTCTAGTGATCCCTATCTTAGCTGGCATGTGCTTCATCTCTAGTAATCTCTATCTTAGCCAGCATGTCCTTTCTCTCTAGTGATCCCTATCTCAGCCGGCATGTGCTTTCGCTCTAGTGATCCCTATCTTAGGCAGCATGTCCTTTCTCTCCAGTGATCCCTATCTCAGCCGGCATGTGCTTTCTCTCTAGTGATCCCTATCTCAGCTGGCATGTGCTTTCGCTCTAGTGATCCCTATGTCAGCCGGCATGTGCTTCCTCTCTAATATCTCACTTGTCGTTACACATTAAAATGACTTGATATTTTGTACTTTTAGATTCTGTACAAGCAAAATTGGGAAGATACTAAGGAAAAGTACCTGTTACCCCCTGATGCTCCTGAACTTGTTCAGGCTGTAAAAAATTCTTCATTGTTCAGCAAGGCAAGTGTTGCCATATTGTTAAATCCCTTTATTTTTCACACGAAGGACCATTGTTGCTTTATGTTATGGGAGGTGAGGTCCATGTTCTGTCCAAGGCATGAAAGTCCAACCTTTAAAGTTTTTTTTCTCCATCCGTTCTCTAGAAACTGTACACAGCAGATTGGGAGGAGGACAAGACGACGTATTTTCCTTACTCGGACAGTCCAGAACTTAGGAGAGTTGCTCAGGCTCAGAAATCTTTGAGTGATGTAAGTATATCGGGGAGACTGCTCTAACTAATGTCATGTATTGCATCATTAAATATCCTTGGATTCAGAGTTGCCACTGCTGCCCTAGGCAGCTGCCTGGTCTGCCTGCCCCTAACGCCGGCCCTGGCTGCAATCTTCGTATGTTTAATGTACCGTATATCTGCTTTTTCCACTGACGATGAAAGCAAAATTCTCAATTTGTCTTTTCTTCAGAAGTTACTTAATAAATTTCCATCCTTCACAGATCAATTACAAGAAGGGTCACGATGAGCAAAAGCTTCAGTTCACCTCCCTGGCTGATCGACCGGACATTGAGATGGCCAAGAAAGTGTCCCAGCAGCTGAGTGACGTACGATATTCTAATTCAGTTTTTCTATGTAGATAGAAACCCTAGTAAATGTTGAATGGAAAGCAGCTGCTCCCCTTATCTAGTCTAGGCACTGCACCCTGGGAAAAAGATATGTAAATTAGCTCTCCTCCTCCTGTCAAGGCAGTGGAAGATTTTCTTGACTCATCATCGGGAAGTCACTGACATCACCAAAATCGGGACTTTGTTTTATAGTCTGAGAGCAACATAATATAAGGTCTGAGAACCTGATTCCAGGGATGTGTCACTTACTGGACTGTGTTTTTCTGTTTCAATAAAAACAGTGTTTTATCAGCAGGAGATTATCACTAGAGAACTAGGCGCCTCGTGCCTCCTAGTCCAACCCAACCCCACCACTGATTAGCAGCTTTCTGTCCATGTATATTGTCCACAGACAGCTACCAATCATTGGTGGGGTACTGGCGATAGCCACACTATATTTGTCTCAACTATCACTTCATTCAACCGCGCCCTTCAGGGCCATATTCTTTGGATCAATAAGGACCCCAGTCATGGGAACCTCAGCAATAAGCACTTTATCACCTACCATTCAGATAGGTGACAAGTCATTAAATTGCGACATCCCTGTTAATGTTAATAATATAAATCACCAGCTAAGTGGATTATATTTACATGTTTCAGGCTCAGCTGCCCTTAATCGTCATGGTTAAGGGCAGTTCTACCTGGGACATTTAGACTGGGTCAATGTGGTGTCTTATTCATGGAATTACTTTTGCAATATGGATTTCTTGCTTTTATATCTGCCTTGTACGGATATTAGCTAAACAAAGATTAATGAAGGAGCCTTAATATTTCTTCCATTATTAAGTGGGTCTCAATATGGTTTCAAGCACTAGAACCACTTTTGGGTTATTCCACTTTTGACTAACCATTATAATTGCCATAAGTTTTGACTATTAGTCTTCATCTTTTCTAATGGACACTTTATAGGATTCTCTGAGTTAAGAAAAAAAAAAGAAATGACCCCAAAATGGTCATGTTGTTTAACCAGTGGGACCACCCTACAAGTTTTCCTCCTTAAAGACATTTTTGAGGAAAAACTAGAGAAATTTTTATTTTTCCTTTGCCCTCTTACCTACATTCTTTCTTACTGTTATATATATATATATATATATATATATATATATATTGCTTTTACTGTGTTCATCACGTCCTCTTTTCTTTCACTATATAATATTGTTTCTTACCCAACAGATAAAATACCGTGAGGACTACGAGAAGAAAGTCAAAGGCAAATGGAGTCAGACTCCTTGCTATGAAGTTGCAGTTGCGAGAATGAATGCCGACAACCTGAGCGATGTGAGCACGTTACACTATAAGGCTCCTACCGTAATACGATTAAAAAGTAAGTGAACCCTTATAAATGTTTTCATTTTTTATACCCACAGAGGAAATACACAGAAGAATTCGAGAACATTAAAGACCAAATCTACTTCATGCAGACTGAAACTCCAGAGTATAAGATGAACAAGAAAGCCAGGAACAACGCTAGCATGGTAAGAGGACGACTCGGTGACCACCGCGTCTACAGATCTCTATACAGTCATTGTATAATGGTATCAAGGGTCAGCGGAGCCTATTCCCCAAAGGCCAATGTAAAGTGAGCACAGATCCAGACGTTATGGACTCTCGTACCTCCATGGCTTATGCATTACCTAAGAGGGTGCTCCACTATGGACAAAACCAACATGATACATGATAAAAAGGTCCATTGCATTTTATCCTTCTTATTTTTATAGGTGAAATACAAGGAAGATTATGAGAAGGCCAAGGGACCCACAGGTTACCACACTCTTCCCGCCACAGAAAACCCATTACTGCGGCAACTCAGAACTGCTGGAAATGCCCTAAGTGATGTAAGTAAAGCGGAAAAACTGGATGCAGTGACATTATTACTAAATCTACATACATAACAACGTTTCCTTCCTTCTATCTACTATCTATCTATCTATCTATCTATCTAAAAAATAATAAAAATAGGCAGCACTCCAAATTAAATGTGAAAAAATTGGATACTTTACTGATCCACTTTTTTCACATTTAATTTGTGCCTATTTTTTTATTTTTTATTTTATTAACTCGGTTGTTTGGACACTGCCGAAAAGGTTTTGCACCAATTGTATAATTTTGGTAGTGCTGCCCTTTTTTTTTTATCTATCTATCTATCTATCTATCTATATATCTATCTATCTATCTATCTATCTATCTATCTATCTATCTATCTATCATTTATGTATCTATCATCTATCTATCTACCTATCTATCTATCTATCTATCTATCTATCTATCATTTATGTATCTATCATCTATCTATCTATCATCTATCTATTATCTAAGTATCTATAATAAAAAAGTGAAAAAGAAGCACAAAAGAAAGAAAAAACAACGGGTGCAGGCTTTCCACGTTTCGGTCCCCACCCCCTTCTTTCGACCGAAACGTTGCTGTATGGGCACATAGCCAGATGGGCCAATAAACATCACTCTAATTGAAGTCTCCATGGTGTGCTGCTTTCATCTTTGATGGACTATCTATCTATCTATCTTCTATATATCTATTATCTATCTATCTATCTAAATAGAAAAAAATCAGGCAGCACTCCAGTTAAAGGGAAAATTGTGGACTTTGATCCAGCGCCAAGTGGTGCAACGTTTCGACCTCACAGCACGGTCTTTGTCAAGCACAGTGTTACCATAGAATAGTGCACTTTTTATACATATCTCTTCAATTTACCAATATACAAAAATTAGCATATATTAAATATAAATCATAATCAAAGTGTATGAAAATTACATTGCAGTAAATATGAGAACCATCATAGTGTTTACATATATAAGGTGCATGTTAGAGTGCAAAAAATTATATCCAGCCGTACCTACAATCATTGATACAGCTATGACATATTTTATGTCTGTCTGTCTGTCTGTCTATCTTTCTATCTATCATTATCTATCTATCTATCTAATATCTATCTATCATGTATCTATCATCTATCTATTATCTATCATCTATCTATTTATCGTCTATCATCTATTTTTATCTATATATGTCTACCTATATATTTCTCTTGACATACTTTATTTCTGTTTTCTTTTTCCAGAAATTGTATAAGGCGTCCTACGAGAAGGCCAGAGGATCTAGTATTAACTACTGTGACACCCCCAAGTTTCAGCTTGATAACGTCCTGAAGAAGTATACTGATGTGAGTACCTATCGGGGCTTAATTTCTCTGTGTATGACCTGGCAGGGTACAATGGGGACATCTCTCGCCCGCACTCCGTGACTCCACAGATGGAGCACAAACCTTGGAATCGCTGCTGCTATGGTGTTACTTACTTACGGTGTTATTTGGGCACCATATGACGGTGGTAATGAGGCACTATGTCATTTTTATAAACTGAATGGATATATTTTCCACAACGGTAGTGGGGGAAATCAATAGTAAAATGGATATCACTGCACTTAAATCCATTGTTCTGTATTTCAGCTGAAATATAAGGATCACTATCAGAGGAACATCCAGGGACATTACATCGGCAGCTACGAAGATCCTTACATGCTTCATTGCGCCAAAGTCTCCAACTTAAGAAGTGATGTACGCGTCCATAAGACAAAGCACTAAATATTGATGACCTTTTCCGACTTAAAACATTTTTCATAATTTCCTTTTTATAACAGAAAAATTACAAAGCCGACTATGAAGACGACAAGACCAATTTTTACTATCCCCAAACCATCACCCCCGAATATGAAGCGGTCAAGAAGTTAGAGCAGTGTAAAGATGTAAGTCTTCTAAAGGATACCTAGCCCATATTTTAATCTATATAGTTAATTTTATATCCTGATTATGACTGAAATTAGAAGCAAGGGTTTAATCACCAGGGTGTTCCAGGCATGGAGCTTGGAGGGACCCAGGAGGAGACCAGTGCTATAAATGATGTATGAAAGTTTGGGGGCCTTTACAGGCTTTTCACTGGAACTTCAAGTTATATTTTGTACATAACGATCCATTGATCGACACCTAATCTTCCTTGCTCACTAGGAACAGTGCCATACTTTTACTAGTGGCTACATCTGGTATTGCAATTCAGTCTCATTGACTTTGAATAGGCCTGAGTAAGTCTGAGCTGTAATACCACAGGCAACCACTATTAAAAGTATGGAGCTGTGTCTGGAGGCGCTTGTTGGAGCTCAGCCCCTTTCCTGATTGATTGGTGAGTTGAGAGACCGATCCCCTCTGATCTGATATTGATGGCCTGTCCTAAAACTTTCAATTTTGTTAAGCTGGAGAACCCCTTTAATAATTTTTTTTAGGATACTATTGGTGTTCTCAAAGAAAAAAAAATTGCTCTAGCTTTTTTTTCTCTCAGAAACAGGGTCTCTATAATCCAATGGCCACGTCTGGTATTGCCACTCATTGCTTGTGAAGTGAATGGGCAATAGCTGTAATACCAGACAGAGCCTACGGACAAGAGTGGTGCTGTTCCATTAATTAAAATGATAGAATATAGACTCTTTTTTTAATTAACCAAATAAAACCCCTTTTAAATTTTTAAGTTGGCAGTAAACATCAGATGAAAATCTGCAGTACTAATTTTCATTGAATTGGAGCAAATTAGTGAGCGGTGAAAAAAAAAAAAAAAAAATATATATATATATAAAACAAAAGAATAAAAAAATTCTAAACAGATTGATGGGGGTCCTGGGTCCTGAGACCCTCATGGACAGCGCAAAAGTCCTCTTAGAAGTGCACTGCTCAGGAAACAGGAGGGCACCTAATGATCTGCTCACAATTAAAGGGCATAAAACATATAAAAAATATCCCCAAAGTTTAGTTACTGTTTAATAAAATGTTGATTTCAGCCGTGTGATAAAGAATTTACTGTTGTAATCATTGATCGTCCTAATTTAGATAACTGTTCTTTTTCCAGTATGTCTACAAGAAACACCCCGATACGATTAAGTTCACTCAGGTGACTGATTCCCCAGTACAGGTCCAAGCCGAAGTGAATTCCAAGCAGCTCAGTGATGTAAGTATCGACCATCACCTTGGGCTGAAGATAATCCATTATAAGAGAAAACGCCAGGGCCAAAATACATGTAATATAGAATGACAGCCGGTGTGTAATATAGAATGACAGTCGGTGTGTAATATAGAATGACAGCGGGTATGTAATATAGAATGACAGCCGGTGTGTAATATAGAATGACAGTCGGTGTGTAATATAGAATGACAGCCGGTGTGTAATATAGAATGACAGCCGGTGTGTAATATAGAATGAGAGACGGAGTGTAATATAGAATGACAGCCGGTGTGTAATATAGAATGACACCAGTTTGTAATATAGAATGACAGCCGGTGTGTAATATAGAATGACAGCCGGTGTGTAATATAGAATGACAGCTGGTGTGTAATATAGAATGACAGCCGGTGTGTAATATAGAATGACAGTCGGTGTGTAATATAGAATGACAGCCGGTGTGTAATATAGAATGACAGCAGTTTGTAATATAGAATGACAGCCGGTGTGTAATATAGAATGACAGCCGGTGTGTAATATAGAATGACAGCAGGTGTGTAATATAGAATGACAGTCGGTGTGTAATATAGAATGACAGCCGGTGTGTAATATAGAATGACGGCCGCTGTGTAATATAGAATGACAGTCGGTGTGTAATATAGAATGACAGTTGGTGTGTAATTTAGAATGACGGCCGGTGTGTAATATAGAATGACAGTCGGTGTGTAATATAGAATGACAGCCGGTGTGTAATATAGAATGACGGCCGCTGTGTAATATAGAATGACAGTCGGTGTGTAATATAGAATGACAGTTGGTGTGTAATATAGAATGACAGTCGTTGTGTAATATAGAATGACAGTCGGTGTGTAATATAGAATGACAGTCGGTGTGTAATATAGAATGACAGCCGGTGTGTAATATAGAATGACAGTCGGTGTGTAATATAGAATGACAGCCGGTGTGTAATATAGAATGAGAGACGGAGTGTAATATAGAATGACAGCCGGTGTGTAATATAGAATGACAGTCGGTGTGTAATATAGAATGACAGTCGGTGTGTAATATAGAATAACAGCTGGTGGGTAATATAGTATGACAGCCGGTGTGTAATATAGAATAACAGTCGGTGTGTAATATAGAATGACAGCCAGTGTGTAATATATAATAGCAGCTGGTGTGTAATATAGAATGACAGTCGGTGTGTAATATAGAATGACAGTCAATGTGTAATATAGAATGACAGTCGGTGTGCAATATAGAATGACAGTCAGTGTGTAATATAGAATGACAGTTGGTGTGTAATACTGAATGACATCTGGTGTGTCATATAGAATGACAGTCAGTGTGTAACAAAGAATGAGAGACGGAGTGTAATATAGAATGACAGCTGGTCTGTAATATAGAATGACAGCCGGTGTGTAATATAGAATGAGAGACAGAGTGTTATATAGAATGACAGTCGGTGTGTAATATAGAATGACAGTCGGTGTGTAATATAGAATGACAGCAGTGTGTAATATAGAATAACAGCTGGTGGGTAATATAGAATGATAGCCGGTGTGTAATATAGAATGAGAGACGGAGTGTAATTTAGAATGACAGCCGGTGTGTAATATAGAATGACAGCCGGTGTGTAATATAAAATGACAGCCAGTGTGTAATATAGAATGACAGTCAATCTGTATTATAGAATGACAGTCGGTGTGTAATATAGAATGACAGTCAGTGCGTAATATAGAATGACAGCCGGTGTGTAATATGGAATGACAGCCGGTGTGTAATATAGAATGACAGCCAATGTGTAATATAGAATGACAGCCGATGTGTAATATAGAATGACAGTCGGTGTGTAATATAGAATGACAGCCAATGTGTAATATAGAATGACAGCCGATGTGTAATATAGAATGAGAGACGGAGTGTTATATAGAATGACAGTCGGTGTGTAATATAGAATGACAGCAGTGTGTAATATAGAATAACAGCTGGTGGGTAATATAGAATGACAGCCGGTGTGTAATATAGAATGAGAGACGGAGTGTAATTTAGAATGACAGTCGGTGTGTAATATAGAATGACAGCCGGTGTGTAATATAGAATGACATCCGGTGTGTAATACAGAATGACAGCCAATGTGTAATATAGAATGACAGCCGATGTGTAATATAGAATGAGAGACGGAGTGTTATATAGAATGACAGTCGGTGTGTAATATAGAATGACAGCCGGTGTGTAATATAGAATGACAGTCAGTGTGTAATATAGAATGAGAACCGGTGTGTAATACAGAATGACATCTGGTGTGTAATATAGAATGACAGTCGGTGTGTAATATAGAATGACAGTGTGTAATATAGAATGACAGTCGGTATGTAATACAAAATGACATCTGGTGTGTAATATAAAATGACAGCCGTGTTGTAATATAAAATGACAGCCGGTGTGTAATTTAGAATGACAGCCGGTGTGTAATATAGAATGACAGTCGGTGTGTAATATAGAATGACAGCCGTGTGTAATTTAGAATGATAGCCAGTGTGCAATATAGAATGACAGTCGGTGTGTAATATACAATGACAGCCAGTGTGTAATATAGAATGACAGCCGTTGTGTAATATAACATGACAGCAGGTGTGTAATTTAGAATGACAGCCGGTGTGTAATTTAGAATGACAGCCGGTGTGTAATATAGAATGACAGTTGGTGTGTAATATAGAATGAGAGCCGATGTGTAATATAGAATGACAGTCAGTGTGTAATATAGAATGAGAGCCGGTGTGTAATACAGAATGACATCTGGTGTGTAATATAGAATGACAGCCGTTGTGTAAAATAAAATGACAGCCGGTGTGTAATTTAGAATGACAGCCGGTGTGTAATACAGAATGACAGCCAGTGTGTAATACAGAATGACAGCCAGTGTGTAATATAGAATGACAGCCGGTGTGTAATACAGAATGACAGTCGATGTGTAATACAGAATGTCAGCCATTGTGTAATATAGAATGACAGCCGGTGTGTAATATAGAATGAGAGCCGGTATGTAATATAACTGCAAAAAATAAAAATAAAAAGAGGGGGAGCGCACTAAGGCGGGAAATGAGGGACACCAGCATGTTTAACAAAGGTAATCCACTCACCTGATGTGGTTGTGAAGGGTCACAACCACCTAAGGAAGTTTTGGCCGCCGCAGATCCCGGGATGCAGATAAAACAATAGAGAAGAGAAAAGCCGGGGTTTGTCCCTGCTAGACCACAGGGAACCAACCGAAGATGCAAGCAAACCTTTATTCACATTCAAGCCAATGCGTTTCATGGCCTCCTGGCCACTTCATCAGGGCAGCAATGTGAATAAAGGTTTGCTTGCATCTTCGGTTGGTTCCTTATGGTCTAGCGTGGACAAACCCCCGCTTTTCTCTTCTCTATTGTTTTTTTTGGTATGTAATATAGAATGACAGTCGGTGTGTAATATAGAATGACAACCGGTGTGTAATATAGAATGAGAGCCGGTGTGTAATATAGAATGACAGTCGGTGTGTAATATAGAATGAGAGCCGGTGTGTAATATAGAATGACAGCCGGTATGTAATACAGAATGACAGCCGGTATGTAATACAGAATGACAGTCGGTGTGTAGTAGAGAATGACAGCCGGTGTGTAATACAGAAGACTTTTTTTATGCTTATTCAATTGTTATAATGATTTTCCTTTGTTTGTTTTAGCTCAATTATAAAGCGAGACATGAAGAGGAGAAAATGAAATGTTCTATTCCTGCAGATTCTCCTTTCATCCTCCAGTCCAGAGTGAATGCATATAACCTCAGTGATGTAAGTAAAATCCTATTATCTCCTATTTATCAATGGATTTTACCCAGGCACTAAACTTTTGAGTTACACACAGAACATACATCCATAGACTATTGATGTTGTGAAGACGACGCCAAAATTAGCGTTTGATCCCAACACTATGTTATGAGCAGTTTTGATTAACAAATTGACATAAATTTATGTATTCATTTATTTTTTGTTTTTATATAAATATTAGCTGCAACTTTCTGGATTTTCACTTTTTCTTTTTTCACTTTGCAGAAATGGTACAAATATGACTGGGATAAATCCAAGGCAAAGAAATTTGATATTAAGATTGATGCTATTCCTTTGGTGGCGGCAAAAGCAAATCGTAAGAAAGCCAGCGACGTAAGTAATATTTGTGTCATATATACACATGTTATGCAGTTTTCTTCAGCATCTGTTTACTATGAAAAATAACTATAAAAGTGCTCAAAAGATTATACAATTTCCCTCAAAATTATTTTGAAAGATTTTGTTATTAATTATTGTTTTGTTGTGTTTTTAGAGTCTTTATTCCTTAGGACATTATTTTCTCATTTGCAGGCACTTACATTCCCTAATTCCTTTATTTGCAGGTGGAATATAAGAAAGATTATGAGCGCAACAGAGGAAAGATGATTGGAGCTCTTAGTATTCAAGATGACCCCAAGATGCTGCACTCTGTTAAAGTGGCTCACAATCAAAGTGATGTAAGTCCATTTATATCAATGCCACGGTGTGTTCCTATTTGCCCATCCGTTATCAGGCACCTGAGGCTTGATGTGTTGTGAACTTTTGGTTCAATATAGCTACACCAAGATTTTTTAACATCTTTTAATATATAATGAAATGTGCTTATTGCATACATAGAACACAGAGTGTCTCCTACGCAAAGATCTCGTAGACCCTCACCTTATAGTTAAGGCTACAACCCTCTCCCATCACTCACTACTTGATCAATCCTGCTAATCATCTGTTGGAGTAGAGGGTTGGATGACAATCTGGTTTCCTTCTTCTCTGGTTAAACTACCCGACGCACATGCTCAAATCCCACCTACACAGTCATCTATTGACGTGAAGTATGGCATCACACTCTGATATATTCTATTCTGGTTCAAACCACCCATGAAGATGCGGAAACCTGGGCTGATCCCACACACTCTAAAGGTTCCTTTGAAGTTGCATGGTTGCTTTTATGGAGTATTCTCCACAAATATCTCTATTTACTCTTGCTGAAACCCCCAAAACATCTGTTGCCATGAATAGAGTTGAGTGAAACAGGTCGGCCAAATTCATAAGTCGCCGACTTATGGCAAAGTCGGGTTTCGCCGACCGAAACCCGACCATAGCGTGAAGTCGGCCATGCGGTCGGCAAAACGAGCGCCAAAGTCGGATTTCCCAGAATGCTTGCATGTGACATTTTTCAGCCACTGAGCAAAGACGTACACTGTGGGCAACGAAATGACTTGTGCAGCGTCCAGGGAGAGAGAGAGAGTTTTCGCGCACTGTAAAAAAGTGGTCCGTCATGTAGGTGTGTTTACTGTCCTCCACTCCCTGTCGACTTTGATGCCCCATTGACTTGCATTGTGTTTCGTGTTTCAGTTGGACCTTCGACTTTTCACGACAGTCGGCTGAATTCATTCGACTCGACTTTTGAGAAAGTCGGGTTTCATGAAACCCGACTCGACCCTAAAAAAGGCAAAGTCGCTCATCTCTAGCCATGAAGGGTAGGAAAACCCTCTGGTTTCTTTTTCTTAAGTTAACACCACCCATGAGGATGCAGAAAACTGGTAGTTTTCCACCGCTTTCATGATGATTGGTGCATCTTTAGTGTATTATCGAAAACCATCTCTCACCATCTCCTTCCTCAATCACCATTCTCGTTCTCATTTATTGGAGTGAAGGGTGGGACTAAACTCTGATTTCCTTTTCTCAAGTTCACACCACCCATGAGGATGCAGAATCCTGTGGTTGGTTCCATGCCCTCCACAGGTTCCATTGAAGATGCTTCACTACACTTATAGTGTATTCTTCACAACAATTATCCCACCATCTCCTTGCTTAATCACCCCCCTGCCATCTCATGTGTGGAGGGGGAAGGAACAATACTCTTCTCAAGTTCACACCACCCATGAAGATGCAGAAACCTAGGGTTGTTCTCCCACCCTCTTTAGGTCCCTTAGAAGATGCTTAGCTGCCTCTATAGTGTATTCTTCACAACCATTTTCCACCATCTCCTTACTCAATCACCCTCCCCCAATGTGAAGGGTGGGACAACAATGTGGTTTCTGCTTCTCAACTTCACACCTTCCATGAGGATGTAAAAACCACAAGGTTGTGTCCCACACCCACCAAAGAATCGTGGCTACTTTTGTGGTGTATTCTGCCATGTAAAGTAACGTACTTTACAAAAGACAGACTTTTATATAACACTATGACCCTTATCAATGTACCCTGCTTTGTTAATGATTGATTTTTCATGTTTTTTTTTTATAGATCGAATATAAAAAGGATTACGAAAAAATAAAGACTAAATATGCAGCACCTCTGGATATGATCCCAGTGCAACTGGCAAAGAAAGCTCAATCTATTGCCAGCAATATTGATTATAAGCGTCTAATCCATTCGTATTTCTACCCTCCTGATAGTGTCAGCCTATCATCAGCCAAGAAAGCCTACACTATTCAGAGTGATGTAAGTAAACCAAATCAGCCCATTGCCATGTTACATCATTTTGGAGGGTCTCATATCAGTTTTTTGGGGATCTTGGTTAAAAAAAAATCTTTTTAAAGATTCCAGGATTTGGTTTATTTATTACAGGTTTCACGTCATTCACCTTCTTTATCTTCCAGATTGATTATAAATCAGACTTTAACAGCTGGGTAAAAGGCTGTGGTTGGGTGCCATATGGATCCATGGATGTCGAAAAGGCCAAGAAGGCTGCACAGATACTTGATGAGGTGATTGTATTATAATTTACTGATTGTTTTATTTCTGAGGTTTTTCTTTTAGAAAAAGTCCTATTAAATAGGGTTGTATAAATGCATAAATCAATCCTGCAGCTTTCTTCATGTTCAGAACAAGTCCTCCTTAGGTGATGTAGTTTTACTTCTTTGTCAATGGAACATCAATACTGCTCAGCATCTGTTACTATTGTGAGGTTGTCAGGGTGGTAGTCATGGCAGGGGGCTAATGTTCTGGTACACCCTGGCACCTCTCAAAGAAATTACAAAGTCCCATCCGCTGTGTGATGTTTGCGCAGTGCAAGTCACTCACTTTTAGGTTAGAGTCCCGCTCAGGTTGTAGCGTCCTGGTTTCAGACATCATCACACACTGATTGACAAAGTCCAAGTTCATTTTCAACAACATAACTTTACTCAGCACGTCCAGTTCGGTCACAGGCATCGCACAGTAATCCTAATTGATCATATATCCTTTCCTCTGTGCTGTCCATTGTTCTCCTAAAATTCTTTGTTCCAGTACCGTACTCTCCGGTACCACAACCTCCCAACTAGCCAAACTAGTTTGTGCCTGGGGATCTCCGCCCGTTTTCCCCTTCGAGTGCGACATCAAGGAAGGCCCTTTCCAACCTTTTCCAGACCATAGGTCTTGGACGTTTTGGGATTTCCCACTGAACCTAGCTGCTATTATTCTCTTGCTGCACTTGTCCCCTCGTGTTCGTGTGACTTTTGGCCTTGAGACCCTGGATTGCTGGGCTCCTCTTAACCTTGCTCCTGCAGCGACCTTACTTCTCTTGATCCCATTCTCTAACTGACTAAACCCAGGACGTGTCTCAACTATCACTACCCTGGCCCCTCCTAACCTGGAAATCCCCTATTTCTTAACCAGTTCTTATGCTAACCTTATCTAATCTCCTAATTTACAGTGGCCCCCACTGTACTGAACCGTATATTGCCCATTACTATTACTAAACCTTAAGGCCCCGTCACACACAGGGATCTCGCTAGCGAGATCGATTTTGTGATGCCACAGCGATCTCGCCAGCAAGATCACTGTGTGTGACGGGGATCAGCGACCGTCCCCCCTGCCGGGTATCGCTGATCGAGCTCGATCGGCCTGGGACATTTTTTGATCGCTGGTCTCCCGCTGGCCAGCACGCATCGCTGCGTGTGGCAGCGAGAGACCAGAAATCAGCGACGCTGGACGCTGGTTTCTAATGTAAACATCGGGTAACTAAGAGCCGCGCGGCTTTTAGATACCCGATGTTTACCTTGGAAACCAGCGTGTACGCCAGTTTCCAAGGTAAACAGCGGGTATCCAAGAGCCGCGGCTCCTGGATACCCGATGTTTACATTAGAAACCAGCTTGCTCGCTGGTCCTGATCGCTGGAGGGGCTGTCTATGTGACAGCTCACCAGCGATCAGCCTGACGATGTCCCAGCGATCCCATCCATGTCGGATCGTTGGTGGGATCGCTGGGACATCGTTATGTGTAACGGGGCATTTACTCTTATACTGTATCTCCATATCGCTATCCCTAGTCCATAAAGATATATAACTTACACATTACACAAACATTAAAACATTATTTAGCATCTTACTACACAATAAAACATCACAGCATAATATACCATTTTACTCATAAAAAGTACCCGCTTTATTAGGAAGGAATGCGAAGGGATGCAGGGCAAGACTTGACCCCCAACACACCCCTTACATTAGCTAAGCTTTTGACACAATCCGATCATGCTAAAGCCTAAATTCATTAACAAAACTGAACTTCTGACATACTAACAGATACAATATGCCGTGTTATATGATTGTTGTCATTGTCCTTAATGACATTTTGGTAATTTAATTAATTTTCCTAAGTGACACACCCTATTGTTCCAAATTAAAAACTCACTTATGTGGTCGTGAAGTTTAGTCTATTACCGAACAGTACATTTGTTGTAACTGACACTAATTCACACAGTGAACTGACAGTAAACAATGCAGGGAAGGTACACCCATAAAGAGCACAGAACAGGAAGTCTCCACCCAGAACGAGAACAGGGGAAGGGAAGCTCCACCCAAGAGGAGAACAGGAGTAAGGAAGCTCCATCCATCTAGAGAACAGATTAAAAACGTCACCTATAAACAGAAGAGCACAAAAAAGCTCCACCAATTTAGAAAACAGGACAGGGAGGTTTATATCTGGAAGAGAAGGAGGAAAGGTAAGCTCCACCCATGAAGAGAACAGAGCAAGAACTTCAGCCATATAGAGAACAGTGCAAGGACGCTTCTCCGATGAATAAAATAGGACAGGGAAGTTCAAATCTGGAAAAGGACAACTAAAAGAAGGTTCAACCTGGGAAGCGAACAGGGCAGGCTCTCTATCCTTTAAGAGGACTGGACAGTGAGGCTCCACCAATGCAGAAAACAGGGCAGAGGGGTTCAACCCTTGAGGAGAACAGTCAAGAGATCTCCACCTATGAAACAAGCAACAGTTATAGAACATGGCCTTCATTGAGGTACCTTAACTTGAGGATGGAAGATTAAAGAGAAAGGTTGTAAATATGATTACAATGAATTTTATATCAGTCACGGTTAGTGTATGTTGTAGAATTTGGTGAATTTTAGTCATAGTCATTGGCAGCAACACTGTACCACCAGGTTTACCTTTTTATCTTGTCCTTTTTTTGGGGAAAATATTAAAGATGAAGCTCCACAATAGATCTGCAGTATCATATTATTAACATTATACTTCTTTTCTAGAAAAAATATCGCCAGCATCCAGATACTATTAAATTCACTTCAGTGGACGACGACCCGGTTCTGGTTCAAGCTAAACTCAATCAGAAACAGAGAAGTGATGTAAGTATCTCCTAATGAATGCCGTCATTAAGGACGCTAGATAAACTTTTCTCTGAACAGATATTTCCACTGACTTATGAGATATTTTCCCCATTTTTTCTAGATTCTTTATAAAGCAGAAGGAGAGAAGGTTATTCACAAATACTCCTTACCTGCTGATGTCCCAGAATTAATACAAGCCAGGGTGAATGCTTATAATCTCAGCGATGTAAGGATCTCAGCTTCTATACTCATCAGACACAGGCTTAGGGACCTTCAAATCTACAATTATAATTTATTTATTATTATTTATTTTTTTTAGAATTATTACAAACAAGGATTAGAAGAATTAAAGACTAAAGGATATGACCTTAAAGTTGATGCAATCCCAATTAAGGCTGCTAAAGCTGCAAGGAAGGCCGCCAGTGATGTAAGTGGTCCGCATGTTTTATCTTCTATTATCCTTATCCAAATGGTTAACCGGTCCTAACTGTATAACCCTGACTATTTTAAAGTTCCCATGCAAATGTGTGCCAAAACCGATGTAAGATCTGTAATAAATAATCCAAATCCTGGTATCTTAACTCCGTCAGTGGTCTCCTTGAATAGCATGGCAGATAGTTTCGACTTGCCTTGTTTTTGGAGTCTGCTGATTGACTGGTCTGCTCACATGTCCCTCCATCAATGGCCCTATGCCACAGCGGGGAGCCAAGTTCAGCATCACTTCTGAAATTAGATGATTGGTTCTGCTGTGGGAAATATATTATATGATTCACTAAATTAAATATATGCTTCCTAAATATCAGTAGCCTAAGGGGTAACGTTTCTCCTTGTGGAGAGTGACAAGCCAAGCCTGGCATGTCAGAGTGAGGAGACTTATAAGCCATGCATGCTACCTGGGCAATTAAATATGCAAATTGTCTCTTCAGAGAGGAAGAGGACTAGAACTCTAGTGCCACCTATTGGAAACAGCAATCTTGGAAGCCAATATCGACTCTTTAACAAGTCTTGTGACATGACTTAGGATAAAAGCTAAACCAGAATCTTAATTTTGAGATGTTGCATGAGTTGTAAGTCTCCTCATTCTGACATGCCAGGCTTGGCAAATCAGATCTCAAACATTGCACTTATGTGGGGGCAACACCCTGAAACATAGTTCAATTGTATCTATCAAAAGTTATGTTTTATTAAATATATATGGTACAAACATTATGTAATAACAAACATGCATGGGCATATATCAATGTCATGTGACTAACTCCATGGGTCAATATAATGACCAGGAAAAGCGGGACCCAAATGTATAAAAACACATGAACCATTCAAAAAAGGTCACATAGGTGGTTAGAAGTTATTTAAAGACACGTGTTATTTAGCGATAAGGAGAGAGTAAATGAATAAAATTAAATAATACCAAGTTCCCTAATGCATATCAATCACTATACTATAGTGGTGTATGTGACGTCCCGTCTAGACTCAGGTCATGTACCCCGACGCGCGTTTTGCGTACACAGGATGTCGCTTCCTCAGGGGGCGCCCCCTGAGGAAGCGACATCCTGTGTATGTGAAACGCGTGTCGGGGTACATGACCTGGGTTCAGACGGGACGTCACATACACCACTATGGGTAACTATTTCTTACCAATCTTTTACTAATCCCTCCTTTACCGTGCATTGGATTACGCATATGTAAAGGCGCTATTTTGTGTCAATGGGAGGTATTCACAGTATTGGTATGTCTATTTACCCTCACTATATAATGTTCACCTAGCGGTATAGTGATTGATATGCATTAGGGAACTTGGTATTATTTAATTTTATTCATTTACTCTCTCCTTATCGCTAAATAACACGTGTCTTTAAATAACTTCTAACCACCTATGTGACCTTTTTTTGAATGGTTCTTGTGTTTTTATACATTTGGGTCCCGCTTTTCCTGGTCATTATATTGACCCATGGAGTTAGTCACATGACATTGATATATGCCCATGCATGTTTGTTATTACATAATGTTTGTACCATATATATTTATTAAAACATAACTTTTGATAGAAACAATTTTTCTCTGTATTTTTGGCTACATATACTCGTTGTTCCTCCTTGTTTGAAGTATGATATTGAGTCGCCTCATAGCATGGACATTTGAGATTTTTTGCTGGTGTTTCTATTTGCAATTTACCCTGAAACATAGTGTCTGCAAATTGAGACTCTGGTTTGGCTTTTATCCCAAAGTCATATTTCAAGGTTCTTTAAAGAGTCGATATTAACTTTTAGGATCACTGCTTCCAATAGGTGGAATTAGAGTTCTAGTGTTCTTCCTCTCTGAAAAGACAATTTTTGGGACTTTTTATTGAATGCTAATTTTTATGGTCTTTACCAAGAAGACGTGGCTCACAGGATCCTCTGGGGCGTGTCTTTAGACTCTTCTGCATTTTTACACTGTGGGGCCACGCCCCCTTAGTAAAGACCATAAAAATTAGCACTAAATCACTAACTATAAAGACCCAAATTTCAGGAACTGTATTTTTACAAAAAAATGGATACTCATGAGCAACATGAATAAAGTAAGAGCAAAAACTAGCCACTTTTGTCCTGATGACAAGTCCTCTTCAATAGAGAGGTATTCGCTTTTCAGCATATTAATATTCAAAATTTCCCACTCTGGAACACCTGTCCTTTCTACACTAACTTTTATAAAATGCTTAGAACATTGTCAGGTTCAATGATTAACTTGTGCTAATTATGTTAACTTTCAGGTGCAATATAAGAAACAATATGAGGACCAGAAAGGCAAGCTTGTTGGCTTCCGAAGTCTTCAAGATGACCCCAAACTTGTACTCTACATGAATGTGGCTAAGATGCAGTCTGAACGAGAATATAAGAAAGCTTATGAAAAGTCCAAGACCAAGTATAACACACCACTGGACATGGTCAACGTGGTGGCTGCGAAGAAGGCACAGGAAATTGCCAGCGGTATGCATTATAAGCAGCCGATCCATCATTACACCTACCTCCCCGATGCAATGAGCGTTGAATTATCCAAGAAGATGATGGAGATACAAAGTGATGTGAGTTTCTCGGAGTATGTCTATTTAATTGGTCTATGTTTTGTGCCCATGATGGCTTCAGTCTTCACAAAATCCTTTCTCTTTTCTGCAGAACGTCTACAAGTCGGACCTTAACAGTTGGTTGAAAGGCACCGGATGGATACCCATTGGGTCTCTTGATGTTGAGAAAGCCAAAAAGGCTGGAGATGCCCTAAATGAGAAGAAATACAGACAACACCCAGATACCATCAAGTTTACAAGTATCGTCGACTCTCCGGTCATGGTCCAGGCAAAGACGAACGCCCTGCAGCTCAGTGACGTTAGTATCTCGATCTAACCATACTTGACATTCATTTTTTAACAAGATTTCTTAATGGAAACCTAATATTTACTTGAAGGGGTTTCTTGGATTTTTTTTTCCGATTGTAGCATAAATCAATGTTGTGCTGCTTTGTAATATACCCACTTCAAGGAATTCATCTCATTTCAGGAATCCCGATACTTCCCACGACATATCATGCATCCAAAATGTTGTCTATCACGGCAAATTTTCAGCCTCAGTTTATGTGTTGTCATCATTAATGCCGAATATATGGCCTGTCTGTAGCTTTGCAGCGCATGTGTGCGAGATATGCCGTAGACTGTGCATGCACTTTAATGAAGGCGTAGTAAGTGAGCTGTCATACAGTAAAGAAGTGGGCAGGTTATTCTCCTAGCAATAAGGTGTACTGGGCAGGTTAATCTCCTAGCTATGCGGTATATTGGACAGGATATGCTCCTAGTTATGAGGTGCATTGGACAGGTTATGCTCCTAGCAATAAGGTGTACTGGGCAGGTTATGCTCCTAGCTATGAGGTGTACTGGACAGGTCATGCTCTAGCTGTGAGGTGTACTGGGCAGGTTATGCTCCTAGCAATAAGGTGTACTGGGCAGGATATGCTCCTAGCTATGAGGTGTACTGGACAGGTCATGCTCTAGCTGTGAGGTGTACTGAGCAGGTTATGCTTCTAGTAATGAGATGTACTGGGCAGGTTATGCTTCTAGCAATAAGGTGTACTGGGCAGGTTATGCTTCTAGCAATAAGGTATACTAGGCAGGTTATGCTTCTAGCAATAAGGTGTACTAGGCAGGTTATGCTCTAGCTGTGAGGTGTACTGGGCAGGTTATGCTTCTAGTAATGAGATGTACTGGGCAGGTTATGCTTCTAGCAATAAGGTGTACTGGGCAGGTTATGCTCTAGCTATGAGGTGCACTGGGCAGGTTATGCTCTAGCTATGAGGTGTACTGGGCAGGTTATTGTGGCGCCCCTGAGGGTCCAGTCGCCACCGAGGTACTGCACCTCCTCTTGAGGTGTGGTGCCCCACTATCCAGGTAAGGTGGAGACACCTGACCACACTCCAACACCTGCATCCCACACAACATAGTAGTGTAGCAAAGCACCCTTTGGTGGCACCCTGCTTGGAACACGAAGCGTGCTGGGAGTTGGGTGGAGTTGAGTGTGCACTCAAAAGAGTGGGAAGAATGTAGGATTAGTTAGTCACATGAGTTTGACGAGGGCAGTCTGTGAAAGGAGATCCCCAGAGTGGGATGGATGAAGGAAGTGCTGCAGCTGACCCCAGTGATCTGGGTCCGCTGGCACAGGAAAGGAAGATTGATAGAAAGCCTGACTCTCCATAAGAAGGAAAGAATTAGTACGGAACGTGAGGAGAAGAAGGGAAAAAGGCTCAGGGTTAGAAGAGAACCCTTCCCAAGTTCTAAGCTCAAGGCCGGGGTCCGGTCCCTGAGGTTGTATGGATACTAATGGTCCTGCAGCAGACACTGGAGGAATAGAAGTTGTCACCACTTTATTCCCACACAAGACTTGGGGGCACAACAGCAACGTGAGTGAGCCCGGACTTAGTAGCAAGGAGTCCCCGAAGCAGGCTACAGCTGTCTGCCGTACAAGTAGAGTTCATAGGAACATCTGATAGGAGGAACTCCAGTGTAACTCAGTACTGTGAGTACTTCACTAAAGGCGCTAAGAGGGAGACGTTCAGAATAGGCACATATGTTGGCGAGTGTTGGAAAGGAGTGCTTCATCTTGCCTGGGAGTTGGCTGAGCTCCTGACCCGGAGGACACAACATGGATGCGGGCTCTTGTGCCACAACAGACTGTGAGTAAAGCTTTGGAACTACATGCCCCGGTATCCTCCACTTATTCCTGCGCCAACCTGCCCAGCACTGTTACATCCCTTGCGCCCGACACTACACCATCTAAGTGTCACTTCACTTACTCTGCCCTGGGACTACAGCCCTGCCTGTGGAGGGCTATAACATCACTGCTGCACCCCACCATCTGTCCCTGAGGATCTGTCTGCAGCGTCGGCTTAACATCTTCATTGCCGAACACCACAGGTGGCATCACGAATCACTTATAAACTTTCATCACCCTAAGCACACTGAACTTTCCCCCTTTTACAATGGGCGCCAGGGCCACGGGTCGGGTCCCAGCTGCCGTGACATCTCCCATTGAAGCTGACCCCAGTGATCTGGGTCCGCTGGCACAGGAAAGGAAGATTGATAGAAAGCCTGACTCTCCATGTGAAGGAAAGAATTAGTACGGAACGTGAGGAGAAGAAGGGAAAAAGGATCAGTGTTAGAAGAGAACCCTTCCCAAGTTCTAAGCTCAAGGCCGGGGTCCGGTCCCTGAGGTTGTATGGATACTAATGGTCCTGCAGCAGACACCGGAGGAATAGAAGTTGTCACCACTTTATTCCCACAAAAGACTTGGGGGCACAACAGCAATGTGAGTGAGCCCGGACTTAGTAGCAAGGAGTCCCCGAAGCAGGCTACAGCTGTCTGCCGTACAAGTAGAGTTCATAGGAACATCTGATAGGAGGAACTCCAGTGTAACTCAGTACTGTGAGTACTTCACTAAAGGCGCTAAGAGGGAGATGTTCAGAATAGGCACATATGTTGGCGGAGTGTTGGAAAGAAGTGCTTCATCTTGCCTGGGAGTTGGCTGAGCTCCTGACCCGGAGGACACGACACGGATGCGGGCTCTTGTGCCACAACAGACTGTGAGTAAAGCTTTGGAACTACATGCCCCAGTGTCCTCCACTTATTCCTGCGCCAACCTGCCCAGCACTGCTACATCCCTTGCGCCCGACACTACACCATCTAAGTGTCACTTCACTTACTCTGCCCTGGAACTACAGCCCTGCCTGTGGAGGGCTATAACATCACTGCTGCACCCCACTATCTGTCCCAGAGGATCTGTCTGCAGCGTCGGCTTAACATCTTCATTGCCGAACACCACAGGTGGCATCACGAATCACTTATAAACTTTCATCACCCTAAGCACACTGAACTTCCCCCTTTTAAAATGGGTGCCCAGGGCCACGGGTCGGGTCCCAGCTGCCGTGACATCTCCCATTGAAGCTCATCGGGCCCAGTACCGAGTACCTCCACAGCCCTGGGAGGGCGACCCAACATGCTCCTAGCTATGCGGTATATTGGGCAGGATATGCTCCTAGTTATGTGGTGTATTGGACAGGTTATGCTCCTAGCAATAAGGTGCACTGGGCAGGTTATGTTCTAGCTATGAGATGTACTGGGCAGGTCATGCTCCAGCTGTGAGGTGTACTGGGCAGGTCATGCTCCAGCTGTGAGGTGTACTGGGCAGGTTATGCTCTAGCTGTGAGGTGTACTGGGCAGGTTATGCTCTAGCTGTGAGGTGTACTGGGCAGGTTATGCTCCTAGCTATGAGGTGTACTGGGCAGGTTATGCTCCTAGCTTTGAGGTGTACTGGGCAGGTTATGCTCCTAGCTATGAGGTGTACTGGGCAGGTTATGCTCCTAGCTATGAGGTGTACTAGGCAGATCATGCTCCTAGCTATGAGGTGTACTGGGCAGGTTATGCTCTAGCTATGAGGTGTACTAGGCAGGTTATTCTCCTAGCTATGAGGTGTACTAGGCAGGTTATGCTCCTAGCTATGAGGTACTAGGCAGATCATGCTCCTAGCTATGATGTGTACTGGGCAGGTTATGCTCTAGCTGTGAGGTGTACTGGGCAGGTTATGCTCTAGCTATGAGGTGTACTGGGTAGGTTATGCTCCTAGCTATGAGGTGTACTGGGCAGGTTACGCTCCTGGCTATGGGGTGTACTGAACAGGTTGTACTCCTGACTACGAGGTGTACTGGGTCAGAACAAATAGTTAGCTAGGAGATGTACAAGTCAAGAAGTCCTAGTACGAAAGCGTTGTCCTGGTTGGGTACTGATCAGTCAGAGCATAGACTTATACTGTACGTGTCTGGGGGATCTGTAGTTCACATGCATGACCACCACATGCATAGAAGTGAACAGAGTGGGAGTCAAGCATACGCACCATTATTCCATTTACACAGGGAACTCAAGGATTGCTGCAGATTCAAGTGGTCAGACTCCCACAGATGTTCTATATCTTTAATCTCTCTTTTTACGTGTATAACTATGACGCTTTTCTTTTTGCTATTTTTTTTTTACAGAAACAATATAAATCTAAAGGAGAGAAGACTTTGCACACGTATCACTTAACCCCCGATGCACCTCAGTTTATCCAGGCCAAGTACAATGCAACCAACATTAGTGATGTAAGTTACATTCAGATAATGTATGACCAGCATTCAACCAATCTACTACGAAACCTACAACATATAGTCATATTGTCATTGACATGACGGGGGCCTGTTAATCACAAAAGACGCCCAGGATGCCGACATTCAAGTGGTGGCCAGGGAAGTTTTTACTATCAAGGAGTATTGAAGTGGCGGCTGCTAGATATGAAAATGTGCCCCGTATTCTCCACCAGTTCATTATAATGCCCAACTCTTACACCTCTTACCTTAATTCTCTCAGTGCCTTATGTCCAGGCTGGTAGATAGTAGAATCCCGCTTTTCAAGTGGCCATATACACCGTGCCTAGAAAACCCACATAGTTGCGTAAATTGCCAATATGAAATATCCACCTAGATATAGCTGTATCCTGCACCATTGCCACCTTTCATCAATGCACTTTTGTAATAGTGTCCTAGCATCATAATTTTGGTCTCTCTCTCCTTATAAGCATGCATGTTCATCAAGTTTTTATCAATATGATGCAATTGATATTTTTCTTTACAGAGCTTCTACAAGCACGACTGGCAGAAAAGAATCGCTAAAGGACACCACGTTTTGGGGGATGCAATTTCAATTGTCGCTGCAAAGGCTTCAAGAAATATTGCCAGTGATGTAAGTGTTAAAGACTATTTAAAGACTCAGAATCACAATATGTTTTAATTTATGGTATTAAAGTGACAGAAGGTACAAATCAGAAACAGCTGCATAGTATCCTAACATCCTGGGGGAAAAATCCAAGAATTAATTTGCTTGTTCATTTGCTTCCTAAATACAAAGTTAAGGAACTTTCTAAATATTCTTCATTAAGCCACTCTCTGCTCCACTTTCCCTTCTCTCGGTGTTAGAGGTATCAACATAGAGGTTTTACACCGATCTCTACAGCATGGAGAAGGGAGAAAGTACATCAGAGAGGTCACAGTGAGAACAGGCTACAAATAAACAGTAATGCAAATAAAGAGGAAATGAATGCAGAATAGAAGCTGTGCTGATATAAGAGCTAATGAACACCTCGGATACACACAGAGTACACATCCAACCTATATTACTGGGAGAGCAACAGCAAAAACAGCAACAGAATCCATGATAAATAATTGGAATTCTTCTTTATTCATTCACCAAAATATACAGGGGAACAGCAATGTTTCGACCAACAAATGGATTTTTTATTATATGATCAACCATCAAGTACATTATTGTAAAAGTGGTGTTTGGTTATTTTCGAAACCCTTGTCTTTGTATGTCCGATACTACATTTTGACTCTGAATATTTCTTGTTACAGTTCAAGTATAAGCAAGCCTACGAGAAAGCCCGGGGTCATCACATTGGCTTTAGAAGTCTGCAGGATGATCCTAAACTAGTGCACTTTATGGCCGTGGCCAAGATGCAGTCAGAACGAGAGTACAAAAAGAACTATGAAAAGATAAAGACCAAGTATCATACTCCTCTAGACATGGTTAGCATCACAGCTGCCAAGAAGTCCCAGGAGGTGGCCACCAATATCAATTACAAAAAGCTGATCCATCATTACACCTTCTTGCCGGATGCCATGAGTGTGGGGTTGTCGAAGAACATGATGCATATCCAGAGTGATGTGAGTATGGTCTTCAAGAAGTTGTCAAGGTCTTATGTAGCTTCTCATATGATAGTGACCAATCGATTCTGTGTTTTCTACTCCAGAATGTCTATAAAGAAGACTACAACAGCTGGTTCAAGGGTATCGGCTGGAGTCCATTGGGTTCTTTGGATGTAGAGAAAGCAAAGAAAGCAGGACTAGCATTAAGTGACAAGAAGTACAAACAGCCACCTGATACTATCAAATTCACCAGTATCCCTGATTCTATGGATATTGCTCTGGCTCAGAGTAACACTAAGCAGAGAAGTGACGTAAGTACAGCTATTTTAGTTTTTGACTACATCTTACAACTATGTTTTATTTGTAACGTTTTTTTTGCCATTCGTTTTACTTGTGTGTTTGCCATAAACAATAAATCCGCCTGAAGAGGTGTTCCAATGGAAAATCCATCCATAACAGGGCTCTCGCTGTCATCTGTTGTACTTGTGTCTACTCATGTGGTAAAATTACAGATGAGCGAATGGCTTCAAGGTAAATCTAATTTGCCTTGAAATTCATAAAAGATTCGAGCTCTGAATTTTCAGAATCTGATTTTTTTTTTAATCTTTTCATTTATGCAAATCCAGCAAAATGGCAGCAAATAGACTACTATTTTGTTGTGTTCAAAATAACCAGAGAACTGTAGTGGGTGCAGTCTTCACTGGGCCATCTTTGGCATCTTCCAGCTCCTGGCATCCTTGGCGTCCCTTGCATTGACTAAGCCCAAGTGTCATGATGTGCTTCGCAAGCCATCATAACATCATGGCTTAGCACAGGAGACGCTGAAGATGCTGGAAGACCGCACTAGTGACCAGACCGGTGAAGATGCCAAACCTGGACAGGGCTGTGCAGCAGGACAGGTTAAAGCAAGGTTAGTACATTTTTTTAACATGAGTGTATTCTGTTCTGGGGTCTGGAGATACCTCAGAGCATAATAAAGTCATGTCGACTCATATTGAATAAATTTGATGCAAATCAAATTTATCGGTCAAATTAGAATTTTGGCAGATTAGCTCATCACTAGTAAAAAAAGAAAAAGTCTTAAGTTTCCACCCCGGGACTGGGATCCAGGTAAGACTGTTACCTCTGCACTCCTGGAGTTACAAAATTAGAGATGACCACCCAAATGCGCAGTAAATAAAGTCTTGTTCTGGAGTGGTCTTCTCTAAGAAGAAAGACAATGTAGAAAAGATTTAATGAATATGTAAAAGATAGAGCCTGGGCAAAAAATGCATCTCAACATATCGATCAAGGATGATCTTCCCAAAAATGTGGTCATCTCATTGTGCTACATGATCATCACTTTTATATTTTTATGTCCTTCCTTAGATCACATACAAAGCAGCAGGAGAGAAAATAAAACACAAGTATAACCTGAATGTAGATGACCCCAACTTCATCCAAGCCAAGGTCAACGCCCAAAATATAAGTGAGGTGAGTATGACCATATGGGTAATTACAGGAAAAAAAGCAAACATACTAGAAATTACCCCAAAATTATGGAAGATATTTATAGGAGCAATCTATGAGTAATGAAAAGGGGTCTTTATTTTTTATAGAAATAGGCAATTTCGTCCATGAGTTATGACCGGCCGGCCATCTATATTGGGGCTTCCAAACTCCCCATGTTCCCTGTGACATTATCGAGAATTTCAGAGCATGATCTTTCTCCTTGGAGATAAGTCACCACCAGAGGTGTCTGGCAGTGACTTACTCTACTTCTCAACTTAACTGAGGATATGTGTCCTTTGAATGGGGAAAGGAGCATAAAAGGGGGTCTCGAGAGATACTGCATCGCCAACCGAGATTTGGCTGAAAGCTTTCTGATATGTATGGCCACCTTTACAGTAGTAGTAGTGATAGGGATGTGTATGGGTAGAGCACACATACTCTATCCAGAAGCACAATGTGGACATTTCTGGGAGCACAGAAATTTATACCATATGAATCCAAGGTTAGGGAATAATAATAATAATAATTTTATTTATATAGCGCCAACATATTCCTCACCACCTTACAATTAAGCATTGACATATACAGACAATAAATTCAATACAAGGTAAGACAGTTTAAACAGATACAGGAGTGAAGGTCCGGCTCACAAGCTTACAGTCTACAAGGAAATGGGGGGGGGCACAATAGATAAAAATTGCTTGCTATTTCAGGTCCAACCATTATAATAAATTTGGGTTTTCATATAAAGCTGCAGGATCCGGTCATCAGCCAGTAAAAGTGCACTTATCAAGTGCAGTTATCGTGTGAATGGAGGATGCAGAGGCAGATGAATAGGAGGGAGCAAATTCTGGCTAATATTTAGAAAGAGGGAACAGGGGAGCGTTAGGTTAGTAAGTTGAGGCCATAACATCAGTCCACTGTTTTGTAAGCTTTTTATTATTTTCTTTTAATTTAGTCTAACTATAAAGCCGCCTGGAACAAGCATCTCGCTAAAGGATATGACCTCAAACCCGACGCCATATCTGTTAAGGCAGCCAAGGCATCAAGAAACATTGCAAGTGACGTGAGTATCCTAATCTGTACATACCGTCCATTGTACATTTCATCTTTGAAACGTGTGCTGACCTCCGTCATTTTTCTTTCTACCCGGGACGCTTAGTTTAAATACAAAGAGGCCTACCAAAAAGCCAGAGGACATCACGTGGGATTCCGCAGTCTCCAGGATGACCCCAAACTGGTCCATTACATGCACGTTGCCAAAATGCAGTCTGATCGTGAGTACAAGAAGAACTATGAGAAGAGCAAGACTAAGTATCACACTCCTCTGGATATGTTTAACATCACCGCGGCCAAGAAAGCTCAGGAAGTGTCCTCCAACATAAACTACAAACAGCCGATCCACAATTACACGCTGCTACCCGATGCTATGAACTTGGAGCTGTCTAGGAACATGATGAACATCCAGAGTGATGTAAGTCATTCATATCTATTGTTATCTGATACAGCTTATACCCAGGACACCCTGAACCTTAGCATCAAAATGCCAATGCCATTGGTGCAAGCTTGTTTAATAGCCTCAACTATCCAAGAGAGCCTTCTAACATGACGGATCATAAGTAGACAGATACAATTGTCATCTATGGTCACCTTAGGTCTGTCGTCTTTGGCCCAGCGAATATGACAGTGCTTGAAGGGTTCATCACAAGCTAAAAACAAGACAGATGATAACTTTGTGATCAAAAGGGGTCTGACAGCAAGGACCATGCGCAAACCTGACAATGAGGCACCATATGGTAGTGATAAAGCGGAACAGAACACTTGCTCCCCGGCTGTGTTATAGGAGTTTATCATGGGTGGTCTGAGTAGTAAAATAAAATCTGTTATCAATTTATTTTAAAGGAAGTCTTGTGGCAAATTGTAAATAGAAAAGCAAACAATTCCTTTAAAGCGTCCTCCCCGGCACCTCCTTACTGAGGCTTATTAGTCTCAGTATTTATGTGGCAACTTCCTAGCAATCTTCTTTTTCACACTGTTGGGTTAGTAGTTTGTATCTGACTTCTTGGTGAACCTGTGATTGGCTTGTGTTTACACCCAGCAGCCAATCAGAAGCAGCAGAGCTGCAAGGTTGAGGGACAGAGCAGCAGCCTGAACCAATAATTAGGTTGAGGGTGTGTCTCAGACTACCACAGACTACCCTTAGACATTGAAGCTAAACTGTGATCACTGAGTGCAGCTCTTTATATGGAGTAGTATGAAGCAGTCTATTTAAGTCAATGTAAGTTAAGAAAAATTATGGATAAATTATAAGAATATATGTTTGTAATGAGGGGGGGAAATAATAGGATTCATTTTGCTTCATGGTCACTCTCAGAAGCCATTTACATCACTCGGGGGATCAGTTTTATAATAACCGATTGCAGCTCCGGCATGTACTGTAGATGATTCTGTGGTGAGATATTTGTCCGTTGTAATTTTCCTGGTCTTACCTTACAGAACCAGTACAAGACAGACTTCAACAACTGGCTGAAGGGAGTTGGTTGGGTTCCAATTGGTTCCTTGGATGTTGAAAAAGCCAAGAGAGCCAAAGACATCATCAGTGACAAGAAGTACAAGCAAAATCCAGATCAATGGAAATTTAGCATTCCGAATGATGCAATGGATCAAGTCCTCGCTAGAGCAAATGCAGTGACAATGAATAAGGTACTTATTCCCTCCAAAACCATGATGTTAAGGTGTCTGTGACCTTAGGCATGTGCAGCCTGAGTAACTATAAGCTAAGGGGGACACCACAAATCTACCATCCAAGGCTTGTGACCACCATGTCTTATAATATTAAATACATTTCATATTAAATATTGCATATTGAATATTAATATATATTTATACTGTATATATACAGTGATATAATATATTTAATAATATACAATATAATATGTAATAATTAGTATATTATAATATATATATATATGCATATATATATATATATATATACAGTATATATATAATTAAATTATATTTTTTATTATATATTATTATAGTATTTTAAATGTATAAAATATATAGACTCCTGGAAGACGGCGTTGCTCATAATGTCGTACTATACAAATTTTCATATAGTCACATGTACTAGAGCTTTCCTCTCTCACTATTTTCTGATATTTTGGCTCTTATCATTGCAGAAACTCTACACAGACGCCTGGGAGAAGGACAAGACCAAGATTCACGTGATGCCCGATACTCCCGAAATAATTCTGTCTAAAGCCAACACTATAAACATGAGTAACGTAAGTAACATATCAACATGAAACTTAACACGTAAAGGAGATAAAGCAATAACTGAAATTAGTAAAGCAAAATCGAGAGCATAGATTTTATTCACAGACCAGAAAAGGTGTAAGAGAACTGAAACATTTATCATGAATTTCGCCAACATCTGGCTTTAGGTAAAATTTTTTGTGCAGATAAAAATCTTGGTGTCCACTAGGGGCAGCTCACTGCATACTGTGTTTATTATGGTGATCAATGTATAAACAGTATCCACTTTGCTCCCCCCAGTGGTGGCTAGAGGCAGTCAGTTTTATCATTTTATTCTAACGATGTTATAGATGGAGAATTCCCCAGAGGACAGAGAAGAAATGGAAGAAAACAAAGCACTATCTGAGCACGGCAGTTATTGTATATAATATTAATTATATAATGATTGTAAATAATAATTGTAAAATTATAAAACTATATTATTGACGATGCCAGGGAAGAAAAATGGACTCTAATCTTGGAAGGTTGTGCAATACAGGGCACATCTCCATATAGCATTAGGAAGAGTAAATAGTTAATCGAGGTGCAGCTCACTCGATAAACTTCCAGAAATCTCCTCCCAGAAGTGTGTTGGCAAAAAACTATTGCAAAGGGTAAAATGAACCAGGTGATATTGCACTCCAGTGAATCAAGTGATACAACTTTCCCATGAAATAAAATGTGGATAAAAAGTCACCATAAAACAAAAGAGGCTTTATTAAAAAATATGACACGTTTCGACTGAGGACAGCCTTCATCTGGTATGCCTATATACACCTGATGAAGCATGTCTGCAGCTGAAACGTGTTCTATTTTAATAAAACCGAAATCTTTAAAGTGGAGATAAATCTCTGCACAATATACTAGGTTCAGTCCCGACAAGTGACTTTTAAACAAATAAAAAATGACACATTTTTCTTTTTATAACTTTAGTGAATTCAACTTTTCTTGCATGTTATTTATTTCTTTGTGAAATGTATGAACTTTGTCTTTGATCGTGATTGTATTTGCCCCTTCCCTCGTTCCTTGGCACCATTTTTAAAATTTTTTTCTTCATGTATTTAACCGCATGGATGTTAATCACTACTTTCATTTATGGTTGTCCAGAAGAAGGAGTTGGAGAGCCTCTGAATCACGTTGACACTAAACCAACAATCCATTCTCCATCTTACCTTGTCATTTATCCAGCAGTGCAGGATACTCTCATCGCCCGCTGTAAATTTCATATTTTAATTCATGGGAGCGCCGTATCATCTGGTTTACCGGAGTGTCTTATCATCTGGTTTACCAGAGCGCTGTATCATCTGGTTTACCAGAACGCCGTATCATCTGGTTTACTGGAGCGCCATATCACTTGGTTCACGGGAGTGCTGTGTCATCTACTTTACTGGAGCACCGTATCACTTGGTTCACGGGAGTGCTGTATCATCTGGTTTACCGGACCACCGTATCACTTGATTCACGGGAGCGCCGCATCACCTGGTTTACCAGAGCACCGTATCACTTGGTTCAAGGGAGTGCCAAATCACCTGGTTTACCGGAGCACCGTATCACGTGGTTCACGGGGAGCGCCGTATAACCTGGTTTACCAGAGAGCCGTACCAACTGGTTTACCAGAGCATCGTATCACCTTGTTTACCGGAGCACCGTATCACTTGGTTCACAGGAGCGCTGTATCATCTGGTTTACCGGAGCACCGTATCACTTGGTTCACGGGAGCGCCGTATAACCTGGTTTACCATAGAGCCGTACCAACTGGTTTACCAGAGCATCGTATCACCTGGTTTACCGGAGCACCATATCACTTGGTTCACGGGAGCGCCATATCACCTGATTCATTGTATCCTTCGCACTAAGGATGGAAGCTAGTAATCACTGATCTATCCCAGTATTGTGTCATAGAAGAGTTGCAGATGATGGCGCATTACATATTTGGGCTATAAGTTTTTGAAAATACATTTTTTTTGCATAATTCGCCAAATTTATAAAATACTGGGAGGAGGTTAATGATAATACTTAGAGGGAATGAGTCTATCACTTACTTGACATGAGGCTGAGTTACCATACCTAAAAAAAAAAAAAAGTGGTTTCTTCTTTAGGACAACGAAAATGTATTAATATACATGTGACCTTTATAGAATGAATACACTTTTTTTTTTTTAATAATTTTGACCAGCAGGGAAATTTTTAAACTTTGCAAATCACTTTATAAGGATATTTATCTTCATTCCTGTAAATAAAATGCATATAAGTGGCTTCCAAGCATCTGTTTTCTCCTGTCTATTTGCATTGATGTCAGAACATACTCATTTAGAGTACAGATGATGGCAGTGAAAGGATCGCTCTGCACCTGTGTCACTAACTCTGGGAATAAACTGCTACAGGAGATTGTTCTGTTAAACACAATATTCAGGAAAGAAAATAGGCGCTGAAACATCACTGCCATCATCTGTACTCCAAATGAATATGTTCTGATGTCAATGCAGCTTAAGGCTGGAAAGTAGACTGGGGAAAAACAGAGGTTCGGAAGTCACTTACATGCTGTTTTCTTAGAGCAATAAAGACAAGTTCCCTAATAAAGTGATTTGCAAAGTTTCAGAAATTTCCATGCTTGACAAAATTATTTAAAAAAAAAAATTAGTTACTCATTCATAAGTTGGGAGCATTTTACTCCAACACACTTCAATTTAAGATGGTATGCTTATTTCAGACATTTATGGCAGAATGGAGAGATGACTGCGTATGGACTCTATACGGTCACTTCTATGGGAGTTCCAAAAATTGGAGCGTGCTTTCTCTGGGAACCATATCCATCTGACATAAACAAAATGGTACTAAAGGGGGACATACACTATAGAAAAAGGATGAAGCACGTTTATGGTATATCTATAGGATATGCAAAAAAATGTCTGATAGTTGGAAGTCCCACTGAGACTGTAGAGGTGACTCTCTCCATTCACTTCTTTGGGAGTTCCAAAAATGGTCGTGCCTGCTTGATCTGGGGCCCGCATAAACAAATTGTTATTAAAGGGTGCAGTAGCTTACAGCTTAAGGGATTCAAGCTATCGGGAAACTATAACTCCCAGCATGAACAGCTAAGAAACGATAGAAGGTAGTCCACTGGCTTATGCCATGTTCTCAAAAGTAAGGTCATCGGAGTTCACAAGTATGGATTGTCAATGACAGTATAGTGGTCTTAGAGCCTTCATCCGCTAAGGTTTATGCATTAAATGCGGTTTTCTGTCCTTTTCAGAAACTGTACAGACAAGCCTGGGAAGACGCTAAGAAGAAGGGATACGACCTGAAACCAGATGCCATAGCCATAAAAGCAGCCAGAGCTTCAAGAGATATTGCCAGTGATGTAAGTCTAAAATAATACTTTTGATTGAAGTCCAAGCATGCAAACATAAAAAAATAAATAAAATGAAAATTGCTTTATTTCATTGCTAACATTTTGCTATTGGGGACCGTCCGCAGTACAAATACAAGAAAGCCTATGAACAGACCAGAGGAAAGCACATTGGATTCAGAAGCCTCCAGGACGACCCGAAATTGGTGCATTTCATGAATGTGGCCAAGATGCAGTCTGACCGTGAATATAAGAAAAACTACGAGAAGTCAAAGACCCGATTCCACACCCCAGTGGACATGTTCAGTGTTACTGCTGCCAAACTGGCACAAAATGTGGCGACTAACACGAACTACAAGCGTCTCATCCACCACTACAGTCTGCTGCCGGATGCAATGCACCTTGAGCTGTCCAGGAACAGAATGCAGATACAGAGTGATGTAAGTTATATCGTGTCATGTGATAAAAGGTTGTTTACTACACCAGGAAAGGACCTAACATTTGGGTTTCGGGGCACTTATTGAGGCCCAGGGGCCCACAGTTCTTCACCCAGCAGCTGCACTTTTATGTTTCAGAGCTCAGTTTTTCTCAAAGCGCTTTGTACCATAAAGTAAAAATGATACAATTCTGGAGCCACCACTAGGGACTTTTAATAGAAAGAAAATTTGTTGCCCAATATAAACTTGTGTTAAATTCTCAAATTTATGGGTCTTTTTCACAATGCATGTGTTGTATGATAAATAATATATATTCCTCCTTTATTCCTAGAATATTTACAAGTCAGACTATAACGACTATGTCAAAGGCGTTGGATGGGTGCCCTACGGATCCCAGGAAGCTGAGAAGAACAGGAAGGCTATGGAAATTCTCAGCAATAAAAAATACCGCCAACACCCGGATACCCTAAAATTCACAAGTCTGCCCGACTCCATGGAAATGGTCTTGGCAAAGAGTAATGCACAAATCATGAATCAGGTAAGTTTCTTTATTTTTTATTGTCTTTTTTTCTCTTTCTACTTGAAGAGGTCATGGCTCAGAGTCAGAGAGTCAGGCTTCTAACTCTCACCTATCTGATATTGATGGCTTATCCTAAAGATAGGCTAATAAAATCAAACTACACAAAAATCCTCCTAAAATTAGCCCAATAACCCAAGGGTGCATGCACCATAAATAGTTCTAAAGGTTCATTGGGGTCCATTAACAGATGGACTGTTCCCATCCTCAGTGGGAGATACACTCCTGGGATAGGATTAATAATAACTGTCTAATTATTGGGTAGCCCATCACTTAGACCCCTTTAGGCACTTGAATGAAGTTTCCATATTGTGGTGGACAACCGTGTATGCTAATGCTCTATTCAAAGTCTTTGGAGCTTACGGCAATATCCAAGCTCTGTCTACAGGATTGGAGGTTAATATTCTTAGTGACTGTACCGCTTGTTAGACTCTATTAATCTGCTTATCGGTAATGCTTGATAAAATAGGTCTTGCGTAGATTCACATCATAGATGGCTTGGCCAGATGATTGTTGGGGGAGTTAAGAATCCGGCATGACTGGCTTAGGAGTAGCCTCATCTACTCCACAAAGAGTCACCTCTACGGTCGTATCGACTGAACACAATCTGAAGAGGTGACTCTTTGTAGAGTAGATGAGGCTACTCCTAAGCCCCCCAAACACCTTAGATGACTGTCGGACGAACGATGGTTTGGACAATCATTCAGCTGGCTCTCTTCACTGCTGATCGCTCCTGTGTTCTCTACGACAGGGCCACTGCCAGACATCTTTGAGAGCAGCATATCCCATCAGTTCAGAATCGGTCATGCCGGATTCTTAACTCCCCCAACAATCATCTGTCCAAGGACCCCATAAATGACCATTGGCCAAACCTGTCGATATGAGCGGGTCCGCTAACGTTAGTTTAATGCATATGGTGAGGATTAACACCCTTTATAAGAAAAGTAGATGGCAAACCTAAACACAAGGGTTTCACCCGTCCTCCAAGTCTTCTCTCCTACAATGATAGTGATAAATAATTGGCTCCCTATGACCTAGAATGTGGTGGTATAAGCAAAGACGTAATGAATTAAATGTTATTTTTTTTACTTATACCTTGATCCTATTTCATTCTCTGTCTTCATATCGAGGACAGAATATTTGAAATCTAAGACTTTTGTGGATTTCTAACCATTAAAATGACTTAACTTAAGAAGAAAATGACTTCTGATCTAAAAACAAAGCATGCGCTGAATAATGCATAGAGAAAATAAAACATATTCTTGGTTCCTTTTTGTAGAACCTGTACAAGCAAGCCTGGGAGAAAGATAAAAGAACCATCCACGTCATGCCCGACACACCGGATGTCCTTCTGGCAAAGGCTAATGCCGTGAATATAAGCGAGGTGGGTACCTAATATATGTTACATCCCCATATCGGAAGAAAACTCCCAATGTAAACAGATTTCCCCACAAAGATTCCCATTGTATTAAGCAGGAGATCGTTCCTACCAGGTTGCGTCATTTCATGTCTTCCCAGGAACTTTGGAACTTTATATACATTTTTTTTTTTTATTTCCCAGAAAAAATACAAGCAAGCCCTGGAAGAATCAAAGAAGAAAGGATACGATCTGAAATCCGACGCCATCGCCGTCAAAGCTGCAAAGGCATCAAGGGACATTGCTAGTGATGTAAGTACCCTCTGAAGAAGACTGGGGTGTCCTGTAACCCTAAAAGTGTGGTGACCTTCAAAGCATCATATGCCTTTATGTTTGTACAAGAAGTTGGCCAGTTGATTGTTTTTGGTTAATGGTTTATCTCCAAGATGTAGACTATGGTACCTGTTGCGTCCCCCCTATCAATGCTACTGCATGGACAGTAGGGTTCCTGGAAATATGGCGCAGACTGCATGACTGCTATAGGGGCTATGATGGAAGTGGACACAGGCTTGACCGTCTTCTCCCACTTCCCCCCATACACCGTAGTAGCTACTGTTAGAGTATATACTGTCTGTACCAATCCATATTCACTGAGCGCCCCCTAGTGGTAACAGCAGGCGGCCATACTTTTCGTATTTACTGTATTAAGATCAGCATTGGATTTGGAGCGCTTAGTGCAAAAAATAAAGCTTCACACCCCATAAAACTGAGTTATGAATTGAATTTCAACATGCCCAATCCTTAGTTTTGAAGGGAGATAAGATGCCCAAAGAGGTATCTGAATATGCTTAATTTCACTTTTCCCGTTGAAAACACATGCACGTTCAGCCGGATTGAGTGTGCATATACATGGAGGAGTTTGATAGAAATAGCTGTGGCCAGCTTCGTGGTTTTGGTAATCTTATCCCAGTCTATACCAGTCAAAGGTTTTTATTTTCTTCTTTCCAGTATAAGTACAAGAAAGCTTATGAAAGCAGCAGAGGAAAGATGGTCGGATTCCGCAACCTGCAGGACGACCCCAAACTTGTCCACTACATGAACGTCGCCAAGATGCAGAGCGATCGGGAGTACAAGAAAGATTACGAGAAAACCAAGACCAAATACCACACGCCCGTCTCCATGTTTAGTGTCATGGCCGCCAAAGAAGCTCAGAACGTGGCCTCCAACACTAATTACAGGAATATCATCCACAAGTACATCCTTCTACCGGACGCAATGCACGTCCAGCTCGCCAAGAACATGAACCAGATCCAGAGTGACGTGAGTTGTCGTTCCCACTTTCTAAGACTTTTGGAATGTTTTTGAACTCTTTTAAGATTTAGGACCGGTCGAAAAGATCTTGGGTCCTGATTAGAGATGAGCGACTTTGCCTTTTTTAGGGTCGAGTTGGGTTTCATGAAACCCGACTTTCTCGACTTTCCCCCCCTCTCGCCCGACGCTGCACATGTCATCTCGTTGCCCACAGTGTACGTCCTTGCTTATTGGCTGAAAAAAAGTCACGTGCAAGCATTCTGGGAAATCAGACTTTGGCGCTCGTTTTGCCGACCACATGGCCGACTTCATGCTGTGGTCGGGTTTTGGTCGTCGAAACCCGACTTTGGCATAAGTCGGCGACTTATGAATCTGGCCGACCTGTTTCGCTTAACTCTAGTCCTGATAATTGGCTTAAAAGTCTCTTGTATCTGGACCAGTAGCTGAACTGACCATTGAAGTGAATGGAGCACTTTGGACACTGCCTAGTTTGAAGAGGTTTCCTATTTTCTTCAAAGAAGTTACCAGCACTTTCTTTTTTTTTCCACCAGACATTTTTTCAAAACCTCTTGAGAACAAAAAACAAACAAAACCCCCTTATATGAACGGTCAAGTAGATTTCCCCATAGAAATAAATCGTAAGAGTTTTCCAAAAGTTTTCAAAGCGGTTTTTAGGAGGATTTTTGAAACATTCGACTAAAAAAAAACAACTCCATGTACACACAACTTCTTTTATACTTAGGCGAGTTTTCCAAGCAAAAGACGCTTTATAAGGGTCTGGTGTTTTTTTTTTTTTTCTTTCCCTGAAGGGTCTTTTGTGTAGTTTTTTTTTTTTTAGTTTTCTGCGAGTTTTCCCGGCAATTTTTTGGTGAATTTTCCCATGGTTTTTTGGATGTGTTTTGTTACTCATGTTTTCTGACATTTTTTTCTTTTACTCCATTGAACAATGAAAAACTTGCTAATGGATTTTTTAAAAAAAAGAAAATAGCAAAAGTGATATCAAAATGTTCCAAAAAACATTTGTTTGTTTTTTTGAGCTTTTCAGTTGACTTGTGTTGTTAAGAATAGAGCATAGATTGTATCGTATCCGTTCCTAATTGTATGGAGTATGATATATATTATATAGACACATATTGTATGTTTCGCTTTCTAAGTCATGCAGTCATTTCTCTTTGCAGAATGAATACAGAGTAGACTACAAGACCTGGTACAAGGGGATGGGCTGGAGCCCCCTGGGATCTCTAGACGTGGAGAAAAACAAGAAAGCGTCGGAGATCATCAGTGACGCCAAGTATCGCCAGCCCCCAAGCAAATTCGCTTTCACCAAATCTATGGATTCTATGGACATGGAATTAGCCAAGCAGAACGCTGTCGTCATGAATAAGGTAAAAAAAAACGGAGAAACAAAATCACATTTTTTTAACCAAAATACGATTTCTGCAAAATTTGTTGATCAAAAGTGAACGTGAGTTTAAGATCGGTCATTTAGTGATCAGTCACGTGATTGTATTATATGAACACGTATCGTTTCATTGTATCCATATGTTCTCATAGACTTGTGCATTATTATTTCCTATTTTTTTGCTTTCAGCACTTATACATTGATGCATGGGAGAAGGATAAGACAAAGATCCACGTGATGCCAGACACCCCTGATATTCTCCAGGCCAAACAGAACAAGATTACTTTTAGTGAAGTGAGTAATATCATATATGAAAAATCTGCAAATCTATAGGTAATATTTCTGGATCAATTACCATTATAGCAAGCACCATATGTACAAAAACAGATGCAAATTTCATGAAGGAGCACAAATTCTCACAATACAAATGTAATATATCACAAAGTATTAAAAAAAAGCCTTTCGACAAGCTGCAATTCACATCACAACCACTAGATGTCCTCATATAGACACATTTAGCATAAATATCTCCCAACAGAGTATCGTAAAAACAAAGCTGCTCATCTTAGCATGATAGCTAATGGGCACATCTGTAACTGCAATTAAATACTGTGAAGGTTGTCCTTCATGGTCAAATGGCTCAGGTTAAGGATTCACTATCAGATTGGACTTAGGGCTACTTCCTTAAAGGGGATGCCTCGAGTTCTTAAAAGGATAGAAATGCAAAGTGCTTGTAAAAAAAAAAAAACAAGCGACTTTGCAAATACTTTCTTTTCTCAAGCGTATACTGCTTGTTTCCTGGTTTATCGACCCCCTCTGTATCAGAATGGACCAGCTTATGCAAGAAGCACAGTGCTGGCATGCTTTTTGATATAGAGTTGGCAAGTGCGGCTCTGGGGCTGATCAGATCAATGGGAAAAACATTTTAACAAAGAAACATCCAGCACCCATAATCCAGTAAACTACGAGATGGTTGTATCAAGTATTCGGCAAAAAATCTGTACAAGACATTATGTGTAGAAATGTAACGTGTTTCAAATCAGTTATAATCTTTTTTCATGCATTTATGAAGAAGGATCATAAGTGATCTGAAACGCGTTGCATTTATGAAGAAGGATCATAAGTGATATGAAACGCGTTGCGTCTATGAAGAAGGATCATAAGTGATATGAAACGCGTTGCGTCTATGAAGAAGGATCATAAGTGATATGAAACGTGTTGCGTCTATGAAGAAGGATCATAAGTGATCTGATGCACGTTGCATCTATGAAGTGTCATAAGTTATCTGAAACTCGTTGCATTTATGAAGAAGGATCATAAGTGATCTGAAACTGGTTGCATTTATGAAGAAGGATCATAAGTGATCTGAAACTGGTTACATTTATGAAGAAGGATCATGTGATCTGAAATGCGTTACATTTATGAAGAAGGATCATAAGTGATCTGAAACTGGTTACATTTATGAAGAAGGATCATAAGTGATCTGAAACTCGTTGCATTTATGAAGAAGGATCATAAGTGATCTGAAACTGGTTACATTTATGAAGAAGGATCATAAGTGATCTGAAACTGGTTACATTTATGAAGAAGGATCATAAGTGATCTGAAACATGTTACAGTTAAGAAGAAGGATCATAAGTGATCTGAAACGCGTTATATTTATGAAGAAGGATCATAAGTGATCTGAAACTCATTGCATTTATGAATAAAGATCATAAGCGACCTGATGCACGTTGCATCTATGAAGTGTCATAAGTCATCTGACACTCGTTACATTTATGAAGAAGGATCATAAGCAATCTGAAACGCGTTGCATTTATGAAGAAGGATCATAAATGATCTGATGCGTGTTGCATTTATGAAGAAGGATCATAAGTGATCTAAAACGTGTTACATTTCTACACGCAGTGTCTTATTCGTATTTTTTGTGGAATACTTCATAAAGCCATCTTGTATGTTACTGGATTGTGGGAGCTGGATGTTTCCTCATTTTCCGCTTACTACGCATAGACTGTGTGATCTGTGCACCTGATGGTGCATTAGCCGTACATTTCTTCTTCTTCTTTTTTTTTTTTTTTTTTTTTTATACATAAAAGGATACCCCATAGCCATACTTTCAATAGGATCATATGGAGATAATTGGGGGTTGCTTCCTGTGGGCTCCCATTCAGTCTATCTATGCACTACATGCCTCTAAAAATAGGTCCACGCAATACTACATTCTTCCTGTACCACCTACGTCTTTAAACAATAGAGTGGTATATAATGAAATGTGAAGAATTGTTGGATATTACCCACAATATAACTGAGTCTGTAAGTTTTTGCACTTTTTTTTAATATTCACAATTATTAATATTCTTTATTACTTCATATAAAATGCAGAAATTGTACAAATCTGGATGGGAAGAGGCAATTAAGAAAGGCTACGATCTCAGGCCCGATGCCATTTCTATTAAAGCTGCCAAAGCTTCTAGAGACATCGCCAGTGACGTGAGTATGAGACCGATGATGGGTGCAAGGCGTTGCACAATTAGTAATGTTGGATTTTGTGAGTAATCTGAAAATTTTGGGGGTTTCTTTTTAGTTTAAATACAAGCAGGGCTACCGTAAGCAACAAGGACACCACGTTGGTTTCCGAAGCCTACAGGATGATCCTAAATCCGTATGGGCCATGCACGTGGCCAAGATCCAAAGCGATCGCGAATACAAGAAAGACTTCGACAAATGGAGGACCAAGTTTAACATGCCAGTAGATATGTTGGGCTTCCTGTTAGCCAAGAAATGCCAGACGCTGGTCAGCGATATTGACTACAAGCGACTTCTACACAAATGGACTTGCCTGCCCGACCAGACCGCCTTCGTCCAAGCAAGGAAGGTCTACGAGATCCAGAGTGACGTAAGTTTCCTGATGTTACATCAGCATTCCATGAACAGCTGGAGATACGGACTATGAAGACACGTTACTTCTTCTTTTTCAGAATGTCTACAAAGCAGATTACAATGAATATATGAAGGGCGTAGGATGGATTCCATTTGGATCTCAAGAAGCTGAGCAGAACAAAAAGGCCATGGAAGTTCTCAGTGAGAAAAAATACCGCCAACACCCAGACAAACTGAAATTTACTAGTTTGCCCGATTCAATGGAGCTCGTCTTGGCCAAGAATAATGCACAGATCATGAATAAAGTAAGTTTATGCTGCAAGGATGGAGCACAAATTTGATCTAAAAACCTATGTACACCATTGTGGGAGACGGGCGTGGTAGGAAAGTGTATGAATATGTTCCATGTTGTCATATCCTACAGTATTCTTCATATTTAGTTTTCTACTAGAGACACATCTGAACACATTGCAGGAAGACTTGGTTGAGGGAGTCAAACTCAAAGGTTCCTGGTTGAGTTGGTGCCAGGAACCAGTCCATAAGCCTCCTCAGTAATTTGTGGCCACTGGATGGGAGCCCTAAGAACTGCCTTTTACCTGCTGGGATCCTGGCTCATCTTTTGATGAACCGGCTTGGCATGACATGATCATTTAGTCATGAAACACATGTGACGTCGCACCAGGCCGGTTAATCAAAAGAGAAGCCGGCAGGGGGCTTATCTAGAATAGATGCAGAGGTTACAGTAGCACCTGGTTCCTGGAGCCTCGGAGGGCTCAAAAGGTCAATTTGGCCTATATGAAAAAGACTATTACTATTGAAGACCCATGATAGTTGGGGGCCCTGTTGGATATTTTGCATTGGGGCACATGAGCGTCAAGCTATCATACTGGATGCCACAGATGCTACCATGTATGAGCCAATTCTCATGGCTCCCATTTATAGACCACAGATTACTGACATGCCCGATGGACCTGCAAATCAATTTGCACCAACTTTAGGACCTAGTTATGGTATATCTGCCATAAAGACAACCTATAATTACAACACAGTCCCATTATATAGAGGGAGCCCTTTCCATTTTGGTTTTGTACCCGTCTGAATAGACAGTGAGGTCCTACACAGAGATGTAGACTCCATTGTAGGAAGTCGTAAATATATTTAGGTTCCCTTGACGCAGGCAGAGATGAGACCTCCACATCCACCAGACATGTATTTCTTATCCTGTGCATATGACACGAATGTCTAAGGTCACATTAAACCTTTAAATCTAACATTTTCTATAAGACTTACATTTCTTTTCAGTTTTACGGTTTGAAAATGAAAGAATTCAAGTTTTAAAAATGTGACATTATCTTTCCGTAGAAACTTTACAAAGAAGCCTGGGAGAAAGACAAGACACAAATTCATGTCATGCCGGACACACCGGAGATCGTACTAGCAAAAGCAAATGTGATCAACATAAGTGAGGTGAGTGTTCTGTAACACGTAGATTGATGCCGGCAGACAGAAGATCGGCCAAGAAAGAACGTCTGAAGCCGTATGAAATTCGACTTTTTATTCCATTTTGGTGTTCAGCACATAGCAATAATATTTTTATATGAGGCTTGGACAATTATGCACAAGGTGATGCCAAATATGTATCATCCTGTGCATAATTTTCCCCAACTTTGATATTTAGGTTTTTTTTAATATTTTTTTTTAATATTTTTTCACATATTTTTATTAGTTTTCTTATAACCAATACATTAAAATACATACATAGAAGTTATATAAAATTTGATGTCTATTCTACCCAGTAAAAAATAAATACGGTAAATAAAATCTTTTACACTTTATCCCTGCCTTCAGCTACCACAAGGGGGAGCCTGTTGTGTACAAAGCTGCCATTGAACTCAATTACAAATCAGTATGCAGTAGGCTCTCAAGCTCCACCTAGTGGTGAATCCTTTACCAAAGGATTTTATTTATTTTTTTTGCATATGGTCTTGTGATGGCCTCTATATCAGGATGACTCTTTGGTAAAAAAAAAAAAAAAAATAGATGTTAGCAACCGGAATAACATAATTATGTTAAATGTACATATTTGCTTTCACACAAAATTAACAAATATCAATATCTTTTCTTGTATAGAAAAACTACAAAGCGGGCTATGAAAAGTTAAAGAAGCAGGGCTATGACCTGCGTGTCGATGCAATACCAATAAAAGCTGCCAAATCATCAAGAGACATTGCCAGCGATGTAAGATTGGCTTCTGATTGATTCATTGCTAAGATGATTATCTGACCTTATAGTTCCATTTTTGTAAAATGTAATTATTCCATTTTTGCTCATATGGAAATGTGCTCATCATACATTAACGTTAAGCCAATTGAAATGATAGTTGTAGTGTAAAGCATGGTGGATAGATAAAGCAACATTTTGAGAATCCAATGAGATAGGGATCTGACACATGATTGCTTGTACAAACAGAAACCAGAAGTAATATTTCCATTTTTTTTCCGCAGTACAAATATAAAGTTGGTTACAGAAAGCAACAAGGACACCACATCGGATTCCGCAGTCTCAAAGATGACCCCAAGTCTGTATGGGCCATACACGTAGCCAAAATACAGAGTGATAGGGAGTACAAGAAGGAATATGAAAAATGGAGGACCAAGTTCAATACACCAGTAGATATGCTGGGAGTATTGCTGGCCAAGAAATGCCAGACACTAGTCAGCGATATTGACTACAAAAACATTCTTCATAAATGGACCTGTCTACCTGACCAGAATGACGTTGTACATGCCCGGAAGACGTATGACCTGCAGAGTGATGTAAGTACAAGTCCCATTAGGGAACCCTTATCTCATTTTTAGGCCTAGCTATCCCTTAGAATTGCACTCACTATCCGCTGTCCATACACCGCCACCATCCAAATGTTCAATCAACCTGACATCTTTCTCTCCTGACTCTGCCAAACACATTAACGTTCGGCTTGGTGTCGCGGACGTGGTTTGTGGAACCACTGTGCCTCGGACCGTGGAGAGCTTTGAGGGGCGTGACTAAGCGAACACCACACTGTTCACTAGAGCTTCTGATGGTGAGGTTAGACTTGGCTCCCGATGAACGCCAGGTGCCACTCCAGGACAGACCAACAGACGCACAGCAGCTGGACCCAGACTGGAGGAAACAGCTGTCAGAGTTTGTATTAGAATGCAGCAGAGTTCGCACCAGAGTTTGCAGCAGTTAAAGTCTGTATCATAGTGCAGCAGGCAGTGTTTGCATCAGAGTGCAGCAGGCAGGATTTGCATCAGAGTGCAGCAGGCAGGATTTGCATCAGAGTGCAGCAGGCAGGATTTGCATCAGAGTGCAGCAGGCAGGATTTGCATCAGGTTGCAGCAGGCAGGATTTCCATCAGAGTGCAGCAGGCAAAATTTGCACCAGAGTGCAGGAGGCAGGATTTGCACCAAAGTGCAGCAGGCAGGATTTGCACCAGAGTGCAGCAGGAATAGGTATGCAACCATACACCACTTTGACTGCAAAACAGGAAGGTTGCTCAGGCACCTCCCCAGAGGAGAGGAAGCAATTTGTACATAATTCCTCATAACCATTGGCTGGGGAGGAAATAGCAAGTGCACGTGCTGGCCCTTTAAGAGGGCAGGAGCGCTCGCGTGCCCTAAGGACACAACTAGAGGCCTGGCTGGATGTGCTGCTTTGAGCATACGGAGCATTAAGAAGAGAGGAACCGACTGCAGTGCAGGTTGTGAACTAACACGCTGGAGACCCTGCCTGTCAAAGCAGGGACCCGGTGTGGTGCTAACACTTGGCTCGAGGGCGTGTTCTCATTGGGCAGGCTCCTCTGGCAGCGGCTTATCCCACCTAACAAAAAGTGCTAGAAATCTAAACTGCCCAATCTTTAACTCCCCTGACATCATCTGTCAAGGTAAAGTCCCATATATGTCAGTCTCTTTAAAAACTATGGGTTTGTCCAACTTTTATACAATGTGTATCGTCGACACATTGAGCAAAGAGATCAGTGGACCGGTCCAGTGGCCATATTGGTAGTCCATGGACACCGAACAAGAGCCCTGTGAACCTCTTCCTACATTTAGACGTTATCAACGCCTCTTCTGATTAGTAGACCTGGCACTATGTCATGAGTACGATGATTGCATCAGGGTGGAGTTACTACTCAGAAGATGTCCCGGCGGGTAGGAGGTGGTTTGCAGGGCTCTGGCCCAGATATTCATTGACCGCTGGAATGGGTCCTTCATATTTTTTTGCTCAACTCTAGTTGGCGTATCTAGACACTTTTACCGATATCCTTGTCGAAACCTGGCCCCGTACAACAAACTAAAGTTGTTATCGCAAAAAAAAAAATTGGGCAAATCTGCCCACAAATGTCCATATTTTTGCTCAGCAGTTTTAACTACAGTGAATTTGCCACAAGATCCGCAGGTCTCGGACGGGGATATTGTTGCAGGTTTCGCATTGTCTTTCTGTAATATTCTCTTTTTGAAAATTCGCATGTGATTTTTTTTCATAGCTTTCACACAAAAAAAATTCATGTCAAATAAAAAAAAAAGGCACATACTAATTGTAGCGCTAATTACGGCAATAATTAATATCCTACATATAACGTGTCCTGCTGTTCTGCAACTTACAGGTTCAGTATAAGTCAGATCTGCAGTGGCTGAAAGGAATCGGCTGGTCTCCTTCTGGCTCTTTGGACGATGAGAAAAATAAGCGGGCTTCGGTCATTATTAGTGAGAAGAAATATCGTCAGCACCCTGACAAATTCCGCTTCACCAGTGTCACCGACTCCTTGGAACAGGTCCTGGCTAAGGCCAATGCCGACATTATGAATAAGGTAATGTTTTTACAAATTTTTACCTATAAAGAATTTGGATTCAATGCCATATCTCAATGATTCTTACGTGATTTTCTTTATTCCAGCGCTTATATACGGACGCCTGGAACAAGGATAAGACACAAGTCCACATAATGCCCGATACACCCGAGGTCGAACTTGCCAAACAGAACAAGATTAACTACAGCGAAGTGAGTAAAAGTGTAATACGCCATCAATGTGGGAACAAAAATAATGAAAATTTCATCAAATTTGCTGTTTATTTAATATATTTTTAAATGTCAAAATGCTGATGTTCACATTTTTCACCAGGCATCCTGGTTTTGATGGACACTTTATTAATTTTCTCACAATCATAAAAGTGCCTGTAAAACACTTTGCAATTTACCTCTCGGTTCTCAATGACGGAGAGATTTTTTTCATTTTATAGTTCACTGCTTGTGGTCTAGGTTACTGGCACCACTACTATCTATCAGAGGTGGCTAGTTGCCTAGGCAAGGAGAGCAGCACTTACAGGCTATTTGCTATAGAGCTTGCAAGCGCTGATCCGAAGCTGGATGGATCCAGCATCATTGTGCATACGGTTCAAAGGCGTGATGATCATGTTGTTCGTACAAACTGTTAATCATTCAGGAGCGCAGTGCTCCCCCTGGCAAGCAGGAAGCTGGTCGGCAGGTGGGTGGTGGGCTCCCGATCAGCCATAGTTAGAACAACCCCTTTAATAGCAACAGTCTACAGCTGTAGACGGATTGGCCCCCTAGTGGTGAAAGTGATCGCAATTATTTTGACATATTGATCATTTAGTGTTCCTTTTTTAAGACTAAATAAATAGTAAAATTGATATAATTAAACTGGTAGGAAAACCTAAAAATTCCACTTGAAATTTTCAACTATTGGTTTTTTTTTTGCAGAAACTGTACAGACAAGCACTTGAAGAATCCAAGGCAAAGGGATATGATCTCCGTCCAGATGCCATCCAGATAAAGGCAGCTAGAGCCTCCAGAGACATCGCCAGTGACGTATGTTTTTTTAAAATATATCCTTATGCTACAATTTAAAATGGGTGCGTTTTATAGTTGATTTTACAATTAAAAAAAAAAGACAATAAATAGATTTAGGAAAAAATGATGCGCAGATAATGAAAAATTACTCTTTTTTTCAGTACAAGTACAAAACTGCCTATAGGAAACAACAAGGACACCACGTTGGTTTCCGCAGCCTACAGGATGATCCTAAATCTGTATGGGCCATGCACGTGGCCAAGATCCAGAGTGATAGAGAGTACAAGAAAGATTTCGATAAGTCGAAGACCAGATTTAACATGCCCGTGGACGAGCTCGGATTAGTGTTGGCCAAGAAGTGCCAGATTTTGGTCAGCGACATTGACTACAAGAGACCGCTGCACCAGTGGACTTGCCTGCCAGACCAGAATGACGTGGTCCATGCCAGGAAAGTCTACGATATCCAGAGTGATGTGAGTATTCAACTAGCACCAAAGCGGTATTACAGTATTACTGAATCATGAAAAAGAGAAGTTAAATGAAAAAGTTAAGAATGGGGTCTCCACCGCACTCCTTTAGGATGATTTTCAGCATATCTCTGATGCTGGCAACCCAAGACCTTTTTCTAGGCAATGTTTTTAGTTGGGTATTATAGCGGCATAGTTTTGTGCACTGTGTGAAGGTATTATTTAGTATTTATTATAAGTAGCAAATATCACAGCACATTTAGACGCACAGATTATGCTTCATGTATTGTCTTTCCCTACAGAATTTGTACAAGTCTGATCTGCAGTGGCTGAAGGGGGTAGGCTGGGTCCCTATCGGTTCTCTGGAAGTCGAAAAGTCCAAGAAAGCGGGAGAAATTTTGAGTGATAACAAATACAGGCAGCACCCATCAACCCTTAAATTCACCAGCGTCACCGACTCTCTGGAACTCACCCTGGCCAAAGCTAATGCCGATATAGTGAACAAGGTAAATTCACATATAGATCGTAAGTGACGGAACTTGGTGAACGGATATAGATGAGAAAAATTGATATCATTTTCTTTTTTAGAAACTCTACACTGGAGCCTGGGATAAGGACAAAACTTCAATTCACATCATGCCAGACACACCAGAAATTGAGCTGGGCAGACAGAACAAAATTAACTACAGCGTTGTAAGCAAATGTACATTAGTAGCATGTATATGTATAATGGATGTAATGGTCCAGGGCTCCACCATGATGAATGGAGCTGGTTTAGGCTCCTGTCTTTCTCAGGGTTTCCTTCCATAGTCAACGCATATATAAAATAAAGTTCACTCTTAATTGTTTAGTCTTTTGTGATCTGTACTAAACTAAATTGTCTCTTTCCTATGAAGAGTCAGTATAAGAAAGCTGTGGAAGACTCCAAGAAGAAGGGCTACGACTTGAGAGTTGACGCCATCTCCATCAAGGCGGCAAAAGCATCAAGGGATATTGCCAGTGATGTAAGTACGCAAAGAAAAAATGTCTTCAGAACAAACTTTGGCATCGGGTAAATATCATATATGATCACATTACAATCGCTGAAGTTTAGTGGGGTTTTCTGAGATTTTAATATTTATGACTGATAACAAATCACTTGGAATGGCCACCAGTCATCTGACTGAAGGGTGCATAGCACACCGGAAGTGGCACAGTTTCTTTTAGGGCTCATGCCGACGGCCGTATTTTTCGTCCAAGTGTGATCCAACAAAACATCAAATCACACTCGGAACAATGTTTTTCTATGGGGTCGTGCACACGTTCGTTTTTTTTCTTTGTATTCAGTCTGTATGAAGAAAAAAATTGCTACGTGTCCGAGTTTGAACTAATATTCGGATTGCACTCGGCCATGCAAGTCAATGAGCGCGTGGAAAACATTGCACTGCACTTTGATGACATTCGAATGCAGTCTAATTTCCGAGGACTGAGAGAAAGAGAAGATGGAGACATTTTTTTCTCTATCCTCTCCTCATCCGAGAAAATCGGAGCACACTGTGATGACACTTCGATCAGAGTGTGATTTTTATAATCGTCCGGATTCTCTCGGATGAGAAAATCTATAGTCGCCTGCACCTTGCCTTATTGTGTAGAGGCCATGAATGATACTGCAGCTCTCTCATACTCACAGGAAAGAGATAGAGGCGCAATACCATTCACAGCCACTACACAGGGGACGGAGCTGCAGCGCCTAAAATCAGCTGATCAGTGACCTCCATCAATCTTAGAATAGGTCATCAAAATAAAAGTCTTAGAAAATTCCCTTTAAGTAGAGCAGTACCTACCATACACCAATATATTAGATGAATAATAAATATTTCTTAAACCTGCAACTAACAAGACACACCATTCCAAGCGCCATTTTTTTATAATAATTTTTATTCTAATTTTTTTCTCTCATGTACACATGAAAACTCCAAACAGATAGGAAAAACAAACCATATAACAGATACATAATTCGCCTTATCTGTTTAATTTTCTCCCATACAGAACTTATTAAAGCCAATATAGGTATATTCCCAGCACCATTTTTAGCGATTGTGAAACTGTTATGATGCAGGACCTTTTAAGAAACCGCAGCACCATGACTATAGTAATAATAATGAGTAAATACTCAAATCACTAAATAAAAAATTAAATATCCTACATTTTTAGGAATTAAGTTACGGACAGATGAATCAAACTTCAATTTGACATATACCGCATCACATATGCCGTGTAAAATTTGCTTAGGTATCAGATCAGGTGCCAAGATGAAGTTTCTTACATCAGTATTTACATAATATGGGGTATAAAGTGGTGTTTGATGATTGACTTTTTCATTCTTGCTTCTCCAGTTCAAATACAAAATCGGATACCGCAAGCAACAAGGACACCACGTCGGCTTCCGCAGCCTGCAGGATGACCCGAAATCTGTGTGGGCCATGCATTTGGCCAAAATGCAAAGTCAGAGAGAGTATCATAAGGACTTTGAAAAGTGGAAAACGAAGTTCAACATGCCAGTGGATATGCTGGACATTGTGTTGGCCAAGAAATGCCAGACGTTGGTCAGCGACATTGACTACAAGAGGCCTCTGCACCAGTGGACATGTCTGCCAGACCAGAATGACGTGGTCCATGCCAGGAAGGTCTACGATATCCAGAGTGATGTGAGTACTATCTGCAGACTAATATTACATGTAGGTGTCTTTTTAAAGGGGTTGTCCAGGATAAAAAAATAAGGGTCTGCCGAAGTTTTTAAAGTTTTGAAAGGGCAAAGCATATGCCACAACTCCCATGACTGAGAGCAACCACTGAAGGCTGTAACTGATCGGAGGGTTCTTGGGGTACATTACCATGGGCAGTAATTCAACGCTGCCTTTTCCCACAAAATTTGTTACTTATGCTAAACGCATTTTCTTCAATTTTATTTTTCGTGGCAGAACTTGTACAAAGCAGATCTGCAGTGGTTGAAAGGAATCGGATGGGTTCCAATTGGTTCTTTGGACGTGGAGAAAAACAAAAGAGCGGGTGACATTCTAAGCGATGCGAAGTATCGCCAGAAACCAGGCACTCTGAAGTTCACCAGTGTGACAGATTCTATGGAGATGACTCTTGCAAAAGCCAATGCTGAAATCATGAATAAGGTGAGCTTCAAGAAAAGTCGTGTGTGCTAAGCATCGTCCCAAGTAAAATACACGGAATCTCTCGGATTTTTTATTGTTGTCTTTTTTTGCCTGTTTGTTTTTAATGTCTTTTATTAACTATGAGCAAAACTTTTGAAATTTGAATTTGCCCAAATTTTTTTCCATAATTTTGCTGCAAATTGAAAGTACTGAAAGATGTGGGTAACACTGTGAGAGTTCCTTGGACTGTTTTCCAATCTCTTTCAAGCTTTTTAAGGCAAAAACAGCCTTAGTAATGAGTGACCAAAGTGACCTCAGCATATATAGCTATAGATAAATGGATGGTAGCTGTTCTTCACTACTGTAATATTACATAGTATCAGTACACACTCTTCAGTGTCTTGTGGCTTTCTCTCCCCTATCTTCGTTGCTAAGCTGTGACGTCCTCTAACTATCCAAATTCACTGCAGAATGGCTGCTGCCCTCCTTGCCTCTGCTTTTATACAGGCTATGATAGTCACTCCTCATAGGTTGTGCTCTCCCATGTGATGTGATGGCTTCAGGGCATTATGGGAAAGTCCACCATGCTAGATCCGAGATTATATGCGCCTCCTGTGGATAATGCAATCTTCTGGAATAAGTAAAATTTTAATTCTAGGCACTTAGCGCTAATTGCAAATTATTCGTATTTGCCAGATTTAGTGAATTCATCAGAAATGTGTCATCAAAAAGGGCATGACTAAGGCCAGCTGTAAAATGTTCTATTACGGATTCATACAGAATGGAGCCACAATGTGACCTTTGACATGAGCCCTAATGTGTGTAAGGCATTAGCTATAGATATCAAGAGGTTGTATACAAAGATAGAAAAATGCTTAGGATGTGTCAAGGAGCTGCACTTGCCAGGGTGTATACTGGTTGCTGGTAAGTTTATTGTTATGTGATAAAATTAAGAAAACACGGCGGTAATCTTTACAAATATTGCTTTTTTCTAGCGCCTGTACACCGACGCTTGGAACAAGGATAAGACGACGATCCATGTTATGCCAGACACTCCCGAGATCGAACTGGCAAAGCAAAATCGTGTCAATTTCAGTGAGGTAAGCGTCCCCCATGTGGGCATATGTCCTTAAGTAAATTACTTAAATTTGCATGTATATTGAGAATTTAAGTTCTGACTACCCCTGACAATGTGTAAGTAAAAAATACCCATGCAAAACTACAAATGTTTATGATCGGACTGCTATGGCGGCTCATCCTTGTGGGTGGCTGTGCATGGCGCTGTAGTATCTCAGTTCAAGTCAAGTTGCCAAGTCATTTAGTTTTCCCAAGTCTTACAATTAATCTTCCTAATTTCTTCTTACAGAAACAGTACAGACTGGCCTTGGAGCAAAGTAAAAAGAAAGGTTATGATTTACGTGTCGATGCCATCTCAATTAAGGCGGCCAAAGCTTCGAGAGATATCATCAGCGATGTAAGTTCTGATAAGTCTAAAAAGGGTTCTATATTTTATAAAACTTTCACAAGTAATAGTATAGCAGAGAAAAAAAATAGAACCATCCATTGTGTAATATAATATTGCATTTTGGAATTTTTTGTTTTTCATCCATAGTTCAAGTACAAAAAAGGATATCGTCAGCAGCAAGGCCACCATGTTGGGTTCAGAAGCTTAGCGGATGATCCCAAATCTGTATGGGCCATGCATGTTGCCAAGATCCAGAGTGAACGAGAATACAAGAAAGAGTTTGAGAAGTTGAAGACCAAGTACAACAGCCCCGTGGAAATGTTGTCTGTGGTTTTGGCCAAAAACTGCCAGAAATTAGTCAATGACGCTGAGTACCGCCATCGCCTTCACCAATGGACCTGCCTACCCGACCAGAATGACGTCATACAAGCAAGGAAAGCCTATGATCTCCAGAGTGATGTATGTGATATAACAAAGGAAAATATCTCTTTCTCCAGTGTAGAAAATATCTAAATACTGCCTTTAATTCTATTCCTAGGCTGTCTACAAATCCGATATGGAGTGGCTCAGAGGTATTGGTTGGGTCCCCGTTGGTTCCTTGGACGTGGAGAAAGCAAAGAGGGCTTCAGTGATCCTGAGTGACAAGGCTTACCGTCAGAAACCGGACACCTTCAGGTTCACCTCTGTTCCTGACTCAATGGAATTGGTTCTTGCCAAGAGCAATGCTCAGATTATGAATAATGTAAGTCGTTTACAGTGGGTCCAAAACTCAAAATGAAGAGTATTACAATCCAATTTTGCCTTTTCTCTGATTTTCCATCAATCTTAAGGACGCAATCATAGCCAAGTGATCTTTTATGAAATCCTTACCACCCTACAGCCCTTGGTAACATGTTATTTAAAGGCCCCTATACTGATTAGTAAAGTGGGCTAAACGTGCGTGCCCATTGGTGGGACCAGCCACAAGCTTAATGTATAATGGGGCCTCCCAACTCTCCCCTGATGGATGATGTTAGGGGAGTGAAGGATCCAGTCAGTTGGCGCTTCAACATCTGATCCTCTTGTTTTTGCCCCGAGATAAGCTGATATCAGTGTTGTCTGTTAGCGGCTATTTCTTAGTGAACACAGGAGCGCTCAGTCGAGTTGTGCGTTACTGTGTATGGGGGAGCAATGTATATATTCTTATTTCATGATTTTCACTTTGTACCCTGCTTTTTCTTTCAGCGCTTGTACACTGACGCCTGGAATAACGATAAACGCACTATTCATGTCATGCCCGATACTCCGGAAATCTTGCTGGCTAAGGCCAATAAAATAAATGTCAGCAACGTAAGTACTACATCACCTTGGTGACAGGATCCTATATATTTTGAGTAGTAGTAGTTTTATATATAACAGCTGTTTATTCTTTCTGCAGAAATTGTATACCCAAGGATGGGACCAAACAAAGATGAAAGGATATGACTTAAAAGCTGACACCATTGCGATCAAGGCTGCCAGAGCTTCCAGAGATATAGCTAGTGATGTAAGTTTAATGATTGGAATGGATGTGTTGTGTAAGTTCATGATCCTAAAGGGTTATTCCCAACAGTTCTCCTATGATTAGGTGGTAACTTTCTAATCGGTGGGGGTCCAGTTACTGGGACATTCACTTATAACAAGACCCGGCCTCTGAAATTTCCTGTTTGAATGAAGCAAAGTGCGCGCGCATGCGCACCACTGCTCCGCTCATCCTCTGTTAGACTGTGGATAGGTGGTAACTTTCTGATTGGTGGGGTCTGACCACTGGGAAACTCGCCGATCACAAGAACTAAGATATGAAATGCCCTGTTGGAATAAAGCAAAGGCTGCACATGTGCACCACTGCTCCATTCATCCTCTGTGGGACTTCGAGTAGGTGCCAACTTTCTGATTTGTGCCGGACTGCTAGGAAATTCACTGATCACGAGAACTAGACTTTGAAATGCCCCTGTTGGAATGAATTGGAGACCGCATGTGTATCACTGCTCTGTTCATTTTTAAGGGGACTGTGGATAGTGGTACCTTTCTGATCGGTCCAGCCTGACCACTAGAAAACTAATATCTTAATTGCCCTTTTGGAATAAAGCAAAGGCTGCACATGTGCACCACTGCCCCATTCATTTTCTGTGGAACTGTAAATAGGTGGCAACTTTCCGATATGTGGTGTTTCCCCCCCTCGGCAAACTCTCCGATCACGAGAACTAGGCTCTAAAATGCTGTGTTGAAATGAAATGGAGACCGCATGCACGTCACTGCTCCATGCATTCTTGTAATGCAACTGCAGAGCAGTTGTGCGCAAGCTCCACCAGGGGGTGCTGGTAAGGGAAAAAGGGTTGCATGCACCGTGTAGCACCACAGTGCAGACATGCAGGCCGCCACTAGGAGGCGGCAGAGTAGTTAGACAGGCCGGGTCAGCAACAAACAGGAAGACGAAGTACCAGAGGTCACAGCAATGCACGTAGTCAGAGACAAACCAGAAGTCAGAGCCAGACGGGAACTCGGTATCCAAGACGTGAGACGGAAAGGGGAGTCAGGGTACAAGCCAGTGAGTCATAAGCTGGTCGGTAACGTGGTATCAGAGACAGAAAAACAGGAAGCGGGGTTCAGAGTGCAGGCCGAGTCATACACTGTAGGGAAACTACCAAACGCACACAAAGTCAGGGATAGGGAACGGGTCAGACACAAATACGGGAAGTCAGAGGCAGAAGGATCACTAGGGTATACGGGTCAGCTGCTTTAGCCTGGAAGCATGAACTATCTCTGACGTCGCCTGCAGGCCGCAGCGAACTGAAATAACAAAAACAGATCCAAAACGAGGCAGAGGGGATTAACCCCCGCATGACCAGTCCAGGGAGAGGATAGCAGAAAACAAACCTTGGACTGGATCATGACAATTCTTAAGGGGATAGTGGATAGTGGTAACTTTCTGATCGGCGGGGTCTGACCACTGGGAAATTTTCTGATCAGGAGAACTAGGCTCTGAAAAACCCTTTTGGAATTAATCAGAGACTATACACATGCGCCTCTGCTAAATTCATTCTCTATGGGACTATGGATATGTGTTAACTTTTTGATCGGTGAATTCTAACCACTGGGAAACTCAATGATCACAAGAATGAGGCTCTAAAATGTCCTGATAGAATTAATCAGAGACTGTTCATCGCTGCTTCGTTCATTCTCTAGGGGACTGTGGATAGCGACAACGTTCCAATTGGCGGGGCTAGGAAACTCACCGGTCACAAGAATTAGGCTCTGAAATGCCCCATTGGAATGAAGAGGGGGGTCGTGCATGCGCACCACTGCTCTAGTCATTTTCTATGAGACTGTGGAAAAGTGATAACTTTAAATGTTGGGTATAATTCTTACAACTTACACCAAAAGCATATACTAGAACCCTTTTCCTTAACCTAAATTAGTAGATAAATCTTCCACAATGAAATAAGATCTACTCCTGTGTATACATATATAGATAGATACATATATATATATATATATATATATATATATATATATATATATATATTATTTTTTTGTAAGGCTGGAAAAGCCCTTGAAGAAATCAATATTTTTGAAAAAAAAAGTTTACAGCTAATTACTATATATTTTTATTTTAATTTTTTACTTTTAGTATAAATACAAAACAGGATATCGCAAGCAGCAAGGTCACCATGTTGGGTTCAGAAGCTTAGCAGATGATCCTAAATCTGTATGGGCAATGCATGTTGCCAAGATCCAGAGTGACAGAGTGTACAAGAAGGATTTTGAGAAGTCCAAGACCAAGTACAACTGCCCAGTGGAAATGCTGTCTGTTGTTTTGGCCAAGAATTGCCAGAAATTAGTCAACGACACTGAGTACCGCCATCGCCTTCACCAATGGACGTGTCTACCAGATCAGAATGACGTCATACAAGCAAGGAAAGCCTATGACCTGCGTAGTGATGTGAGTTTTACATCCTGCCACTAGTAAAAAGTCAAACAGGAGGATGTCATAAATTAGGGGGTCGAAAGATTTAGAATTTTTTGCACAAACACATAGGGATTATAGATAAGAAAACTTTGGACCTGTCCTTGCTTAAAGGTTATGAATACCTATTGGGATGTATTTGGATATCTATGGACGTACGGTATATGAATATTTTTATATAAATGCAAGCTTTTAGGCTAAAATAATATAAAATAATGGGGCATATTTAATATTGACTCCGTCTCGACTCGGAAGATGCAAAGTGTCGTACTCAGTAATAGACCTGTTTTAAATACTGTTTGCCGTTCGCTGTAATAGGGGGCATGGATGCAAGGATGAGTATGACTTGGCTGTAACGGGATATGGTTTAATACGTATTATTGCATGCCTGACAATGGATTGTCCGTAAATTGTAGTTTGTTTCCAACGGCAACCATCAGTCTTTTGAAATAAGGCAAGCCGACACAATTTGATTCATGAAGGAAAAATCAAAAATTGTCACAAAAATCAAAAAAATCTCTAAGGCTAAAGTAATAACTGTAATATTCTTGTTTTTAGTGGATCTATAAATCCGACATGGAATGGATCCGCGGCTGTGGCTGGATTCCTAATGACTCCTTAGAAGTGAACAAAGTAAAGAAAGCTCAAGAAATCCTAAGTGAGCATAAGTACCGTCAGCCTCCCGACACCATCAAATTCACCAGTGTCATGGATTCTCCAGAGATCGTTTTGGCCAAAGCCAATGCTCTGCAGCTCAGCGGAGTGAGTGTTGTCATGCTTATTTCTTCCTTTTTGTACTTTTTTTTATTTCTTATAAAGAATAAATTCGGTGACTTATGGTTTGTTTATTTTTTATTTTTTAGAGCCTGTACCAAGATGCGTGGAATAAGGAGAAGGTGCACTTCAGCCTGCCGGCAGATACACCGGGAATGGTCCAAGCCAAGCTCAACGCTGTCCAAATTAGCAACGTGAGTACATCTCACCAATGGTTTATATCTATCAGTTATAAAGGTACAAAGAGAATAAGAGCAATAATATAAAAATAATGTAGACACGCCTATTAAAAAAGTGGTTGTTACACAATATAAAACGTTACAAGCCTTGGAACCCAAGATTGTATTCTAAGAGAGGAAATGGAGCAAATGCCCCCGAGATGTCTATCAGCTACATCTAACTAAAGGCCTCTGAGCTTGATAATCTGGAAACTGAGAACTGCCTGGTTATTTGGGCAGTGTATGGCAGTATCATTAGTGCTCTTAAGGCACAATTTTGAGTGCTGTTGTGGCATAATTTTATATGCTGTATGGTGCTAATATTTGGGCATAGTAGATGCAATATTTGGTATATCATATGGTGGCATTGTTTGGGCACTATAGTGGCATCATTTTGTATAATGTATGCAGGGTTGGACTGGCCCACCAGAGAAACGGAGAATCCTCCGGTGGGCCCTGACTTCTCCTTCAGAAGAGTTCATAGTGCAAACCTTGCAGTTGCTATGGGGCTTTTCAGTGGAGGAGAAAGGTGATCCCTCAGAATCAAATCCTCTGGTGGGCCCAATGTTCTTCAGTCTGACAGTGACTGTATGATGGTATTATTTGGGCACTGTAGCAGCAATATTTATTACACTATATGGAGGTGTTATTCGGACATTGTAGTGGTATGGTGCTATTACTTTTGTACCATAGTGAGATTATTTTGAATGCTTTATGGTGTTATTATTTTGGCACTGTATTGTCGTTATTTTGTACACTGTATGGTGGTATTATTTGGACACTGTAGTGAGATTATTTTGTACTAGATGTGGGTCCGATGCTATCGCATCGGGAGGACAATGACATCATGATGGGGGCAGCTCTGTGGTGCTGGCGGTGTAGTGTCATGCGGCCACCATCTTTGTATAACTAAGTGTCCAAAGATGGCGTCCGCGTGTGTATGCATATGTGTGCATGTATGCTTGTATTTATGCCTATGTATGTGTGCGCGTGTAAGCACGTGTATGTATGCATATGTGGGTGTATGTTTGTGCTTACTTGTGTATGCGCATGTGTGTATGTGTGAATGTATGCGTATGTATGTGGGTGTGTATGTGCGTGAGTACATGCATGTTTGTGTGTATGCGTGTTTGTGTATTCATGTGTGTTCGTACTTCTGCGAGTGTTTGCACGTGCGTGTGTATGTGCATGTTTGTGTATGTGCGTATCTGCGTGTGTGTGCGGACATTATACTGTGTGTTTGTGTGTATGTGTATGCACGTGCGTATGCTTGTTTGTGTATGTGTGCGTGTATGTGCATGTTTGTGTGTATGTGCATGTTTGTGTGTATGTGCATGCTTGCGTATATGTGTATACGTGCATGCTTGCGTGTGTATATGCGTGTTTGTGTGTATGAGCATGTTTGTGTGTATGTGCGGACATTATATTGTGTATGTGTCTGTGTATGCGTATGCATATGCATGTACTGTATGTGCATGCTTGTCTGTTTATGTGCGTCTGTGTAGCTGAGTGTGTGGGGACATTATACTGTGTGTATGTGTTTGTATGTTCGTGCTTGCATGTGTGTATGTGCGTGCATGTGTACGTGCGGGCATTATACTGTGTGTATACGCGTGCGTATACGTGTTTGTGTGCATGTGTATCTGTGTGTGTATGTGCGTATCTGCGTGTGGGTATGCACAGGCGTGTATGCACTTGCGTGTGTATGTGCATATGTTTGTGCTTGCGTGTGTACTTTATGTGCGTGATTGTGTGTGTGTATATGTGCGTGCATGTGCGTGTGTATGAGTATGTGGGGACATTATACTGTGTGTGTACGCGTGTTACAGTGTGTATGTGCGTGTGGGAACATTATACTGTGTGTCCATGCGTGTTTGTATGTACGTGTACATGAATGTGTGTGTTGAGACATTACACCGTGTGTGTATCTGCATGTACAGTATATATGTGTGTGTGTGTATGCATGTGAGTGGATGTCCGTGCTTGTGTGTGTATGTGGGCACAGAGGTGGGTGGGCAGGCAGCAGTGGTGGGGGAGTCTGGCGGCGGGTCCAGCAGTGGGGGGGGGGCCGGCGGGTCCAGGAGCGGCTGGGGGGTCCAGCGGTGGGTCCAGCAGGAAAGACGGTGGTTTGCGGCTTGTTCTGGAGATGGGGTGCGGCGCCACCAGAGGGCGCCCGCACCCCATCTCCAGCACAGGCCGCAAGCCGCAGTCTTTCCTGTCAGCTGTGACTGCACGGAGGTGAGTGGGCAGGCGGTGGCGAGGGGGTCCGGCGGCAGGGGGGGTTTCGGCGGTGTCCCGCTGGTGGTACTGTGGAAGGGCCTGGTACCACCAGTGGGTGACATATTGGAATACCCATCACTTGGGTATTCCAATATGGCGGTCGGCGTACTTCCGGTGCGGCGCGGTGGATTGTGGGATTCGAGGACATCCAGACATCATTTTGTAAGACATTACTATTTGGTCACTTTGGTGTCATTATTTTACATTATATCTTGTATGATGGTATTATTTTGGCAATGTATGGGCAATATTTTGTATACTATATGTAAATTTTATTTGCACATTTTAGTGGTATGGTGGTATTAATTTGTGCACTATAGTGAGATTATTTTGGAGACTGGTGTTATTATTTAGGCACTGTAGTGGCATCATTTTCTATACTTTACCGTGGTATTATTCTGGCATAATTTTGTATGTTGCGTGGTGGTATTATTTGAACAGGGTGATGTCATTATTTTGTATCTTACTCATCGGCATTATTTGGGCACTGTAGAGGCATTATTTTGTATACTGTGTGGTGGTATTCTTTGTGTACCATAGTCTCATTATTTTGTATGGTGGTACTTTTTTGGCCATTGTAGTGGCACCATTTGGTATACTGTATGGTGGTGTTATTTGGACACCACATGGTACATTGGACCTTTATTTTGTGTTATTATATCATCTATAACACGATTAACACATAGCAGCTGAACACATGTGGATCCAGTTTCTGACCTACAGTAGTTTAGCTTCTCTTTCTACCAGAACGCAACCCACACCAAGTTTGGCTCAGCGTCCTCCATAACCCCCATCTTGCCTTGTCAAAATTATATAAAAATATATATTTTTTCTATTCTTTTTACCTCCAGGAAGCAAATTAAAATGTAACGTATTGCAGATGAGCACCTTCATATGTGTAGAGATTGCTTATTTTTGGTTCATTTATGTAATTTTTTTTTGCACTTTACAATAAGACTTGTCACTTTAACTGAAGTTTTTGATTTGCAGAAACAATACCAGTTGGAGTGGGATAAGACTAAGAAGAAAGGATATGACCTCAGAGCTGATGCTATTGCAATCAAGTCCGCCAAAGCATCAAGAGATATCGTTAGTGATGTAAGCACTAAAAAAAAGAGAATTTATATACCCTCTTCTAAATTTATGGGAATCATTCTTTCTACTCTATAGAAATATCGAAGCTTGAATTATGTATTTTTCTCCACAGTTCAAATACAAAATAGGATATCGCAAACAGCAAGGCCACCATGTTGGGTTCAGAAGCTTAGCGGATGATCCCAAATCTGTATGGGCCATGCATGTTGCCAAGATCCAGAGTGAACGAGAATACAAGAAAGAGTTTGAGAAGTTGAAGACCAAGTACAACAGCCCCGTGGAAATGCTGTCTGTGGTTTTGGCCAAGAACTGCCAGAAATTAGTCAATGACATTGAGTACCGCCATCGCCTTCACCAATGGACGTGTCTACCTGACCAGAATGATGTCATCCAGGCCAAGAAGGCCTATGATCTCCAGAGTGATGTATGTCATGTTACTCATAACTCCTTTCTAAATTTTAGAATTTTAGGCATCAATTTTTAGAAACTTTTTTTTTGACCTGTCAAAAAGATGAGTCAGAAGCCTTGATCGGTGGGAATCTCAGCACCTAGATCACCATCGATCAGGACTTTTGACAACACTAAAACAAAGATGCATAAACCCTTGGCTGAGCCTTACTCCAATCCAAAACTGTCTCCGTGGAAAGCAGTGATCGTAAGAGAGTACCCACCACTTCAATTTAGCAACCTATGGTGGTCCTACCACACAGACTCCCACTTATCAAAACTTTTGACTTTTCGCTAAGACATATGAAAAGCTTTTGGAAAGCGTAATTAAATTTTAAGTCCAAGTTTTGATGTGTTCAAATTTATTTGATGTGATTATTGACTGATCTCAATATCCTCTATGATGACAACATTTCATCCACAGGCGGTCTACAAATCTGATTTGGAATGGATCCGTGGCTGCGGTTGGATTCCAAATGACTCCCTTGAGGTCAACAAAGTAAAGAAAGCTCAAGAAATCTTAAGTGAGCGCCAGTACCGTCAGCATCCAGACACCCTCAAATTCACCAGCGTTGCGGATTCTCCTGGAATCATCTTGGCTAAGGTCAACGCTCTTCAGATCAGCGATGTGAGTGATGTTGCTTGACTTAGGTCTTATTACGAATCTAAAAGATACAGAAATATATTCTAGGGACAGGTGGATGTCAACTTCATGTCACTTTCTGCCGATTATTACATAATTATCTCATGTTTCCAAACTGTAAATAATTCCATAATTTTTTTTCATTTGGTGTGCTCCCTTACTTCTTATTTCTATATTATCAGTAAGATGTTGTGTTTTAATTAAGATGTATGTATTTGTTTCTAATGTACAGCGTATATACAGAGATGCATGGGATCAAGAGAAAACGAAATTCAGCCTCCCTTCAGACACTCCACAGATGGTCCAGTCCAAGGTCAATGCAGTAACCATCAGCGACGTAAGTCAATCTTTGACGTAAGAATTCAGGATAAAACCAGGTATGTTGAAGTAGATGAACAAAAATGTGACTTTTTATTTTACAGAGATTGTACAGGAAGGAATGGGATAAAGTCAAGAAGGCTATTGACATGAAAGCAGATGCCATCTCTATCCGCAGTGCCAGGGCCTCAAGAGACATTGCTAGTGACGTAAGCATTATATCACAACTTATATTATTGCATGTTTTATGTATTGCAATTCAATAATTTCCTCCCTAGGCCCCCTAAATAGTCACAAATTAAGTATTTATCTTCTAGTAAACGCCAAATTAAATAGTAAAGGCGTCAGTCAAATAGTTCATAGGTGTTTTGGGGTGAAGTTAATAACAAATATCATACCACATTAGTAGTATTTTGTATTAAGTATTAAATATATTTATATATTATTATAATATAATAAAATAATAATATTTTTTTTTTCTGATTCTAGTACAAATATAAATTTGCTTTTGAGAAACTAAAGGGTCATTACATTGGCGCTCCCACAGTCAAGGATGATCCTAAGCTAATGTGGTTGATCAATTCCGGCAAGCTGCCAAGTGACTTGGGATACAAGCGTGATTACGAGAAGACCAAGACCAAGATTAACTTACCAGTAGATATGGTGTCCATTGTGACAGCTAAGCAGGGCCAAGCAGCTGCCACTGAGATCGATTACCGCCAGTACCTGCACAAGTGGACTTGTCACCCTGACCAGAATGATTGCATCCAGGCCAAGAAAGCTTATGAATTGCAGAGTGATGTAAGTATATGAATGCGCAATTCATTCAATACCAATTTTGTTTTACTATAGGAAGTTTTCCAACCACCTGAGGTAAGTATTAGTCACTACCTTGGAACAAAAGCATTTAATATTTATACTGCCTGATCCTTCTCTCCTCCGGTGGTCCCAAAACATATTAGATGCTTGTCAGTTTCAGCAAACTTTACTCCAATGTGTATGGAGTTCTTTAGTGTTTCAATCCCTACTCTCACTCCACCTCCACTACAGGAAATGGGGTGGGTCTTTGTGTCTCTGCAGGAAGTGGGGGCAGATCTTTCTCTCTCTACAGGAAGTAGGGGCGGGTCAGGGTGGGTCTTTGTATCTCTATGTCTCTAGAAGAAGTGGAGCAGGTCTTTGTCTGTCTATAAGTAGGAGTGGGTGTTAATGTGTCCACATTAAGTGGATCCGGTCTTTGTGTCTCTACAGTAAGTGAGAGCGGGTCTTTGTGTCTGTATAGGAAGTGGGGGCAGGTCTTTGTGTCTCTACAGGAATTGGGGGTGGGTTGGAGTGGGTATTTGTGTCCCTGCAGTAAGGGGGTGGGTCTTTGTGTCTCTACAGGAAGTGGGACATGTTTTTGTCTCTGTACAGGACGTGGAAGCAGATCTTTCTCTCTCTACAGGAAATGGGGTGGGCCTTTGTGTCTCTACAGGAAGTGAGGTTGGTCAGAGTGGGTCTTTGTGTCTCTACTTGAAGTGGGGCAGGTCTTTGTCTCTTTACAAGAAGTAGGGGCAGGTCTTAGTGTGTCTACAGGAAGTGGGGCAGATCTTTGAGTCTCTACAGTAAGTGGAGGCATGTCTTTGTCTCTCTACAGGAAGTAGAAGCAGGTCTTTGTCTCTTTACTAGAAATGGGGATGAGTCCTTCTCTTTCTTCAGGAAGTGGGGGTGGGTCTTTGTATTTCTACAAGAAGTGGGAGTACGTCAAAGTGGGTCTTTGTGACTCTACAAGAAACGGGGCAGGTCTTTGTTTCTCTACAGGAAGTCGGGGTGGATTTAGTGTGTGTACAAGAAGTAGAGCTGGTCTTTGTGTCTCTATAGTAAGTGGGGGCAGGTCTTTGTATCTCTGCGTTAAGTGGGGTATGTCTGTCTCTCTACAGGAAATGCAAGCAGTTCTTTGTCGCTCTACAGAAAGTGGGGGTGGGTCTTTCTCTCTCTACGGGAAGTAGGGATGGGTCTTCCAAAAGGAAATACTGACAGAAATTTGTCTTTCTAATTGTTTGTGGATGGGTCTTCGTTTTTCTACAGGGGGCAAGTGTAGGTCTTTGTCTCTCTGTCTTTGCATTGCACTCCACTCTGTCAGTTGTCTTATAGACATAACAGAGAAGGCTGTGCAAAAAGGTCATTGTAAAGTACAGAAGTAATGCATGCAGGAAAGGTAAGAAAAGAAAGTTACAGCTCCTATAGTGCTGGCAGAATTCTGATGATGAGGATCCATCCACTGAAAATAGTGAATAGCTTAAATTGAGGATTGAGACAAATCTGAACATTTTATACTGGTCTGTGAACTAAAAGCCATTTTACCTGGTTTTGAGGCTAGAGATCAACAAGACCATGCTTTTACATAACTTAATTAATTCATACTCAATATTTCCATATAAGTAAACCAGGTCCTACAGTATTTCCATAAGCTTCATATTCAAGAGATGTATCCCATTCCCAAGTAAAGTATCTTACTCTTTGTTCTTCCAGGCTGTCTATAAATCGGATATGGAATGGATTCGAGGATGTGGTTGGATACCAACTGATTCAGTCGAAGTTAAGAAAGTGAAAAATGCTCAAGACATCTTGAACGATCGCCTTTACCGTCAACCAGCCAGCAGCTTGAAGTTCACCAGCATTGTGGACCTTCCAGCTGTCGTCCTGTCAAAGATCAATGCTGACCAGATCAGTGCTGTATGTTGAATATTTTGCTTTATTTTACTTATCTAAGACGGTCATGGAAAATATTAGAATTACTGACTTGATTTCTTTTATGTCTAAAGGCCAAATATAAAGAGGCTTGGGAACAAGACAAGAGAACCATACACGTCATGCCGGATACGCCAGAGATTTTGCTGTCAAAGTCTAATTCTCAAAATGTCAGCAATGTAAGTGTCTATGTGGCTTTCGTGACTACATTTTTTAAAGTTGTCAGAGTAAAATTTAGAGTAATCTCACAGAAACGGCCACCAATAGGTATGCAATTAGCCTTGGAAAAGTTCTTTGGTCTGATGTTCAACAAGCAGCAAGCATTGAGAGGATGCAATGAAATGAGGAGCCAACATCATATTCCAAAGTTCTGCTCCATCTCAAGACACAAGAACAGCCTCAAAAAAGTTCTTAAAGGGAATGTTTTATAAAAAACAAATGGCCTATTGTTTATATCAGGACTTTACAGTATAACAAATTTATATTTTAGCATTTCTTCTCACATTTTACGTTTTAGATGTTTTTTTTTTTCATTTTCCATATCACTCTCTTTTTAAAAAAGAGGAGTCTTGAAATTTTCTCGGTGGTCACTAGGCTTTATACAAGATTCACACTTCCTTATTGTATAGAGAGACTTTTAAGCAGTCTCATTATCATACAATGCATTATTACAATGAAATAACACATCCATGTACAGTAGTTACAGTAGGTGATGTCACAGGTCACCTCCGCCTCCCCCTTCTGTGCAAAGACTGATGACACCTCTAAATATAGTACATAGCACAGAAGCCACCATTCACAATAGGCGATGTCACAGCTCACCTTCTCCTTCTCCTGTACAATGACTGATAGCACCTCTATATACAGTAAGTAGCACATGATCCAATGTTAATAATAACATATGTCACAGATCACCTTCTCTCTTTCCTGTTCAATCACTGACAGCACTGTTATATACAGTAAATAACACATGATCCACTGTTAATAGCATATGTCACAGCTCACCTCCTCCTCCTACTGTACAATGACTGATGCCACCTATATATACAGTAGATAACACATGATCTGGTGTTAATAATAGGTGATGTTACAGCTCACCTCCTCCTCCTCCTGTGCAATGACTGATAACACCAATAAATACAGTAGATAACACAGGATTCGCCATTCAAAATAGCTGATGTCACAGCTCCCTTCAAAATTACCTATACCCAAGATAAGGCTTCTTTGTAAGAAAACAGAATCTAAGTCAATCTATTGCTGAAAAATTCCATTTGAAGTACAGGAAGATGCAAAATAATATTAGGCAAAGTTATTAGCATGAAATTTGCAAGATTTTTTATTTGTTATAGTGATATGAAAAATAATAGAATAATAAAAATATACATTTAAAAAGAAATTGTACTTTCAACAAACTTGGCATAAATCAATAGTACAAGCAAATATGCAAAACTTTGTAATATACATTATCAGATAAAACTTCTACCTTGCCCACTTAAAAGCCACTTTTTCCTCTCCTTTCTGCCTTCTGAGCTTATTATCCACTCTTAAAACGCTGTCTTGCTCAAACAAGACAGACTCCCACCCACTGTGCTTCCAGATTACAAAGCCTATTTACTCTATGGTGATGAGAGGAGTAGAGTGAAAGAACAGGCAGTTGTAGAAACACAGAAAGATCATGCTGAGCTTTCTAACAAGTTACCACAGAGCTGGATTCACATCTTCACTGCTAAGTAATGCTGTATAATGTCCTTCGTATATCTGTCCGTGTGATAAGGAATGAAGATATGGAATTCTTCTCTGTGCGCTGTTTCTGGGAGACATGATAGCCGCTCATTTCCACCCACTAGCTGAGAGTGAACTGCAGATTAGGAAATAGAGCATGCAGGGGAGAAAACTGGTGAAAAATGTAGGCTACAAGTCACAAAATGGCCAAAAAAATTGTTATTCCTCATATACACATTTCCTATTTCAGAAACTATACAGAGAAGGCTGGGATAAGGTGAAAATGATTTATGACCTCAAGTCTGATGCAATTGCCATCAAATCCGCCAAAGCCTCAAGAGAGATTGCAAGTGATGTGAGTGTTAAGTCCATTGTATCACATACTGAACTATTAAATTATTGTATATTTTTTCACTATTTTTACAATTCCTCAGTCCAAGTATTTGCATTGTGACATTCATGTTTTTATCTAGCTAATTCATAATTTTAGCAATGTCCCTGTTTTTTTTTGACACTTACAGTATAAATACAAACTAGCCCACGAGAAGCAGAAGGGTCACTACGTAGGAACGCCCACGGCTCACGATGACAACAAGTTGGCCTGGAATTTGAAGGCATCTAAACTTCCCAGTGACCTGTTATACAAGAAAGACTTTGAGAAATCAAAGACAAAGTTGAACCTACCTGTTGATATGGTGTCCATAGTTCAGGCCAAGCTATGTCAGACTTTGGTCAGTGACATTGATTACAAGCGCTTCTTGCACCAATGGACATGTCTGCCAGACCAGAATGACGTCATTCAAGCTAGAAAGGCCTACGACCTCCAGAGTGATGTAAGTTTACAATGTTGGAGTTGTTTGATGGGAATATGTTTTATGTCATCTGAAATGAATATGAGTTAACACACAGAACAATGTCCACAAACTACTAAAGTTTCCAGAAAACATTCTATCCTCTCCCAAAGAGAGCAATTGAGAAGGAAACTCAATTCATAGCCAATTCTTGTGTGCATAGTATTGATATATTATCTTATCTAAGACTCCAATACTACAGAAGAGCCAATTTTTTAGAGAAAATGAGATGACTCTGCTCATCATGGCTCAGTCTATAAAGTAAAGCTGTAAAGGGATCTGCTGAAAAACATAAAATGTTATCCTATTGTTTGTGTCCAGTGAGGAAGCTGCAGTATTTCAGGATCTTCAGAGATGTTGGATTTGTATCAGCCTATAGTATGTATTTATATTCCCTTTTACTTGCAGGCTCTGTACAAGTCAGACCTGGAGTGGCTCCGGGGAATTGGTTGGTTCCCAGATGGGTCTCAAGATGTTAAGAAGGTTAAGTTTGCCCAAGACATTATAAGCGAGGTACAGTTAATTCTTGTTTGTTAATATTTCAAGAAATAATAGAGATGCCTAAGAGATTGATGTATGTGCCCAATTTTTTTTTATTTGCAGAAGAAGTATAGAACTAAACCAGACACTATCAAGTTTACAGCCGTCAGTGACAGAGTGGATTATGTCACAGCTAAGCAAAGCGCTGATATCCTGAGTGATGTAAGTATTTTTCAAAACAATGATTACAAGGGGATGTTTCTTGTTTTGTTTTTATTTTACTTTAATTTATAATGTTTTATAACTTTATTTAGTAATATACTGTATTTAGAGTCAGTTCTCTGGCTCCATCTCCTTATTCTAATGTCACCAACCCTTCCCAGATAACCCCATCTCCTTACTCTGATCTCACCAACCCTTCCCAGATAACCCCATCTCTTTACTCTGATCTCACCAACCCTTCCCAGATAACCCCATCTCTTTACTCTGATCTCACTAACCCTTCCCCAGATAACCCCATCTCCTAACTATAATCTCACCAACCCTTCCCCAGATAACCATATCTCCTTACTCTGATCTCACCAACCCTTCCCCAGATAACCCCACCTCCTTACTCTGATCTCACCAACCCTTCCCAGATAACCCCATCTCCTTACTCTGATCTCACCAACCCTTCCCAGATAACCCCATCTCTTTACTCTGATCTCACTAACCCTTCCCAGATAACCCCATCTCCTTACTATAATCTCACCAACCCTTCCCAAGATAACCCCATCTCCTTACTCTGATCTCACCAACCCTTCCCAGATAACCCCATCTCCTTACTATGATCTCACCAACAATTCCTCATCTAACCCCATCTCCTTACTACAATCTCAGCAACCCTTCCCCAGATAACCCCATCTCCTTACTATAATCTCACCAACCCTTCCCCAGCTAACCCAATCTCCTTACTATAATCTCTCCAACCCTTCCTCATCTAACCCCATCTCCTTACTCTGATCTCACCAACCCTTCTCAGATAACCCCATCTCTTTACTCTGATCTCACTAACCCTTCCCCAGATAACCCCATCTCCTAACTATAATCTCACCAACCCTTCCCCAGATAACCCCATCTCCTTACTCTGATCTCACCAACCCTTCCCAGATAACCCCATCTCCTTACTCTGATCTCACCAACCCTTCCCAGATAACCCCATCTCCTTACTCTGATCTCACCAACCCTTCCCAGATAACCCCATCTCCTTACTCTGATCTCACCAACCCTTCCCAGATAACCCCATCTCCTTACTCTGATCTCACCAACCCTTCCCAGATAACCCCATCTCCTTACTCTGATCTCACCAATCCTTCCCAGATAACCCCATCTCCTTACTATGATCTCACCAACAATTCCTCATCTAACCCCATCTCCTTACTACAATCTCAGCAACCCTTCCCCAGATAACCCCATCTCCTTACTATAATCTCACCAACCCTTCCCCAGCTAACCCAATCTCCTTACTATAATCTCTCCAACCCTTCCTCATCTAACCCCATCTCCTTACTCTGATCTCACCAACCCTTCCCAGATAACGCCATCTCTTTACTCTGATCTCACTAACCCTTCCCCAGATAACCCCATCTCCTAACTATAATCTCACCAACCCTTCCCAGATAACCCCATCTCCTTACTCTGATCTCACCAACCCTTCCCAGATAACCCCATCTCTTTACTCTGATCTCACTAACCCTTCCCCAGATAACCCCATCTCCTTACTCTGATCTCACCAACCCTTCCCAGATAACCCCATCTCCTTACTCTGATCTCACCAACCCTTCCCAGATAACCCCATCTCCTTACTCTGATCTCACCAACCCTTCCCAGATAACCCCATCTCCTTACTCTGATCTCACCAACCCTTCCTCATCTAACCCCATCTCCTTACTACAATCTCAGCAACCCTTCCCATCTCCTTACTATAATCTCACCAACCCTTCCCCAGATAACCCCATCTCCTTACTCTGATCTCACAAACCCTTCCCACGATAACCCCATCTCTTTACTCTGATCTCACCAACCCTTCCCAGATAACCCCATCTCCTTACTATAATCTCACCAACCCGTCCCTAGTTAACCCCATCCCTAAACTTTGATCTCAGCAGTCCTCCCTAATATTCCCATTTACTTACTTGATTTTCGCCAGTCTTCCCCAGATAACCCAATCCCACCTTCAATCCGTTTGTTCTCACTATACTTCTCTCTTTTTGCTATACCTAAAACATTACATTAGACAGATTTGCAAGTTGTGGTTTCAGTCTATAACTTTAGGTTGCACCAGTTTGTAAATTATCCAGTTTTACTTACCAAGTGTGGATTTCTTTTCAGATTAAGTATCACGAAGCTTGGAACAACATTAAGACAAAATACACAGCACTGACCGATACTCCGCTACTGATAACTGCAAAAGAGGCGGCCAAGAACGTCAATAATGTACGAGTTAATCTTTCTATCTATCTAATTTCAGATCACAGCTAAAATAGTTTTCATAATTTATTTCCTTCTATTCTAGAAATTGTACACAGAAGGCTGGGACAACATTAAGGCAACTGGTTACCTATTACCCCATGATGCAGTACAAATAGCACATGCCAAAAAAAGCAGCATTGCTCAGAGCGAGGTAATCCCTTCCCGTGCCTCTTCAATATGTGCAGTATTACTGACCATCAAGCACAAGTTATGGAATAAAAGTGTCAGAATAATTATCAGCCATTTTTACGTGCATTGCATTATGGAGATCCATGTAGAAATTAGTCTATAGACTGTTTTTCTGGGCAAAATTGAAAAATTTTGAACATTACATGTTATTTTCATTTATGCATTTACTTGTTCTTCATGCCTAGATTCAGGTTAGTGAGGCTCACACCTATGGGACTAAGACTTCATATAATCCTTATTGCAACCACATATAGCAGAGGGGACCACGAGTGCAAGAAGCCCTCGCCTTAGGATTGTCAAAAATAGCCATTGCTTTACATACCTTTCCTCCTTCCCACAAAAGCTCATTAGGCCACATATATATCACAAAAAGAGCACCTTGTAACAGGTACTGACTGGGGCTGAAATTCAGCCCTGGCATTTGAAATCATACAGGCCCATGCTGTCCCCGTCCCCGAGCATCAGATGGGATATATTAGCCTGGATGGAGGAAAGCAAGATTTATTACCAGACCAATATTTCTAATGATACCCGTGGACTGGGGTAAGTGACGGAATCCGCGACTGTGCTCCTTCACATCTCATAACAGTATGGTTGTCTTGAGAATACGGATTCTGTTAACTACACAGCAGACAAGGCGGCCCACGACCAGACAGGCCCTTCTGTCATTTGCCAGAATTGCCATATGGCCAGTCCGGCCCTGCCTTGTAAACTGTAAGCTACAATTAGTTTACAGTCTAAAAGTGAATGGCTGGGAAGAAACCAAAAGCCAGTGGTGTCATTTGAAGTTTGTGAACCCCAATGCAAAGTCTCCAACAGGGCCCCTCTTTAATAGTATTAATTTTATGATATTGGACGAAGAGACCGTTTGGGCCCGACTAGGGTAATTGGCTACATAGTTGCCCCCCACCCCCGCCAAAACCTCTTTTGCACCCATAGGACCAACATTTGTCCCAATTAGGGTGTAAAGTTTTGGAAGACAAGCCTAGGCAGGTAGGAAGGGTTTGTAGTGGTCGCTCTGGGGTAAATGGTTTGGTTTGTGATCTCCTCCTTTAAATTCGACCATGATATTTACTACTTGCAGGGGTGACCTGCATGAGAGGTCCTCTTAGGAATAATAAAAAAATGGATCCTTCTCCTGGTTTTCAATCACATCACACTCCAACAGTAAGAAAAAGTCCTTTTGGCAAAAAGAAGGATATATTGATCGTAAGGCTCCTCCACCACCCATAGTGAGACAATAGGCTAAGGGAGACGGTGCCTCTTCACCATATTATTGTATCTGAAAATGTATGCTACTGCAATACTTAACCTCTTAATTTAGATTCTTGATATATTTTTTTTTTAGCTGAAGTACAAAGCTGAACACATCAAACAGAGAGGTCACTACGTTGGTGTTCCAAATGCTGATGCCGATCCCAAACTAAAATGGTTCAAACACGCGAACCTGATCCAGAATGATAGAGAATACAAAAAGATTTATGAGAAGAGCAAGTCGAAAATCCATATTCCTCATGACATGGTATCACTCGAAACAGCCAAGCAAGGACAGAGCTTGGCCAGCGGTATTGACTACCGTCATTACCTTCACCAGTGGACATGCCACCCTGACCAGAACGACTGCATACAAGCCAGGAAGGCTTATGACCTGCAGAGTGATGTGAGTTATGAAGGCTTTCTTAAACATTTTATTTTGCCCTTTATTCCTTAACAATTACTTATCACATCGTTTCTTACTCTAGAGTGTCTACAAATCTGACCTGGAATGGATTCGTGGTTGCGGATGGGTTCCATTAGACTCCGTAGAGCACCAGAAAGTGAGGAAAGCACAAGAACTGGTTAATGAGGTGCGTATGAATGGTTACAGTGGATCCTGTGTTATAGTAGTTTACATATGATCCACCTTTCACAATAGCTGATGTCACAGCTCACCTCTTCCTCCTCCTGTGCAATTGCTGATAACACTTCTATATACAGTAGATAATACAAGATCCACCATCCACCATAGATCATGTCTCAGCTCACCTCCTCCTCCTGTACACCTCTATATACCATAGATAAATCGGGCCCTCTACTCATAATAACTGATGTCACAGCCCACCTCCTCCTCCTTTAGAATTAACATTGCCCAGATTAGTGCATGCTCAGATAAGACTTCTATACAAATAAATAAGGTCTAAGTCAGTGTATTGATGCTAATGTCCATGTGAAGAATAAGAAGTACGAGTCTAATATTAGGCTTAGTGGACAGTGTGAAAATGGATTTTTAATATAGGTATTAATATGAAAAATACAATATCAATATAACACAATCAAAATGTAATTAACACCAAAACCTGTTTTAAACAATAGGTTAATTTTGATGACATCCCTTTTTAAAGCAAGCCTCCCGATCAAATATTAGGGTCAGGGTCAGTAATGACCAAGGCAAGACCTTTAGTTACCCCATCATTTTAAACGCTGATTCGAACCCCATAACATATAATGTCATTACAGCAATACTTTCTGACTGTAATTACTAGTAAAATTATAGATTGTAGCTCACCGTATGTAGTCATTATGGTTTATAGTTGTCTTTTTTGTTTTTATTTTATTTTTGTGGTTTTTTTTTCTCACTGTAGAGACATTATAAGAAGGACGCGCAATCCAACTTTTCAAATTTCACCCATGTGGTGGACCCACCATACGTTGTGCTCGCCAAAATGAATGCCATCAACCAAAGTGATGTGAGTAATTTTTTTGTATTATATTATTTACTATTTTCATGGTTTTTGTTTATATGTTGCCAAAATATGACATGGCCGATTCCTAGTGATTTAAAAGTGTACTGTATGCTTTAAGAATGCAATGATAAATTCATCCATAGGCTCACTTGTTTAAAAAATATATGGTTTTTTTCATAGCAATTTGCTTGATAAATAAGACCCAGAATGAATACACGTTAAACAGTTTTACATATCTATCTATCTAAAAAAAGAAAAAATGGAACAGCACTTCTAGTAAATGGGTGCCAGGCCTCCCAGCAATTAATCCATATACGGTACTTGCCAATAATCAAAAAAAAAAATAGGAAGTAGCACTCCAAAACTTTCTCAGTTAAGGTGGACTTTATTAGATCCACATGGCATGGCGACGAAAGCCTTTCTCAAGCAGCGTTTTGAAGCCGAAGCGTCGCCATGCCATGTGGATCTAATAAAGTCCACCTTAACTGAGAAAGTTCTGGAGTGCTACTTCCTATTTTTTTTTTTTTATTATTGGCAAGTATATTGGCTAATTGCTGGGAGGCCTGGCACTCATTTACTAGAAGTGCTGTTCCACTTTTTTCTATCTATCTATCTATCTATCTATCTATCTATCTATCTATCTATCTGTCTATCTATCTATTTATTATCTATCAATTTATCTGTCTAACCTATATTTTACTTCTTTCCATGATCTAATCTATCTAATATGTATCTACAGTATCTATCTAATAACTATTTATCTCAGATTAATTGATATAATATCTATCCATCTATGCATCTATAATATCTGCTTATCTAGTATCAATCTAATTATCTATCTAAACTATCTTTTGCTCCTTTATAGCATTTAATCGAACATTAATCTATCTATCTATCTATCCATCCATCCATCTATTATCTATCTATCATCTTTCTAATTATCAATATATAACATATATCTGTCAATCTATATAATAACTATTTATCTCCAATCAATTGATCTATCTATCTATAATATGAACTTATCTGTTGTCAGTCTATCTAATTATCTATCTAACCTATCTTTTGCTTCTTTGTAGTATCTAATATGTACAGTTTCTCCTGTTTCTATCTATCTATCTATCTATCTATCTATCTATCTATCTATCTATCCATCCCATATCTATCTATCTATCTATCTATCCATCCATCTATTATCTCTCTCTATCCATCCATCTATTCTCTCTCTCTATCTATCTATCTATCCCATATCTATCTATCTATCTATCTATCTATCTATCTATCTATCTATCTATCTATCTATCTATCTATCCCATATCTATCTATCTATCTCATATCTATCTATCCCATATCTATCTATCTATCTATCTATCTATCTATCTATCTATCTATCTATCCAATATCTGTTTGTTTCATATATAATATTTCTGTATGTACCTAATTTATTATTCCAATCTCTTTTTCTCTGTAGCTGAAATATAAAGAAACCTTCAATTTAGAGAAAGGCCATTACATTGGTTCCCCGGACACTCCTCAGCTCTCACACTCTAGAGAGATGTCCAAGCTGACCAGCGATGTAAGTACTATAATGACGGATAGAACTGTGCTCTTCTGTATAAATGCTGGAGAATAATTAATACCGTTCTTCCAAACTACAGATAAACAAACCTACTTTTCTTCTCTTCCCATTGCATTATGCGATGTTTCACTGATCTGACCGTGTTCCTCATTTTTACATTTTTTTTTTATTATTGTGTCTTGTATTATTGTGTTAATATTACCCAATCATATTTTCTCACTCGATGACATTTTTGAGAAGTTTTGAGTGCGGTATTCCAAATTTCTTTTTGTAAATTCTTTAATTTTATTTTTGGAGAAAGCTTTCATTACAAAAGATAATAGTATATTGTGAACTTTTTAAACTTTGTAATTTAATTTTCAAACAACCATCACTTTTTACTTGTGCTTGCTTAACAGGTGTCACCTAAGGTTTTTTTTTGTATAAACCTCCATTTTTCTTTCTTTAGTATAAAGGATTGACATTTTCAATAAATAACTGAGTTGAAAAAAACGTATTATCTGTTTGTTGGGTTTTTTTTTGCTCCTTAGAAACTGTACAAGGATTCATGGGATAGCACTAAAGCATTGGGCTACCAACTGGATGCCAGCTACATACCCATAGTCGGTGCCAAACACGCTAAGCTTGTTTCTAGTGACGTAAGTTTCACATTACAGATGTATCTCACATCTTATTATCATGTCAGACGCATGTAAAATACCAAATACATGTGTCAACTTTGGTTCACAGGTAAAATACAAAGAGCATTATGAGAAGGAAAAAGGTCACTATCTTGCTGGTTCCCAGGTTGGAGATTTCCCTAGTGTTGTGCATTCTTTGGCTTTCCAGAAGATGAAGAGCGTGGTAAGATCGAAGAGGGGTTTTTTTTTTCATGTTTTGAAACTTTTGGAACTTCATTGAATCCCACACTTTGCACATCAATTCTTTTCCATTGATGGCAACTCAGCCAAGACATATAGGCATATTATTATTTAATGGCCTTCGGCTTGATCTCAAGCCATGGCAACTGGATGGATGAACGATCTGTAGAAAGATCGATCTTGTGCAGACAACAAGACCAAGATCAATATTCCAAGTAACATTTTTAACAACGTCCTGTCCAAGAAATGCCAGCAGATTCTTAGAGACATTGAGTCTTGCGACTATCTCCATGAATGGACTTGTCTACCTGACGAGCAGGAGGTCATTCACAGAAAAAAGGCCGACGAGATCTTGAGCCATGTATGTAGCACAACCGTTTCTTCCATGTACCGATGTGTGGTAGAATATAAGTCACCCATATGGTATATGGTAAAATGGATGGTGTCATTCAAAACTACAACACATCCCATAGAAAGCACGTCCTCATATGGCCAGAAAAAAAAAGCCTATAGGCATATTAATGTTATGTTACGGCCTTTGGCTCGATCTCGAGCTATGGCGATTTGATGGATGAACGATCTGTAGGAAGATCGATCTTGTACACATCTAGATAAGTCCACCAGGGTCTTCTCCGCCGTTATCTTGATAGTATCAAATAGCCAGTAATTAATGTGCCTCTGACTTTTCAACGATTTTAGTTCTTTCGGAGTTTTCATACTTTATTACTGATATATAAATATTTTGCATTATTAGCTGGCCTACAAGAAGAATTACGAAGACAATAAGACCAAGATCAATATTCCAAGTGACATGCTTAACAACGTCCTGGCCAAGAAATGCCAGCAGATCCTAAGTGACATTGAATATCGCCACTATCTCCATGAATGGACATGTCTACCTGACGAGCAGAAGGTCATTCACGCCAAAAAGGCCAACGAGATCTTGAGCGATGTATGTAGCAAAATTTTTAACATTCCAATATTTTTGTTAACGTTTCAAAAAATATATACCTGTCTGTTTTTATTAATTTTGGTTTTTAATATTTTCTTTGTAGGTACTCTACAAGGAAGACCTAACATGGCTCAAGGGCATTGGCTGTTATGTGTGGGACACTCCAGAAATCTTACTTGCTAAGAATTCCTATAATCTTCAGAGTCAAGTAGGTCATACCTTCGGGTTGTAGCTTTTATATGAACGGGGTTGTCCAGGACTTACATATTGATCTAAGATATACTTTGGGCATGTGCAAATGACTGTAAATTTTGTAATCTGAGAGAATCAGTCGATTATGCAAATCATACTCTGATCAAAGTTTGATCGGATTCTCTCAGATGAGGAGAATATGGAGAAAAAAATATCTCCATCTTCTCCATTCTCCTGATGTCATCTGAGTGCAATCCTATGATTTCCACGACCTGCATAATTGAGTGTGATCTGAATATCAGATCCAACTTGGGCCTGCAGCGATTTTGTCATCGTACCCGTTTGGTCCAAGGAAAAAACCTCACATGTGCACGGCCCCATAGAGTAACATTCGTCCAAGTGCAATCCGATGTTTTGTTGGATTGCTCTCATACCGAAAATACGACCATCTGCACGAGCCCTTAGTATAGGTCATTAACATCAGATCTTATATCACGGTCTTTGCACTTTTTAAAAAATTTATTTTCAGGTCAAGTACACCAGTGCCGGTAAAGAAAACTTTAAGAACTACAGCGTTGTCACTGATACCCCAGTGTACGTCACGGCAGTCCAAAGCGCCATCAATGCCAGTGATGTGAGTATCCGATTATCGGAAATTCATTGCTCTTCTCGCTGATCTACGATTCTCATGATCATCTTGTCTCTTCAATTCAGCTCAAGTACAAAGAGGATTTCAACAAGAACAAGGATAAGTACACAACAGTCTTGGAAACTGTAGATTACGATCGTACCCAGAATCTTAAGGATCTTTTCAGCAGTGTATGTACTCCTATATAATATGTGACATACGACAGATATATATGGATTTTATCGTTCAAGATAATTTATGAAATGTGTTTTAATCCTTAGAACTTGTACAAAAAATCCTGGGATACCATCAAAGCCACAAGCTACCAGCTGCCCCCGGACACAGTGGCCTTGGCCTTTGCTAAGCAGAACAAGCACATTGCCAGCACAGTAAGCATGAGTATCTGAAAGCAGGGACGTTAAAATGTGATATTCTCGAACATATATGTGATATAACGTCCACCATTGTCTCGTCTAGCTGAAATACCGCGAGGAATATGAGAAGTTTAAAGCGCTCTACACTTTACCAAGAGGTATTCAGGATGATCCCAACAGCGCAAGATGCATCCGAGTGGGCAAGCTTCCTCTGGATGTGAGTGTTGTCGAATTGGGTTTGGGGTTTATTAGATTTTCAAGGATCAACGCTGCTTTTTTTATGCACATCAAAGCTGGCCATAGGAATTAGATAAATAAAAGTTGACCAAACCCAACAATTTGGCAAGATCGGCTTTAAAGAGCTTCGGACATATTGTAAAAAAAAAAAAATTGACATAACTCCATGTAGTTGTCCATGTTTATCTGGATGTTTTCTTTGTAGCGTTTGTACCGGGAGAACTATGAAAAGAACAAAGCTAAGATTCACATCGCTCCAGATATGATGGATATCGTGTCCGCCCGGGAAACACAAAGTAAAGTCAGCGAGATAGACTACAGGAAGTACCTCCACGAATGGATCTGCCTACCTGACCTTCAGCTCTACGTCCATGCCCGCAAGGTCAACGACCAGTTGAGCGATGTGAGTACTGTTTAACCACCATTTCTAAATGGGTTACACTTTTTTTTTTTAACCAATTGATGGAGTCTTAACCCTTTCGTGGATCTTCTTCCATTGTAGATAGTCTACAAAGATGACCTCCATTGGTTGAAAGGAGTGGGCTGCTTTGTGTGGGATACACCCGAGATTCTACATGCCAAGCAAGCATACGACCTCCGCAGTGATGTAAGCGCCACAATAGACAGCATACTTTGTGAATATATATATATATATATATATATATATATATAATGAATACTAAGAAGCAAAATTATATTTCCAGTACAAATACAAAGCTAAAGCCGAGGAGATGAAGAAGAATTACTCCTCAGTGATGGAGACTCCAGTCTATGTTCAAGCTGTCACCAGTGGAAAGCAAAGCAGTGATGTAAGTGCACTTCCCATAGTCCTTCTCTGGGTGTTCCCGGACTCCCTACCACAGCGCTGGGAGTGGCTAAATAACATATAGCCACCAATTTATATATTACCCTTTGACAGACCCACTTTCTTTACCCTTTAAAGGAAAGCTCTCATCAGAAAATGACCTAATATTTAATAAATCAGGTGTTTGTATTAAATGTAATTTTTCAGTATTTCATCAATGTTTTTTTCCATGTCATAATCTGTGTTAAAAATGAAAACAGAAGTCCTGCGATTTTTAGATCAGCCACTGGGGAATTTTTAGACTTTAACTTCCTGTAATTTTGGGAAATTCACATGTACATTAGCCACAATTGTCAGATCCCAACCCAATCTTTTGTATTGAGGCATCTAATGTGTGTGTGAAAAGCTCATTGTACAGGAGGAAGAGTGGGTTTAGGGGTGGGATCACATGTTGTGATTGATACACAGCTGATAACACAGGATCTATTACCTGTCATTGTTATCCTACCTCTGATGATAAGGAAACTACCGAAAACTCTTTGTAAAAGGACAGGAAGTATGAGTCTAAAATAGCTCTAGTGGTTACTGTGAAAATTGAAAGTTAACAATTTTTTTTGTTTGGGTTTTTTTTTAGTGAAATTCATCATTTGAATGAAAAAATGGCCAACATTTATTTTTAAATGCATGTAACTAAAAAACTTGATTTAAAACAAATGGGTGATTTTCTAGTGCTAGCTTGTCCTTAATCTTTGTATTACCTCTCTATCATTTCAGCCTAAATAACTGTGTTTTGGCCTATATTAGGTTGGACTCGACTTATGTCTACCTTCAACCCTAAAAGCCATGAAACTATATTTGAGAGTAATATATGACTGTTATCAGATCATATACAATACTTGTTTTTTCTTTAGAAATTTTGAAGTTGCTATACTTTATATTTCCATTACACCATATGGAAAATGTAAAATGTTCTCTCTACCGCAGGTCGTGTATCGCTCTGATTATGAGCACAACATTAAAGGAACGGTCACATCAAGCACCGACACAATGGAGCTGGACAGAGCCAGCAATGCCAACAAGATACGCAGCGATGTACGTACAGTTCTAGGCTTTGTAGTTTCCTAGGGTAGAAATATATGCTGATATTACAGTGCATGGGTTTATAGGTAAAGATGTAAGATTTTAGATAACGTAGGAAGAAAGAAAGATGGAAATAAAGAAAGATGGAAAGGAAGATGGAAAGGAAGATGGAAAGAAAGATGGAAAGAAAGATGGAAAGGAAGATGGAAGATGGAAAGAGAGATGGATAAAAAGATGTATAGAAAGATGGAAAGGAAGATGGAAAGAAAGATGGAAAGAAAGATGGAAAGGAAGATGGAAAGAGAGATGGATAAAAAGATGTATAGAAAGATGGAAAGGAAGATGGAAACGAAGATGGGAAGAGATGTATAGAAAGATGGATAGAAAGATGGAAAGTGAGATGGATAGAAAGATGGAAAGAAAGATTGATAGAAAGATTGATAGAAAGTTGGAAAGAAAGAAACATGGGTAGAAAGTTGGATAGGAAGATGGAAAGAAAGTAAGATGTATAGATAGAAAGAAAGAAAGAAAGAAAGAAAGATGGATAGAAAGATAGATAGAAAGTAAAATGGATAGATGGGTAGAAAGTAACAGATATACAATATTTATATTCATGGATTGATGGATAAATATGAGATAGATAAATAGAACAGAGAGATATAAGATAGAAAGATTTAATAATGTTGTATATCCATTCTTATAGAGTCTGTATCGTGATGCTACTATCAAATCCCTACCTAAAGGTTACAGTCTTCCAAAGGACACGCCGTCACTCATACAAGCCAAGAAAGCTCAGCTGATCGGCAGCGATGTGAGTAGTAATGCTCCGTCTTACAGCAGTACCCCCTGCCCCACATACATACCGGTCCGATGCGGTGTTCATTTACATTGCAGATATGCTATATAATGTACTGACCATTATATGTTGTGCAATGTTCTGTTTTGTACCCTGCAATATTACTGGTGACTACTGTACCCTCTAATATAAAGCAAACTGAGCCCCCCGATTCTACGAAATGTATCAGTATTTTAAGCTTACTATTTTTCTCTTGTCAATTAACTCAGGTGAAGTATAAAGAAATATATGAACACGTGAAGGCCAAGGCTTACACTCTACCTCCGGATAACGTCAGCGCTGTCAACTTAAAGAAAGTGAATAATGTCATTAACGAGGTAAGTCATTTTTTTATTAAGTTTTTATCTAGTGTTTCAGTTGTGCCCGATTAGCACTTGTTGTAAGGTGTCTCTGTCAGAGGTCACCTGGCAGCTCTAAAAGGGCTATCACGAACAGGCTTGGCACAAGCTACTCTGTTTCCCACAACCCTAGAGTTGCTCTGGCTTTCACGCTTTAAACCTTATACAGGGATATGGACTTACACAGGGGTCCCTGGGTAAGGGCCACAGAGGCAGGTGCTGTTCGGTGGCGCACACTGGCAAAAAAGATAGGTAGCTGCATCAAAACCAAAAAGGCAGCAAAGGTACAAAATTGTTAGGAAGGGGAAGCATCAATGAACAAGCCGAGGTCAAAACAATAAAACACAAAACACAGAAGCAGAAACCACAAAGCTAATCCAGGAAAGCACAAAGCTATATCAGGCAGCTTCCAGCAGTAAGCTTGAAGCTTAAGTAGGATGTGGTGCTCTCCAATTGGCTGGAGCAGGTGGGTCACCCTCCCAGGGCTGTGGGGTACTTGGTACCGGGCCCGATGAGCTTCAATAGGAGATGTCACGGCAGCTGGGATCCGGCCCGTGGCCCTGGGTGCCCATTGTAAACAGGGGAAAGTTTATGAGTGATTCGTGACGCCATCTGTGGTGTTCGGCAATGTAGATGTAAGCCGACGCTGCAGACAGATCCTCTGGGACAGATGGTGTGGTGCAGCAATGATGTTATAGCCTTCCACAGGCAGGGCTGCAGTCCCAGGACAGAGTAGGTGAAGTGACACTTAGATGGTGTAGTGTCGGGCGCAGGGGATGTAGCAGTGCAGAGCGGGTTGGCGCAGGAATAAGTGGAGGACACCAGGGCATGTAGTTCCAAAGCTTTACTCACAGTCTGTTGCAGGTACAGATGCCCGCATCCGTGCCGTGTCCTACGGGTCAGGAGCTCAGCCTGCTTCCAGGCAAGATGAAGTGCTCCCTTCCAACACTCTGCCAACATATGTGCCTTTTCTGAACGTCTCCCTCTTAGCGCCTTTAAGTGAAGTACTCACAGTACTGAGTTACACTGGAGTTCCTCCTGTCAGATGTTCCTATGAACTCTACTTGTACAGCAGACAGCTGTAGCCTGCTTCGGGGACTCCTTACTACCTAGTCCCGGCTCACTCACGTTGCTGTTGTGTCCCCAAGTCTTGTGTGGGAATAAAGTGGTCACTACTTCTATGTCTGCTGCAGGACCATTAGTATCCATACAACCTCGGGGACCGGACCCCGGCCATGCGCTTAGAACTTGGGAAGGGTTCTCTCTTCCAACCCTGATCCTTAGTCCTCCTATTCTCCTTGCGTTCCATACTAATCCTTCTTTCCAATGGAGAATCAAGCTTCCTTTCTCTGTCTCTTTACTGTGCCAGCAGACCCAGATCACTGTGGCCTGCTGCAGCACATCCTTCTTCCATCTCTCTCCCGGGGATCTTCTCTTTCTCACTCTCTGTCCTTCTACATCCTCACTCACTGACTGAATGAAAGACTGACTCAACTCTTCCCGCTCTTTTATGTGAGCTAACTCCACCCACCTCCCAGCACGTTTCGTGTTCCAAGCAGGGAGCCACCAAGGGGTGCTATGCTACACTCCAAGCAGGGAGCCGCCGAAGGTGCTTTGCTAGAGTACTTTGTGGTGTGGGGTGCAGGTGTTGGAGTGTGGTCAGGTGTCTCCGCCTTACCTGGATGGTGGGGCACCACACCTCAGGAGGAGGTGCAGTACCTCTGTGGCGACTGAACCCTCAGGGGCGCCACACAGGGAGCTAATATCTTCATTTGGACAGCACACACACATGCAGACTGCCAGACTGGACGGCACTGCAAGTGCCAGCCACCCGAATCTAAGTGGCTGGACAGAGCCTTGTGCCATCCAGAGCTTCTGGTTCCAACGTCTCTTGTATCACCAGCACTATCTGCAGAATCAATATGGTGGTGCCTGGCAACAGATGCAGACGTCGCAGTAGCAGGTCCTGGTAGAGATGTGACACTTATTTTTATAGTTTTTATTAAAAAAGGGGTTAATCACTTTGGGGCCCCTGAAGTGAAGCTTATTAAAGAGTTTCTAATTGATCAAGCTTCCAACAATCAGCTGTAATATGAAGGGGAACTCAACTGTAAATGTTAAGTTTCCCTACAGCACTCCCACTGGAGAAATTAGGTATTACACATATCCTATTTAAACTAATAGGCTGCCATCATAACGGATGGACATGTTGGATCCTTCGGAGCACGAGATGGTGTTTCTGGCCATTTTCAGCCTTAAAATAGAGATAACAGTCCAGAATAGGGTGACCTGTTAGGGTGTTTAAAAATAGTTTTCAACTAAACAGATGAAACATGAAGGATTTTTCAACCCATTGTCAAATTCTCTTTCTTGTCTTTCAGAGGCTCTACAGACAGTTGTATCACAAGCAGAAGGATAAGATCCACACCACTCCAGATACCCCAGAAATCCGCCAAGTCAAAGCCACGCAGGACGCAATTAGTGATGTAAGCTTATAAAGCTTGAGATTTGCCGCCATTGTCTACGAATCTTCAGCTAACCCTGAACTCTTCATTTGTCCTTACCTTTTCTTTCAGCTGGTGTACAAATCTGACTACCACAAACTCCAAGGCCATATGATTTCCATGCCATATACTCCTCAGACCATTCACTGCCGCTATGTTGGAGAAATAACTAGCGATGTAAGTCATGTTCTCCTGGGAGGTCCTGGTCATCCCAATCATCATCCAAGCATGATTATCCATCCATTTCTCATCAATCAATGTCTAATTGTGTCTCTTAGAATAAGTACAAGGAAGACTTACAATGGCTGAAAGGCCTGGGTTGCTTCATGTACGACACCCCGGACATGGTGAGGGCGCGTGACCTCCGCAAACTATGGGTAGGTGGAAATTCTAAACATTATAGTCTCATTGTAATATTTCCACCATTGTAATCCTAACATACTGGTTTATATGTCGCCTTATCAGTCCCATTACCAGTACACCACACCAGCCAAGAAGATGTTGGATAAATACTCTGTGGTCTTGGATACACCAGAATACAGAACCGTACAGGAGCTGAAGACACATCTCAGCCAGGCAAGATCTTGATATTAGTAAAAGTGTGACTTTTGTCTTATGGTGAGGCTTAAAAACAATAGAACATCTATATGGAGTGCAAAGATAGAATTCCTAATTCCAATTATAGAGTAACTCAAATTGTTGCTAACATGCCAACTTCCTTAATTTGTTGTGATTGTTCCAATTTTTTTGAAAACAGTCCAGTCAAAAGGATGGTGTCTTGGGCCGAAAAGGGACTGGATTTGCACAAACCCATTCCACATATGGATTTTTCTAAATGGTATTAGAGAGGGATCTGGGGCAAGATTTAAGGACCCTAAATTGCCAACACCAACGTTGATAAGAACGTGGGTGTATATAGATACAATTACCTATCATGGTAGTAAACATTCTATACAAAACTCAGAACTACCTCATTACATTTTATTGTATGGCAGGACGTAATTATATATATGGTGGACCTTTTTGTAGATTTTTTTCACAGTGGGCTAAACATTTGAAGGTAAACATCTGCTTAAAGAGGACCTGTCACCAGGTGAAAAGTTGGCCACTTTTAGCTCTGATTTTAGTCCTGCTGCCCCCACGAGTATTGCACTTTTTGTTTTTTTCTAAATCCACCATATAGTTCTAGATATATGGGCCTCTTTATTTTGGGCAAGTTTTTGTGGCCCTTAGGATTAGGGACGTGGCTTACTTGGTCTTCTGGGGAATGCCTTTAGGCTAGCATAGGATCTTTTCAATTGCTCTTCTTGAATTTTTATTGGCTTAGCGTGGTTATCAAATTTCACCAAGTTCTAATAAAGTTAGAGCCTGTGGACATCATGTACGGTGGTCAGCTAATTTTTGTCCTTTACCGGGAAAGAGTATGATCCTCAGCAGCTTCCGCAAAGAAGCCGTAGCCTCAGTTTATAATGGGGTGGCCAAGATGAGACCTCCCCATTAATCTGCTACAGCTTCAAAACTTGAGGATAAACACATAAGTATCAAATAATTCGTATGGTTTTAATTAGCATAGATTTTGTATTATTTCTTCTTTAGTTTGTGTACCGGGCAGATGGCAACAAGCAAAAATCAATCTATACACCAGTTCTGGATACTCCTGACTTCATCAGAGCAAAGAAAGGCCAAGAATTGCAGAGCCAGGTAACAGATCAGGCTTTGGCGATATTGTAATGCTTTTACTATGTTGCAATCTTTAATATATATATCATTGTCATGTGATTCTGATTTACACCACAGTACCTGTACTCGGAGGTGGCAACCAAGCAACGAGCCCGCCACAATGCAGATGGACAGACTCCAGCCCTCAAATTGGCCAGACATGTGAAGGATTTGACCAGCGAGGTAAGAAATCAAAGCGGAAATATGATTTTATGGAACCATATTTAGTTCTCATTTATTTAATAATGTAGACATATGTGTCGCCATGGTAACAGACTACAATCAATCAATGTGTAGTCCCGATCTTGCAGTCATGCTCTGCTCCATAGGGAGCCTGCTTCTTATTAACCTGATTAATATAGAGGCAGATGGAATGGACATATTAGTATATTAGATATATTTCTACATTTCATAAATAGAGCGATGATTTCTATATAGTGTCATTTTTTTCTCTCTTTTTCAGAGAAAATACAAAGCGCAATACGAAAAGCTGAAGCACAAATACATAACAGTTCCTGATACTCCCATCATTTTGCGAGCCAAGAAAGCCTACCTCAACGCTAGCGATGTAAGTCTTGTGTAAACGCTGTATATCCATAGAAAGTCTTGGACTGGGGTTCATTGGGCGCGCCAGAGGAAATTATTCCGAGGGGTTAACCTTTATCTGTGCAGAACATCCGAGTTTAATTTAGACCTATCATCAAAATATCTAAGAGGTTAATTGTATCATCCCCTAAGAAATTTTTTTTCAAAGCTTTTTGTAGAGTTTTTGGAGCAGAAACTGGGCGGAAACTCTAAGTTTTTGAGGAGTTTTGAGTTTTTGATGATGATACTTAAGAGTTTCCTCTTTGTTTCCGCTCTACAAAGATTCCGAATTTGCATAGCCTTAGCGTATCTTTAAGCTTTAAGTTTTTTGCGCCGTGAATCATCTACATCTAAAACTGCGTCAAATCCTCCTTGTTTAATCTTTAATGTGGATTTTGAAGCAGATCCTCTTCAAAATCTACTTGGAAAAAAAAAAAAATTAAACAATGTATGAACATACCCTTAGGTTATATGGGCACTTTATGTATATTTTGCTGAGTTTTTGGAGCAGAAACTGAGTAGAAACTCCAGGTTTGTGGTGAGAAATTTTACATTTGGAAGAGGATTTAGAGAGTTTCTGTACGAAAAACTCTTGATACGACTTTGTGTGCATATTTCCTTAATATGTAAATGCCAGGGCGTCTCTGAAGGATCCAACATACCCAAAATCTTTACAGATACAGGGAGAATGCACCAAGCAATTTATATATCAATTCTTTATCTGAACCCTACAGTAAGGTGTGCTAAACCCAATCCAAGCCAATTTTGAATTTATTTTTTACACAATTCAGGCTATGATCACACAGTGCAGATTTGGAACAGTTTTTCCGAAGCAGAATATCATTATTACCTGCAGATTTGGTGCAGATTTTACCCTTTCCTTTGCATAAGGTGAAATCTGTGCTAATTCTGCACAAAGTATATGCTGCGGATTTAAAAAAAGAAAAATGCAACAAAAAGAAAACAATTTCAATGCACAAAATAAAAAAACAAAACAAACAAAAGTGGATGAATTTTAATTAAAACTGCAACGGCAAAAAATGCTGCAGATTATACATTTTGCAAATACGAGCGTACGTAAATTCTGCACCAAATACTCGTAGTGTGAACCTAGTGCAAAGAGGCAAAAAGCAATCCTTGATAAATTTCCATCAAGATTTGTAATTAACTAGGTAATTAAATGAACAAAAAAAAAAAAAAAGTAATAAAGTAATAGAATTAGACCTGAACTGGAAAGTTATTTTCTATTAAATAAATATTTTCCAAAACTAAAAAAAGGCAATAAATAAAATTTAATATAATTATTCACCTTTCACTCATTATTTTATTCACTTTCAACCAATTTCCTATCATTGCAATCAGTGCGAACTTCAAGAACAAATATACGGAACTGATTCATAAAACGAGATTATTTATCATGAAATAGTCATTACATTTTCTTCCCATTTTAGCTGCGCTATAAGGAAACCTTTGAGCACGCCAAAGGCAAGTACCACACCGTGAAAGACGCGCTGGACATTGTCTATCATCGGAAGGTTACTGACGACATCAGTGATGTAAGTGTGTGTATATATATATATACATCCAACTGGCTTAATATTCTAACATGTTGTAATGTAGTCTCACATTTTTATGTTTCTCACGTTGCTTTTTCTTTAGGTAAAATATAAAGAGAAGTACATCAGCCAGTTGGGTCTTTGGAGATCCATCCCCGACCGCCCAGAGTACTTCCATCATCGTGCCGTCACTGACTCCGTTAGTGATGTGAGTAGAATGTGGATTTATGTGGCTTTGACGAGTCATCGTTCGTATCCTAATTCATTATTTTTATAAACTGGATACATTTGGAATAGCTAGCCATTAAAGTGGTCAAATCGCAAAGTGCTTGTAGACACAACCAACTTTGTAATTTACATCTTATTAAAAATCCTCTCCGTTTTCAAGAATGTTGGGATTTTTAATTCTATTGTTTATGCTAATTGCCTAAGTTGCCGCCGGCCACCTCTGCAGGCTATCAGAGGTAACCGGTTTCCTAAGCAAGAAGAGCAGCACTCACTAGATTTTTTTTTTGCTCTAGAGCTTGCAAGCGCAGCTCCGAAGCTAGCCAGATCACTGTATCCGGCCATCTTCATTGTCCCTGCGTTCTTCTGATGCATGATTGTGCCGCTAATCGATCTGTCAATCTGCAGGAGCGCATCTCTCCCCGGCAAGCAGGAAGTTGGGTGGCAGGAGAGCAGTGCGCTCCTGAAGGTCGGAGATAAGAAAACCCCTTTAAGGTCCCATTGTACAAAAATTATAATGGGTGGTATATTTTGCTGCTGTGCTCTCCTATACAAGTAAAAAAAAAGAGTTGTGCCATTGCCGACCAGCCTGATGAAGGCCAAAATAATGATTTTAACCCCCTGGTGATGGGAAAGCTATTGAGCTTTTCTTGGCTTATATGAAATATGTGATGTGATTATCATTAGCTGATTGCAGTTTTTTGTGCTGCCTAAAAATAATTGTTTTCCACTGCATATCTTTCTTTGTATGCAGCGGTTATGTTGCCAACAATATGCAACCTGGATGGGGACCCAACAATTGCATTATCATTCATTCCTCTCCATTCAGTTTGCATTGGCCCATGTAAAAGGGCCAGTAACGGGCGCCGATCACCTTGTCACACCATTGATTTGAACTCAGTCAGGTAGGGAATCTGTGTATAGGCTCATTCACACATCCAATTTGTCCATGTATGAGAATTCTGATCAGACTTTGATAAGAGTTTAACCAGAGAGTGGTCATCCATTTTTCTTGTATGCGGATAAATAAAAAAAAAAAGATTTTTCCACCTTCTCCATTCTGACAATCTATAAAAATCGGACTGCACTCGGATGACTTCCAAATGCAGTCTGATTTGAATTAATTGCTGATTTTGATCCAATCGGATCTCTGATATTTTCTGCTGACCACTCAGTACGAGAAAAAAAATCAGGCGTGTGAATGACCCCATGGAATATCATAGGTACGAGTGATATCCATGAAGACCACGGATAGCACTCGTATGAGAAAATCGGGTGTGTGAACAAGCCCTTAGTCTACTTTTACTTATCTGTCTGGCAGTGTTATTTTGGCCTTTTACAACTTTATGGTTTTACTAGAAAATCTTCCGAAATTTGGAATCAGTATAATAATATCGCAAACACTAATGCTCAGTCCATGGAACTAATTGAATTTGCGTTCCGCTCTAAGCTAAAAGCTCTTCACAACTAAAGCTAATTAAAAGAGAGAAAATGACAGCGTGAAGAGCTGTTAGGATGATTGGATTTTCTATGAATAGTATAAATAACGGGACATTGTAAACAATACAATTAAAAAAAAGTAACAAAAGAGGCAATCATATAATATGCTGTGGTCCATTAATATTCCTAGTCAATCTTTATGCTTTAACCGGGCAGAAAGATAATATAAATTAATATCAAGAACGTATATAATGTATTAATCGAAGACATACTCTCATTATACTGTAGAAGTCTCACAACAAAACCTCATCACAGAATGAACTAGGCCAGATGATCACTTGATCGCTGTAGGTTCACGTTCAGTAACCCTGGATGAGCTGTGATCATCAGTAGAAATTCAGATGAGAATATATTACTATGTAATTCATGGATAACCCGGACCAGCCAAATCAATAAAATCTCTGATTGTGGGACGTGGACATTTTTGGGGGTTTGCTGCTGCTATCATTGATCCAAATCATGTGATCTGAAAAGGACTGGATATTAATAAAATAATATATATTTTTTGCCTGCAGTTCAAGTACAAAGAAGATTTGACCTGGCTGAAGGGTATCGGCTGCTACGCCTGGGACACTCCTGATTTTGCTCTTGCCGGTCAGAACAAAGAACTTTACAGCGGGGTAAGTAGAGAGACACGGATGGTCTGCGGGGAGGGTCGTCGTCTTGGGCTACAATGCAAAAAGTTAAAATGCAACTTTGGACAAAATAACTGAACAATCGATCCGTCGCCGGCAATTCAAGACTTTATATTTTTGAGGTCTCCACTTTGCCCCTCGTGTCTTCTTCTCAACCATTGCCACCAGTTCCCCATTAGGAAGCTCTCTAATAATCATTACGTCTATAGGTATAGAATATTTTGGATACTAAAGAAAAACTGGCAAATTATTCCTTTTCTTTCTTCCTCAGTACAAATACCGTCAGGCCTTTGAAAAGACCAAGTCAAAATTCATATACACTGCCGATACGCCTCTGTTTAACCACTGCAAGTATGCATCTCAGCTGGCGAACGAGGTAACGTGACCACGGAAAGAACCGGCTTCAGGATTTTTGCTTTAGGCAGTATAAGATGCTATTTGTTGGTTAAAATTAACTTTAAAAAGGTCCATACATTAATTATTGCAACTATACTATACTGGCATTGTGTCATTATACTAATACTTATGCCAATAGTATTCTACCGCCTTAGAAATACTGTAATTATATATCCAAAAGGTGTAGATTCTTAACATATAAGAAAACATGACCTGGGCCATAAGCCTCACTAATGTATTTTTTACTATGATTTAGATATAATCATATGTAAATTTATACAATAATCTAATTTATATTTATGTCACGCTGTCACTTTATATATAAATCGCTCATATTTCATTATTTAGTCTATTTAAATACATTAATTTATAGATTATAATCAGTAATCATGTCTTTGTTTTCTTTCCCATTTTATTTTGATTTCATACAGAAATGTTTATTTATTTATTTATTTTTAATATGTAGTGTGAAAATTTAAAGGGTCATTCCCGAAATATAAAGTTATCCCCTATGCAGAACTTGCTGATAGCTGAAGGTCTGACCGCCAGTATCCCCCGCAATCCTGGGAACAGAGCTCTGCAGAAACCAATCTTGAGCGGAGCTGAGATGCGCATGCTTGACCTCCGCTACATTCATTGTCTATGGGACTGCTGTAAATAGCAGCATGCGGGACTGTCAAGCATGCGCACCTCTGCTCCATTTAATGCAGGGCTCTGCAGAGCTTGGTCTTAGATATCACTGGGGGTCCCAGCTGTCAGAACTCCAGCGATCAATAAATGATTCCATGTCCTGTGGAAATGGAATAATTTCATATTTTGGAAATAATCCTTTAGTTTCCAGATAATATTTTATATAATATCTATTATCATTATTTCCGAGACTAACATCTCCTGAAGTTTTGCAGCAATTCTTTTTCTTTTTACAACAACACTATGACTTATTATTATTATTATTATTATTATTATTATTATTATTATTATTATTATTCAATTTTCTATTTATTATAGTTTTTACAATGTTTATTTTAAGGTATTATTATTTCTTTATTATATTGTCTATAATACTTTTTATAAATCTAGATCTATTTTTATATTTTTCATTTTTCTATTTCTATAATATTAAAATATCAAAATATCAGTGACATCATCAAGAAGATAATGATATTTAAAAAGGTTTTCTAATACTATTATGTTGGATAGATCATCAATATCAGGATGTGGAGGTCCGGATGTAACCACCATCACTCCGTCCCACTGATTATTGGCCCCTGACAGGAACTACAGATAAACTCCTATTGCTTGGAAGCTAATCTGCAGTACCCAGACTGGCCACTTAACAGTGGAACAGAGCTGTAGTGTTCCACATACACTATCTATAACCAACTGCTGCCTGCTAATAGCTGGGTGTTGGACTCCCACCACTATGAAATTGATGATAAATCATTAAGTTGAAATTTTTTTTTATTATAATTATTATTATTATAATTATTTTCTGAAGTTTGCAGGCTGTCATGAAGGTTGTCCAGATCATTTTTTTTAATATCCTTATTAGTTTATAATTCAAAGGCAACTTTTTTTTTTTTTTAAAAAAAGAAAATATCTGAAAAAATATGCTGCTATTAAACTATAACCTGATGTGCTGTTCTGAGCAGAAATTATACAAAGCTGCATATGAGAAGGAGAAAACACATTACTCCGTTGTGGTCGATGATCCTAGACACCTTCTGGCTAAAAGTGCAAGTGAACAGATTAGCCAGGTAACAAAGTTGCCCGGTAGTGGCGGCACGCTGTAGCCTGTGACATTCTGTCCTTTCGTCCGTGTAAGGTGTCTTCAGACTAGGATGTCGTCTTATTATCACCTGTTGTTTCCACTCAAATGTCCCGTGTATATTTTGAGTGAGAATTGAAAAGAATGCTTCATGTGCTCTGAAATAAACATGGCCAACTCATCTCGTTAACCGAAAATTCAGGTCCGAAGTATAATATACAAAGCTAAAATTATAAAATAAAATGTAGTAAAAAATTATAAAAATTGTGAAAGTAAAAAAAAAATATATATATATATATATATATATATATATATATATATATATATATATTTTTTTAGAAAACAAATCCTCCTGTTTGCCATGTTAAACCTCAGTACATAGAGTATTTCCGCCTACATCCCTTCGAGGGATCTAGCGCTGTCTTACATGTCTTTTCTGTACTCCGTTGGTCTTTGCATGAACAGAAAAAGTACAAATCTAAAGCCAAGATGCTGCTACAACATGGGTGCAACGAAATTCAAAGGCCAGACATGTTACGGGCAATTTACAACACCGGCATGTGGAGTCAGGTAACGTCACGGCGTCTAGACGCGCTAAGCATTGGCTTTCATCTGACCCATAAAAATGCCGCCATACTATAGACTAATATAACAACAATATATAACGCTCTTGAGGCAATTAACCATTACATAACTATATATAACTATTTCACAATAATTAACATAGATGGTTCAGCCAAGCTACTCACGTGAGTGGCTGTGGACAGTTGCGCTAGCATGGTCCCCAAAACATCTGTCAAAAACACCTAAACCTCATGAACCTGCTTCAATTCTGCAATACCAGGCACATCCTATAGACAACAGTGGCGCTGCTTCTTGTAAAAAGGAGAATGATCCCATTTTTCTAGTCTCAGATAGACACTTTAAAGAGGTGGTTTACATTCCTTACCATTATCCGGATTGGTGTTTGGATCCCCATCGATCATAAAGTGATAACAAAAATACCCCTTTAAGACTTGTTTTATTGTAAAGTACTTTGGATATGAGACTGAATCCCCATCTATTTTTTATAGTTCTGGTCTAGCTAGTCTTATACAAAAATGATGAAAGAGTAACTAAACTTCTTTTTTGTTCAAATATTGATCAACCTCTGTAAAGTTATGAATCTTTGCAGCATAATTATATAACCTTATTTTACTTCTTTCTACCTCTGACATGATGCTAATGGTACTTCTTTAACTGGCTAGTTCATGCTCTTTTATACGCTGCTTTGAACTGCAGCTCTAGCTAGAATTTTGCACTCAAATACTATATGCAAACATTCTCATAGTGAAAGCGTTTCTGCTTTTCTCCTCCATGCTCAGACATATGGTGAATGTTTTTCCCAGCAATATGCGCTCCTGAAGGATAATGATGGAACTTGATATTCAGATTCAAAGATGATTTTTATTTTTAATTCAAACTAGAACACAACCGGTTTCGACTTCTTATGGTCTTCCTCAGGTGTAATGTCAAGCATTAAGAAGTCGAAAGCGGTTCTGTCTATCAAGTTCCATCATCATCCTTCAGGAGTGCATATTGCTGGGAAAAACATTCACCAAGTGGTATAGCCTGGAGTGATCCAAGGATTGGATCTACATGCAGTATCTCAAGACACCAAATAGGTGAGTATATACTTTTGGAAACTAATTACTACACTTAGAAGCTTGCACTTCCCATTTTTCTCCCTATAGTCCCCTCATGTTCCATGCTCAGACACTGTTGTCCCCAGTGTCTGAGTGCAGATTCTGGCTAGAGCAGCAGTTCAAAGCAGCTACAAAAGCAGCATAAACTAGGAGTTAACACAGCTCTTTTAGTATGGTGTTGGGGATAAAAGGAAGCAAAATAATGTAATGAAGTATGTTACAAAGATTCCTAACTTTGTCAAATCTGATCAATAACTAAATAAAAAATAGTTATTCTTGAAATGGACATCTAGCATTATATATCTATCTATTAATAAGGGGTTTCGATAATCTCTACGCCGGTGACGAAAATTGCTGCCTTTTGGATTGGTTATCCAATATGTAGACATCTAAGGCAACTTTAGAGAAGAGGTAAAAGTACAACTCCTATTCTCAAGCTGGGAGTTCTATTTGATTGCAGTGCCATGTATCAGAGATCTATCCCCTAAAGACTCTGCATTTATTTCCCAATCACATCCCGTATATTAATGTCTCCAGCTCAGGATGTATAGCGATGGCTCAGAATTCCTAATCACCGCATTATATGGGGAGGTCAGGTCTAACTGCAATTGTCACCTGTTTCCTAATGAACAACGAGCAATTTAATTCCCATCAATGGGCAAAGCTGAGCTTTGTAGAAGCGTGCCAGGCCGCGCTTCCCCTGATAGCGCACCACGTATGTGTCAGTGATAAGAGCACTTGTCCGGCTCATCCGATAAGTAACAGAAGCAATCTAATCTGGACCGTTCCCACGGACAGGCAAGTGTCATTCTATCACTAAGGAGATCTAACGTGTGGGAGTGATGAGACTGCACAACTACGGTGAAATAGTCCTCAGTCCGAATGGGATGGAGACAGGTAGCATTTCACATTTATGGGGGCTCAGGCACAATTGAGGGGGACGTCATTCTTTCTTCTCACATCCACCTCCTCCTGTTGCATGCATTTGTTTCAGAAAAGTTAGTTTTTGCCGTAGATGAGAATAATCTCTGTGTCGCATCTGTGTTCTGCATGGAGTGGGATTGCTGTGAAGAGTGATTGCCTCGAGGTTTCTTCATATAATAATATATAGAGTATAAGTCTGTATATTCAATAGCCAAGATGGGGGCAGATTTACTAATAGGTTTGCGCATCGACTTGGGTGAGTAAACCTGCCCCCCCCCCCCGGGCTGATTGACTTTTAGATTTTTGTCCTATAGTATAGATACTGTTATATTCTACATTTAACATGTATTAATATACCCTCATTATACACTATACTATGCTACATATTATTATACTTCATGTCATATTAAAGGGGTCTTCTCAAGATGACGCCTCAGGAGCGCAACAATCCTGGTCCCCGGGTTCCTGCTTTGCAAAGGAAAAGGGGGCTTATACTCCTGCGGAATAGGGACAGTTTGGACTAGTGTCATGGCCACGCTTCTGGTCCAAACCGTCCTCCCTTCCAAGCAAATACTGCTTTGTCTCTGCAGCGCCGGGAGCCGGTCATATTCGGCGAAACGGCCAGCTTCAAAGCGGTTCGAGCAGGCTGATACTCCTGAAGATGGACAGTTCGGACTAGTGTAATTTATTTGCTGCTGGTCCAAACTGTGCTCTCTTCCAGGCAGCTAGCAAATACAGCTTTGTCTCTGCAGCACCTGAGGCCAGTCTTATCCGGCGAAAAGGCCAGCTTTGGAGCTGCACGCTGTGGTAGAAAAAACCTCTATAATATTATATCATATTTTCTATAATTTTTACGTTATAGCAATAATACTCTACATTATATTACACTGCTATAGATATTTCTACTCTGCGCTCCCAACTTTACACTTTAATGTTCGATACTATAGTACAGAACATTATACTACATTATTCTTTGCCACATTATTATATTACACCTAGAAATATTTAGACACCGAATAATGATAAAACCAAATGTGAGACTATGCTGTGCGCTGTTATAACGGTGGCTTTTCTCTATAGTGGAAGTATAAGGCGCTCTATGAAAAGGAGAAGGACAAATACACGTCAGTCATAGACACGCCGGAGCACAGCCGAGCTCAGAAGGCCGGAAAGCAGATCAGTGACGTGAGTATTGGGACAGGATCTCCATATAGGTACAAAGTATTTAAGTATATGGACTCCTAGATACCAGGGCAAAATTAATGGGTCAATAGCTAATATCCCAGGAGGTCTAGGGTAGATGAGTTAATATCTTATATCTCTGGAGGAATTTGGTGGTTATGGATTACTTATTAATATCTTTTGGAGGTCTGGTTATATCTTAATATCTAATATCTGTGGTGGTTTATTGGTTTATGGTGGCCATGGGTTAACACCGGTATATAATAGTCCTGTTGATCTAGGATGGTAAGGAGTTAGTTTCCAATGTTCTTTTAATTTTTTGCTGACTGTGAGTTAATATCTAACATTCCTGGTAATGGGATAATATCTAATATCCCTAGAGGACTAGGGTGGTTATGGGTTTAATGTCCACTATTCCTTGAGATCAATGGTAGTTAAGATTTAATTATTCCATAGGAAAGGGGTGGGTATATGATAATATCTAATTTACCTGGTCTAGGGTGGTCATTGGTTAATATCCACTTGACCTGGCAATCAAAGGTAGTTAATAGTTAACATCTAATATCCCTGGCGGTCTAGGGTGGTTATGGATTAATACTTGTTATCACAGGGTAATCAATCTAAGGTAATTACTTGATAATATCTACTTTGCTGGGAAACCTAGTGTGTTTATGGATAATATGTACAATTCCTGGAGGTCAATGGTAATTAAGTGTTAACATCTAATATTCCTGGAGCTCTGGGGTGGCTGTAGGTTAATATCTAATATCCCTGAAGGTCTAGTGTGTTTGTTGGTTAATATCTAATATCCCAAAAGTCTAGGATAGTTACGGGTTAATAGCTAATATCCCAGAAGGACTAGGATGGTTATGGGTTAATATCCACTATGCCTGGAAGTCAAGAGTTAACATCTAATATCCCTGGAGGTCTGGGGCGGTTGTAGGTTAATATCTAATATCCCTGGAGGTCTAGGGTGTTTTACAATTAATATTCCTGTTGGGATGTTGATTGGATTAATTGTGTTTTTTTAGGACAAGGATGGTGCTTAGAATTTAATTTTATGTATATGATAACTAAACTTTAATACAAAAAAATTTTTTGATATTTTTTAGTCCCATTAAATAGTTTGGTTCAATAGTGGCCTGTGGACTAAGACCCCCTTGATAGTATAGAGGAAGGGAAGAAAGTGCTGAACGGTGTATACATGCAATAATAAAACCTATGGGTCTATATCCTGCTCATGTGAGATTGTTAAAAAAAATTACCATCCGTACTAAATTAGTAGTAGTTACGGTATAAAGTTTTGAGAAGAAACAATGTTTTCTATGTTTGTTTGTTTTTTTTCACATTTGTAGATTGTTTATAAAATGGAATGGAACAAAGGCAAAGCCAAGGGCTACACCACCATCCACGACACCCCGTCACTGCTACATGCCCGCAAGGTCAAAGACAAGATCAGCGAGGTGCGTACCAACCCACTGATAAACTGGCCATACAGGCAAGATAGCTGTGAACCAAATGCTCGTCCAGCTGATGGCTACTCCTCCAGACGTCACCAAAAACATGAATGCTGGTCTTGGTCAAGTGCACAGTTTTTTTCTTGTCAATGGTGAAAGAGGGATAAGTGATGGCCAGTCTCCTCTAACAGCAGGTGACCTCCAGAAGGAACAAAGGATCGGTCATGCTGGAAATCCAACATGGCCGATTGTTTTTCTCTCTCTCTCAACATCTGCCACTGAGGAAGAGTTAAGAAACCTCCGTACACATGTTGATAATGAAATGATATTCTAAGAGGTGTTCTCCAGCTTAAAAGTTATGCCCTATCCCACAGATTGGGGATAACTTCCCAATCACTGTCCCCACCAATCCCGAGGACCAGGGCTCTCCCTGGCTGTACGGAGCAGTGGTAGATCATGCACCCCACCACTCGATTCATTCTTAATGGGAGTGCCTCAGATGGCTGTGACTGATCTTCTGCTATCCCAGTAGAATGAATAGAGAGGCAGCGCACACGATCGACCTCTGCTCCACTCAGCCGAGGTTCTTGGGATCGGTGGGGGCCACGGCAGTTGGACTCCCATCGATCCGAAAACTATCCCCTATCCGGCGAATAGAAGCTCTTTAAAACTTGAATGCCCCTTTAAAGGGCTGTCTCTGAAGCTTACTTTTTTTTGTTAACAAACTTCCTAACTTAAAAAAACGAACAGATACTTATGAAGAGATTTTTTTTAAAGTGTCCATAGAGAAGGGATTGTTACAAAATAAAGAAAGAATTATGATACCCCTCCCTGCCCCAGGACCACCACCAGAAGCTAAGTGATAACATCTTATCCGAAGAGTCACCTAAACACTGAGGCCCCTGATTGAATCATAGAATGGTACAGTTGTCCAGCCTCTGTTTGAAGACTTCCATTGAAGGAGAACTCACCACCTCTTGTGGCAGCCTGTTTCACTCATTGATCACCCTCACTGTCAAAAAGTTCAGTCAGGTGACTGATGGGCCGAGCATCATCCATTATAACTTTCTCTTCTAAGGCAGAATTACGGCACATTTTTGCCAAGATCTCAGCATACATACATACATATATATATATTTTTTTTTTTGTCTTTCACAGCTGAAATATAAAGAACTGTATGAGAAGAGCAGAGGACACTGCACCATGGTGGCCGATGCTGTGCAGATCAAGACGGCCAAAGACGCCTACAAGTCCATTAGCAACGTCAGTACTCCATCTATTAGCTCTCACATTAGACTGTGTCTCCTTATATGGAGTATTAATAATCTACATTTCTCCTGATTTCATTTAGCTGGATTATAAGAAGAAGTACGAAGCAACAAAGGCTCAGTGGCAATGGACGGTCGACAGACCCGACTTCTTGCAGAACGCAAAATCAACTTTGCAGCAGAGCGACGTAAGCAGCTTTATACTTGGAGGTGTCGACTTCTTATTAATAAGGAAATGTTACAATTGTAATATTTTGCCATTATTGACCGGGAAAAAAAAATTATACAAAGTTCCCGATCTGTCGTGAGACATTCTAGTTGAAAAATTTAAGATAATGAGTTGTATTGTTGAACAGCACTTGTCACTTGTCTTGACATGTCTGTTATTAAATCCTAGTATTTTTCATGAATTAACCATTCCGAAGAATCTTTTCCCGAGAACTCTATGTGGATCTGTTCCTCCTTGAAATATACATATATAACTAAACTGGGAGTTTCTAGTTAGGGCTGTGTGCCTACACAGGCTGACACTATCCAATGAATGCGGAGACATTGTGTAGGAACACGCCCACGAGGAATGGTTATTCCAAGTTTCTAGGAGGAGTAACAGAAGAACAGCCTAACAGAGTTCCAAACCCTGAAAAAAAAAAAGGATGTGTCAAAATTGCTATTATATGGGAAATACTAGTATACATTAAAGAAGATCAGTTAAGAAAGTTATCAGGTTCCCTTTAACTAATCAAGGCAGATGTGGACTGATGTCAGGGTCAACTGGGTTTCTGGGTTCGACGGTTCGACTGTGACTTGAGTAAAGCTCAGGGTGTCTATTCTATCTGTATGTCAATTCTTATGATAAATTATATATATATATATATATATATATATATATATATATGTATATAATTTATCTGTTTTTCTTTTCAGTATGAGTACAAACTAGACAAAGAGTTCCAAAAAGGATGCAAGCTCTCAGTCACCAATGACTTGGACACCGTCCTGGCTCTCAAGAATGCAGAAATGAACAGTAATGTAAGTAATTAAATGAAAATCTGAACCTGGATGAGAAGCCTGTCCTTTGCCATAGTTACTCATAAGTTGACCATTCACATGGAGCAGCTGTCGGTTTATTTTCTCTGCAAACAAAAGGATAAGAAATTCCAACTGCTCAATCTAGGGAAGTTTCCATACATATCAAACGGTCGACTGGTTCTATCAAAGTTATTGGCTTCAGACAATTTCCTGACTTTAGTGGGGGGTGGGCATTTACAGAAGATAATCAGGGTTTTCTATTTCATAAAGTAAAAATGATTATTAATCTCTAAATTCATTCTGACCCATAGACTGAAATGGGAAAAGAAGGATTGCCTGCATTCACCACTAGGGGGAGGTTGAGAGCTTACTGCATACAGTTTTATTACAGAATGCTACAGTGGGGCAAAAAAGTATTTAGTCAGTCAGCAATAGTGCAAGTTCCACCACTTAAAAAGATGAGAGGCGTCTGTAATTTACATAGGTAGACCTCAACTATGGGAGACAAACTGAGAAAAAAAAATCCAGAAAATCACATTGTCTGTTTTTTTTTCATTTTATTTGCATATTATGGTGGAAAATAAGTATTTGGTCAGAAACAAAATTTCATCTCAATACTTTGTGATATATCCTTTGTTGGCAATGACAGAGGTCAAACGTTTTCTGTAAGTCTTCACAAGGTTGCCACACACTGTTGTTGGTATGTTGGCCCATTCCTCCATGCAGATCTCCTCTAGAGCAGTGATGTTTTTGGCTTTTCGCTTGGCAACACGGACTTTCAACTCCCTCCAAAGGTTTTCTATAGGGTTGAGATCTGGAGACTGGCTAGGCCACTCCAGGACCTTGAAATGCTTCTTACGAAGCCACTCCTTCGTTGCCCTGGCGGTGTGCTTTGGATCATTGTCATGTTGAAAGACCCAGCCACGTTTCATCTTCAATGCCCTTGCTGATGGAAGGAGGTTTGCACTCAAAATCTCACGATACATGGCCCCATTCATTCTTTCATGTACCCGGATCAGTCGTCCTGGCCCCTTTGCAGAGAAACAGCCCCAAAGCATGATGTTTCCACCACCATGCTTTACAGTAGGTATGGTGTTTGATGGATGCAACTCAGTATTCTTTTTCCTCCAAACACGACAAGTTGTGTTTCTACCAAACAGTTCCAGTTTGGTTTCATCAGACCATAGGACATTCTCCCAAAACTCCTCTGGATCATCCAAATGCTCTCTAGCAAACTTCAGACGGGCCCGGACATGTACAGTCTTAAGCAGTGGGACACGTCTGGCACTGCAGGATCTGAGTCCATGGTGGCGTAGTGTGTTACTTATGGTAGGCCTTGTTACATTGGTCCCAGCTCTCTGCAGTTCATTCACTAGTTCCCCCCGCGTGGTTCTGGGATTTTTGCTCACCGTTCTTGTGATCATTCTGACCCCACGGGGTGGGATTTTGCGTGGAGCACCAGATCGAGGGAGATTATCAGTGGTCTTGTATGTCTTCCATTTTCTAATTATTGCTCCCACAGTTGATTTCTTCACTCCAAGCTGGTTGGCTATTGCAGATTCAGTCTTCCCAGCCTGGTGCAGGGCTACAATTTTGTTTCTGGTGTCCTTTGACAGCTCTTTGGTCTTCACCATAGTGGAGTTTGGAGTCAGACTGTTTGAGGGTGTGCACAGGTGTCTTTTTACACTGATAACAAGTTTAAACAGGTGCCATTACTACAGGTAATGAGTGGAGGAAAGAGGAGACTCTTAAAGAAGAAGTTACAGGTCTGTGAGAGCCAGAAATCTTGTTTGCTTGTTTCTGACCAAATACTTATTTTCCACCATAATATGCAAATAAAATGAAAAAAAAAACAGACAATGTGATTTTCTGGATTTTTTTTTCTCAGTTTGTCTCCCATAGTTGAGGTCTACCTATGATGTAAATTACAGACGCCTCTCATCTTTTTAAGTGGTGGAACTTGCACTATTGCTGACTGACTAAATACTTTTTTGCCCCACTGTATGTACATTCTGTATGCAGTAAACTCCTCAGCTCCCCCTAGTGGTGAATGCAGGCTGAGAGTTTAAAATGTAATTGCACTTTTACAAAAGTTTTGACTTGTCCTATAAACGGATGTGAAGTCTTAAGGTCCCATCTGACTCCACATACAGATGTATTAAGACGATAAATGGAAATGTTCATAATTCTCTTACAATGTGATAGCATGGTGCTAGGATATGCCATGACTTTATGATGAGTGGTGATTAGAGCTCTAGTACCCAAACAATCCTGAGAGTGATCAGCTGATCGGCGCTGCAGCTGCATGTGTTGCAGGAGAGACTGTTTGTTGGGCTCCCCATGCATGTGATGTTACTGTGACACAGCCGCGACACATGCAGCAGTGGCGATGATCAACTGTTCAGCCGGAGTGATCCAGGAAGCCGGGTTCCCTCTGCAGCTTATTCGGTAAGCGCTATAGCTTGCCGAATAAGAGGGAACCCGAACAAATTCGCTCATCTCTAATCACATCTATGTCTCTCGTCTAAGTGCAGTTTTGGTGTTTTTTATGGTTTTGCAGGTGAAATATAAGAAGAAGTATGAAAAAGGAACGTACCAAGGAGAATTTGGAGTTGTTCCAGATACACCACAGATCATCCACGCCAAGTCTGTCAGCTCTCTTATATCTGATGTAAGTGCTTGCCCGATGGCGTCAAAGTAATTTTACCACGGTTTCAAATCAAAAATATTTAATGGATTTCTCCAGTGATGGAAAACTACAGCCTATCCATGGGATGAGCGATAACTTATAGATTGTGTGGGCCAACCATTGGGATAGGCAGAACAAGAAACTTTTATCCCCAGTATAATGGAGCAGAGGTGCACGCTCGACCACCACTTTATTCATTTTCTCGAAACCCCCACTGGGAATGAGTAGTAGCCAAGTCCTTAATAAATGATACATTAGTAATTCCTGATTATTTTGCAAGTTTTACAATTATTTTGAACTTTATGATTACTACTTCAGTGGCATAGACAAAAACAACTTAAGATCAGATTTAGGCACTGAATACTTCACAATGGTTTTATTAGTGGCGGCCAACAATTTGCCTTTAGGCAAATTAGAGTTTTAGAGTTTTGGAAAACTCTGCACCGATTCATTTCATAATATAACAGTATAGGAGAGCACTTTTTGCTGCTATGATAAATTGTCTAATTCTGGGTGCAAGTGGCCACCACTAGGGGGCGCTAACAGCATATGGATGTATGCAGGTGAAATTAACCCGCTGGATATAGAATGGTATTTTCTCTTTTTCCAGAACAAATACAAGGAACAAGGGAAGAAACAGCTGCCACATGGCTCCTTCACTACCTTGCCCGAGACAAGGGACACGGCGCATGTCAAAGAAGTGACTAAGATTGTTAGTCAGGTAAGTATGGAAGTTTTGGGACCTTTTTGATTAGTAATTATGGAGTATGGAGGACTATTCAGGCAACTATAGAAGGTTTGTTAGGGTTCACAATCAGAAAACACTTTTAAAGGAGTTGTCTAATTCTGAATCTTCTGGAGCACAGCGCTCCCCTGTCCTCCCGGCTTCTGCTTGCTGGGAGGCGGTTTGGACAGATCGGGCTGGCGTCATCATTATGCAGCTGGCCCTGATCAGTGCACTCTAAAATTGGTGGAGCACAGAGTTACAGAAGCTGGTTGAATATGGATGGGTTCAGAGAAGCGATTACAAGTTCTATAGTCAAGAGCTTGCAAGCGCTGCGCTCCTCGCTTAAGAGACCGTCCACCTCTGATACTCTGCAGAGGTGGACGTTTGCCTAGTCAAAAGGAATGAAAATCCTTCCATTCTTAACAACAGTAAAGATGTTTAATAAAAGATTAATTGCAAAGTTCCTTGTTTTTAAATCACTTTTGCAAATTTAACTATTTAAGAAGATTAAGTCACATTTGGAACTCCAAAAAAAAGCCACAAAAACAGCGATGGAACTGTCTAACCATGGGTCTACCGTGAAAATGATTCATAGAGTCCATACCAATATTTATAGAGCTTATATATATATATCTTATTTCTTGCTTTTTTATGTAATTGGGTCCAAATTACTCAATACTTTTAGAAAAAATATAAAGAAAAGTTCCAGAAGGAGAAAGGCAAGTCCAACTACGCCAACATGCAAGAGCCACCGGAGGTGAAACACGCAATGGAAGTCGCCAAGGCCCAAAGTAATGTAAGTAAAAGTTTTACAGGTCTGATAGATGGCCAGTAAGGGCCTGAGGTTTGAGCACCCCACGGCCTAGGCCTGTTTTACTTGATTGCTAAGCCATCTGGTCAATATTAGATGCTGTACGGTGGGAGATTCGCTGTACAGTCTGGTTTAGGAAAATGGTACATTATTGATACATGCAACATTTTGGCTCATGAGGTATCGACAAATCCATATCATGGTGGCATAAGCCAACTAATGGCGGCACAAGAAGACAAAAAAAAATCCAAAAGAAGGAGGAGGCTACAAAGAGGAGGCCTAGAAATCTCTTGTTGGGCATCTCTGTTGATACAATGTTGGCAACAAGTCTATAACAGTTGAATAATAGTTTGTATTCTGTCGCTGGTAATTCTACATTGTACATGTCTATCGCAGGTCTCATACAAGAAAGATGCCAAAGCTCATCTCAATTACACGACCATCGTCGATAGACCCGACATTAAGAAAGCGACAGAGGTGGCCAAGATGGTCAGCGATGTGAGTACCCAGGATGTATATGGTAACTGGGACAGGGTTGAATCCTCCTACAAAATATATATATCACGCTCAATATATCCTTTAGATCCAGTACAAAGCTAAGGCCCGTGAGGAAGCCGGCCGTGGGATCACCACTCTGGGGCGACCAGATATCGAATTAGCCCAAGAAGTATCCAAACTTACAAGCCAAGTAAGAACTAATGGGAGTTGAGCTATCCGAGGGACACGTGCTGTAGATATCCCTACTATTGTAACATAACTGGGAATTACTGGTGTTATTACCCAGCTGTGGCTTATGGATCTGAATAATGAGAGTTTTAGCACTGGCCTTCCTTACATCAGCCGTGATACTTTACACTAGTGCACACGGCTGCTTCCTTCCATGAGCAGCGCCCGTGTCTATAAGCTGACATTGCATCTCAGCCTTATTGAAGTCAATGGAGCTGAGCTGTAATACCAGACACAGCCAGAGAACCAAGGTGGTGGTGTTCTTTGGAAGCTGATAATTATTTTTAATCTCATACAATTTGGTTTGCGCATTTAACATTTATCTTTTATCTATTTACCTATTATCAATCTATCTATCTACAAGTATCTATCATATATATATATTATCTATCTATCATCTATCATTATCTATTATCTATCTATCTATCTATCTATCTACAAGTATCTATCATATATATATATATATTATCTATCTCTATATCTATCTATCTATCTATCTCTATATCTATCTATCTATCTATCTATCTGTTATCTATCTATCTAGAAAAATAGGCAAAGAAAAGCACAGTTAAAAATAGGGTGCAGAGCCTCACAGGCACATACCAGTCCTTGTATATAAGGTCAAAAGGAGTTGAAGCAGCGCACCATAATGCAGTTGTAGGTGCTCTTTATTAGCCCATACAGTGACGTTTCGGTCCTAGGTGTGGACCTTTCCCAAGCAGTTACAAAAGTGCATGTGCAGAGTATTTAAGGCAACCAAATTGACAAAACATTTTAGCAGCAACATACAAAATATATAACAATGTAACAATAATATGATCATGATTCACATAATAATACGTCAGGACATGATTATATGGAGTGACACAGTGCAGGATAGTGTTGTCACGTACAGTTCGGGATAATAACCGTGCAGAGAAATATAACTGATCATTAGGACCAGCTGTTTGCAGTTGATTTCAGTACATGACTCCCCATCAGTTCATGACACAATGGGTGGAAAACCGGCATCATGTAGTTTACAATGCATATGTCAGGAAGAGAATCCTCAAAGGGATGATTATTTCCGGTAATGCGCAATCGCGCCCATAAGTTTGTTGAGCGCCATCTTGGTAAAGGAAGATTAATCCAGCGTGCATGCGCCAGAGGCCGCCGGTAGTGATGAAGTTATTACATCATTCGCGCATTGCAAAGCCAACGTGTTCAGCGCCATTTTATTTCAAGGAAAGTCGTGCCTGGATATATACTCAGTGTTTAGAAGAAATCCGGCAGGACAATATAAACAGCAATCGTCCAAAACCATATTGGACCAAGTATAGGTCCATTTACATGCCAAAACAAGAGGAAATTAGGAAATTATGAACTGGCACTGACAAGTCATTGGTACTGGAGCACCCCCTATATCCTGGGGTTGGTAACCCGTTCAACCAAAGGAGAAGCCTTTATACTTTATCCTTATTAACTCGCCTTCTTCTCACTCATGTATAGAGGGGCTGCGGCATCGGGTGCCCCAACGTCCTCTGAGACTTGCGGAGGCCTAACATGCTTTGCTAATGCAATGTTTTGCTGCATATTGTAGGCTGAGTATGCCAAAGGAAAGCTGCGGGGCCACGGAGCGGCGTCGTACGACACTCCCATCATGCGGACACTTAAGAAAGCTAATGACCTCACTAGTACCGTAAGATGAGCATGTCCAGCAGTGACTTGTCTTCTGCATCCACTGTGCTCCGTTTATTTTATTTTTTTATGAATAAATATTCCTTGCAAGATATTTTAAAAATGTGATACAAAGGCAGTTTTCTCCTTAAAACACTCTGAAAATCACATTTGGAAAAAGCATAAACAGAGCAAAAAAGCAAACTACAAAAAGCAGTAACAAAAAATGCAACATGTAATACACCCTAAGACAAAGACCTCATTCAGATCGCACCAAAGTGATTCCGTTTATGTTCCAGATGTAACACCGGTTCCATCGAACTTTACTTACAGACGGAGTAAAATCAGTTCGGCAACACTTTGGAGAGTGTTACATCGGAATACAAGCAGATAAGAGTATTGAGGTCGAGATATTAATTCATTTTTGCTATTGTGTGTTTTAATGGGAAACTGCTTCTATGTAACACAAATTGGTGACCAAGTGGCCATTGTGCATGCCTGGTTATGAGCAGCCTTAAAAAAAGAAAAAAAAAACTTTTTGTATATCTACATATTGATTGCCTTCATTTACTATCTGTGTGGTGTAAAAATGAGTTTGAGTTTGTGGTAAGTGCCATTTTTTTTTTATGACATCCAAGTTGTGGCCCCCGAGCTGTTGGGAAACTACAACTCCCAGCATGCTTAGAGGTATAGCTTCCCTACAGACGGAGAGCCACAGGTTCATAGTGTAGGAGTGTAAGAGAAATTAATCATTTATAATAATTCTCTCATTAACAGGATAGGCGTTATGATTATTTTTTTCATTCAATCCATCTATATTTTTGATAACTTTTATATATATACTGTATATATATACATAATATAAATATCTAATTCTCACATCTGTTGCACATATTTCACAATTGTAAATTTCCCCCTGAATAATGTTTATTTCTTTGGTCTTGAATAGACATAACCCAAAAGTATTTGTAATAAGAGTATACTGTGATTAGACTTCCAAATTTTCTACCAAAATTTCCAAACATTTTTTTGGGGAACAGAAAACTTTTTCAGTTGATTTAATGTCCAAATTCTGACAAACAATTAACTTAATTTTTGCCCTTTTTCTCTTCCGCTATCCCACCCTTTTTTTTTTTAATGCACACATAGGTTTATGATTTGGAGCATGATTCTGAAAGAATGTTACAATTCTCATTTCTTGTCCGGTTATTATTTTGGCTATCGTTGTTTTAGCGGTTTCCACTAGTGATGAGCGAGTATACTCATTGCTCGGATTTTCCTAAGCATGCTCGGGTGTCCTCCGAGTATTTGGAAGTGCTCGGAGATTTAGTTTCTGTTGCCGCAGCTGCATTATTTGCGGCTACTTGACACCCTGAATACATGTGAGGAATGCCTGTTTGTTAGGGAATTCCCACATACCATGTATAAGCCGAGATTTTCAGCCCATTTTTTGGGGCTGAAAGTTTCCCTCTCGGCTTATACGCGAGTCATATACCGGGGGTGGGCGGGGGAGTGGGGGGTTTAGAGAGCATACTCACCTCTCCTGGCACTTCTCTGCAGCCCCTGCATCTCCCTCTGCCGTCTGCTTCCTGCATTCAGCGGTCACGTGGTACCGCTCATTAAACTCATGAATATGCTCATATTTATGAGTTTAATGAGCGGTACCACGTGACCAGCTGAATGCAGGAAGCAGACGGCAGAGGGAGAAGCAGGGGCTGCCACTACAGAAAAGGCCTTGCATTAGGAGGGGTGAGTATGACGGGGCAGAGTGATATTCACCTGTCCCCGTTCCAAGCCGTGCACTGCTGTGTGTCCGGGTCCTCCTGCTGTGACGGCAGAGGGCGCGATGACGTAGTTAGTGCGCACCCTCTGCTGTTAATGCAGAGATCTGGGAGACACAGCGGTGCACGGCTTAGAACGGGGACAGGTGAATATCACCACTGCCAGGGGCTCAGGACACCGGCACCTGTCCCCCAGCGACAGAGAGGTGAGTATGTAATTTTTTTTTTTATTGCAGCCGCAGCAAATAAGCGGTATTTATGGAGCATCTTATGGGGGGTATTTGTGGGGCATTAACCCCTGTGCAGCAGCATATTATGGGGGGTATTTATGGAGCATCTTATAGGGCAGCATTAACCCTTGTGCAGCAGCATATGGGGGGTATTTATGGTGCATCTTATGGGGCAGCATTAACCCTTGTGCAGCAGCATATGGGGGGTATTTATGGAGCATCTTCTTGGGCCAGCATTAACCCTTGTGAAGCAGCATATGGGGGGTTTTATCTATGGAGCATCTTCTTGGACCACCATTTAACCCTCGGCTTATACGCGAGTCAATAAGTTTTCCCAGTTTTTTGTGGCAAAATTAGGGGGTCGGCTTATACACGGGTCGGCTTATACACAAGTATCTACGGTATATTCCGACTGTCAAGTAGCTGCAAATCATGCAGCTGGGGCAACAGAAAATAAATCTCAGAGCACTTCCAAATACTCGCAGGACACCCGAGCATGCTCGGGAAAACCCGAGCAACGAGTATACTCGCTCATCACTAGTTTCCACCTTTTAAAAAATGTAGAAATTGGGTTCACAGTTATCTGGATTTATTTGATATTTATGACTATTTCCAACAGGTGAAGTACAAGGAAAACTTTGCAAAAGACAAGGGCAAGAAACCTCAATATGACCTCAAGGAGGCCAAAATTTACCAGACCTTGAAAGACGCACACACTCTTGCCAGCGAGGTAAAGCTGAAGACTTACTTTACAACTTTTAGCGCAGGTCTTCTAGGAGGTTCCTGATTGGGAATTTTCCCTAATAGTCCCATTATTCATACCTCACTTCTTTCCACACCTTCTTTACTCCAGATTTTCCTCCCTATTAATATGCGTTTGGGTGCCAGGGCTTCATTTCATAATGCAGTATCCTTGCTTTACACAGAAGACAGTCTCCGGAAGCACTGCTCTGCCTTGTGCTTGGGAAATTTGCCATCACGGAGAGAGGTCTCCTCTTTTTTCGGGAACACCCCATATTTTCTAAATATATTATTTTTATTAAAATAAAATATGGGTCTAATTTATTAGAAGTCTTGGAAAGAAACGACTCCTCCTATTTTTGCTTTTCAAGGCAACTTTAAGAATAATAAAAGCTTAAAGGTGCATTCCCATTCTCCAAGCTCCTATCCCAATATGTAGTAGGTGTAGAAATAATAATAATAATAATAATATTAGCAAATACCTCCAATTCGAAATGTAGTATAGTTTTCCTGATTCGCTATGTCGCTTACCTCATGTGCAGGGCATTGCAGTAGCTTAGGTATCCTTGGTAGCCATGGATACCTAAGCAACTACAATGCCCTGCACAAGAGGTAAGTGACATAGTGAATCAGAAGAACTATACTACATTTCTAATTGGAGGTATTTGCTAATATTATTATTATTACACCTACTACATATTGGGATAGGAGCTTGGAGATGGGAAAACCCCTTTAATGCCCATTTTTTTTTCTCTTGGATAGCTTTGATAAATTAGCGCAAAGAACTATTAAAAAAAAGTTAATTTCATTGCCTTATAAAAATTAATAAATCTCACGGATTTATTTTTAGTTTTAAATATATTTTATATTAGATCAGATACTATTAAAAAAGTTAACTTTATTGCCTAAAATATAAATAAAAAAAATAATAATTTTATGTATTTATTTTTAGTTTATATATGTTTTAGGCTACATAATGTTCTTTATCTATTGCCAATAGGTTAAATATAAGACTGACCTTAAGAAGCTCCACAAACCAGTGACCGATATGGCGGAATCCTTGAACATGCAACATATCACTAGCACAAGCAAACTATCAAGTGATGTAAGTGCCAGACCAGAAATAATCTCTTTAACGCAATAATTCTCACCCCTCTTCTTCCTGCTGTAACTGATAAAACTAATCGTCCTGCTTTTCATCTTGGGCATCAGTTGGTAGCTATCCTTTCCTTTCCTTCTTTTTTTTCTTATGACTTAAACTCCATACAGCTCACTTCTAGATATTAATATAGCTAAGCTCACATTAAAGCTCAAACTTAAAGTGAATCTCCACCTTTTAACACCATGTGGCATTTTGTTCCAAAATTCTGCGCTGATTAATTCTTAATAATATATGCTTCATTTTTCTGATACAGAGCTCCAGACCTTGTACATAGACTGACATTTAAAGAGTAAAATTCTGTCTGCCCGCTGCCACCACTAGAGGGAGCTTAGGAGTTTACTGAATACAGGCCTATTATTGAGATCAATGTATAAAAAGTATAAGGTAAGCTCCTATGCTCCCTCTAATGGTGGATGAAGGGAGACAGAGTTATGTTTATGTAGCACATTTGAAGTTCTATTTTAGAAAATAAAAAAAATCAAGATTAAAAAATAATCAGCCCATCATTTTGAACTTGGTGTTTAAAGTAAACTGGTCACTCGCCATGAATATGCAATTTTTTTTTACCCAGTGTAAATGCCGCTGTTCTCCTGAATCTGACAATGTTTTTCTTTTGTTTCAGCGCCTCTCCGTTCCTGAGATATGACCCGCTCTTTAGAATATATGAATTTAGTCTTGATAGCCAACTGGGCGTATTCTTGAAGTAGTCATCGCGAAAGAAGCGTTGAGGACCACACCCACTTGGCTAAAAAAAATACTAGATATACATACAGGGAAAAAGAGCCCATATCTCAATAATGGGAAGGCGCAGGAACAAAAGAAAAACAACTCCAGATTGAGGAGAAGAGCAGGTAAAAAACAGTTACATATTTAGAGCAAGAGAGCGGTCCTCTTTAAGGGTGGTCATTTACTTAAAATTACAAAATAAGAAGTGTAATAGTCCTTAACTCATTTCATTCTCTTATTCATGGAGATAAACTAACCACGCAGAATAATATTTAATATATTTTATTATAACAAATAATATAAACCACAATGCAAACATTAATAATTCTCAATCATTAAAAAAAAATCCTGTAACTTATTTCATTTATTTATTTTTAATAATTCAGTAGATTAACATTAGTCATTTTGGTTGGATTTCTAATCCACAGAGAAATGTTATTTAAAAAAAAATTATAATTTAATTTATATTAAATTTTATAATGTTAAAAATATATATATTTTCTTTTTATGTATATTTTTAGTGGGATCCAGCCAACTAATATATTGCATAGGATAACTGAAAAGCTTTCCTTTACTTTATACTTATAGTATTTAGATAAATACTATGCCGTTACTAATTTAATTACGGTATATATTAATTATATATTAAGTGCTGCAGAATAAGTTGGCATTCATTCAAAATTAGGATTGTTACTTACATTATTTTAAAACATTTTTGTTGAGTCAATTTAGTTTGGAACTTTCCTTAAAGACACATTTCTGTAAAATATCCTTGGACCCAGTAGCAGACAGATAATATGATAGGACATGATTGAGGCAGTTTTTGACACTTCCCTTCAGTACCGGTACAAGAAGGAATATCAGAAGAGTAAGGGTCACTACCAAATGGTGCCTGATACACTTGAACAAGTTCATGTAAAGGAAGCAACTGGACTGCAGAGCATAGTAAGTTTTGCATTCAATCGTTTAAAACTCTGTGTATGTTTATGATGTATTGTCTGAATTTAACATGTACAATGGGGCAAACCTGTCACAATAAAAAATGTGATCTTTGATCTTTATGCAGCATATTATACAGCAGCAGTTGCTGAACAAACTGATTCCTGGGCTTTGGAGTCCTGTGGTTGGACTTAGTAGTCCAGTGGGTTGTCTTAGCGTAAGCAGGAGAATCATACTCACCTTACCATGTAATTCCTGGGCTTAGGAGTCCAGTGGGCGGATTTAGTAGTCCAGTGGGTTGCCTTAGCATAAGCAGGAGAATCATACTCACTTTACCATGTAATTCCTGGATTTAGGAGTCCAGTGGGCGGATTTAGGAGTCCAGTGGGTTGTCTTAGCGTAAGCAGGAGAATCATACTCACCTTACCATGTAATTCCTGGGCTTAGGAGTCCAGTGGGTGTATTTAGTAGTCCAGTGGGTTGCCTTAGCATAAGCAGGAGAATCATACTCACCTTACCATGTAATTCCTGGATTTAGGAGTCCAGTGGGCGGATTTAGTAGTCCAGTGGGTTGTCTTAGCATAAGCAGGAGAATCATACTCACCTTACCATGTAATTCCTGGGCTTAGGAGTCTAGTGGGTGGACTTAGTAGTCCAGTGGGTTGTCTTCGTGTTACCAGTGGAATCATACTCACCTTACCAATCCCTGCTTCTCCTCTTACTAATCTCCAACCGCTTCCTTTTCCTATACCCCAGCCCTTCTTTTTCAGCACTACCCAGGGCCCCCACTGTCTTCATGCTTCCTCTTGCACATTGGTTTGGTGGAATTTTAGCCCCTTCCGCCCTATAAAACAGCTTCACATATCTTCCCCCATGAATTGCTCACGTCAGGTCCTTCTACAATATTTCTATAGGATTAAGATAAGGACTTTAACTTGGTCATTCTACAATTTTATTCTCTTTTCGAGAAGGGTTCACGAACTTTCAAGCATGACTCGATCAGCTCTTTCGGCTCTATATCCTGCTACTGGAAATGTCGTTTGCAATAAATATTGTATTATTTTTAATTAATTACTCTGTTTTTCTAGCTTAATACCATATCTTGTGTACGTATCTCCCAACTTCACGATAAAGATATAGTGTAAGGATTAGTGATGAGCGTAAGTGCTCATTACTCGAGTTTGCCGAGGGTGCTCGGGTATGCACCGAGTATCGCGGGTACTCACGTGAGATGTTCGAGACCCCGCAGCCTCATGTTTCGCAGCTGCTAGACAACCAAAATAACATTTGGGGATTGCCCATGTATGTCAGGTAATCCCACATGTTTTGTGGCTGTCTAACAGCCGCTAAAACTTCTAACAGCTGCGAAACATGCAGTGTGAAGACTTGAACAACTCACTCGAGCAACCGCGATACTCGGAGCATACCTGAGTGACCTCGACAAACTCAAGTAATGAGCACTTGTGCTCATCACTTGTAAAAATCGAATCGATTGAAATAATACGCTTCACCTTCTATTTTCTGTATGGAGCCACCAAAATTGAATAATTTACCCTACTACAATATTTATGCAAATTACATTTACAGCATAACAATAGGGAAAAAAATTAAAAGTTCCAAAATAATGACGTAAAAAAAACTGTTTTATGTTTTCAAAATATACTTTCCTAATAAAAAATTATATTGATTGAAGACTAAACATGAAAAGTTGTCTGCAAATTTGTAAACTCCATTACCACCAACTGCCAAAAAGTCACTTAAAACATTTTCAAATTCAAACATTCACATTTTCTTTCCCAGATTTAAACGTTTGGATTCTTTTTCCTACTTTTTGTTAGTTGGGAAGAAAAGTAGAACACAGAATATTATTTTCTATCAACTTGCTTTTTTTTTACAAGGTGAAAACAGAATAATTTAAGCTCCTGTGAAATAGCTATTATCAGCTTATCTGCTGCCCAGTATGTCCTAGAAAGAAAAGCTTCAAACAGATTTTGCTTTGCTGATGAAAACTACAGTATTAGTTTTTTGGTAATTGAAAACAGTGAGGTTGTAAATTATTTAATTTAATAGACCAGAGAAAAAAAGCGTATTTACTAAAATAAGACAGCCAACAGAAAATGGACATTAGTTGCTCCACAACTTTTATATTTATGACCTAGTCTAAGAATGGTCTGACACCAGGCACCTCCACCAGTCCTAAAAATGAGTCATCGATAACAGATTGGGGAGGGTCTAACATCAGGTCCCTCCACCAATACGAAGAATGATCAATATCCGATCGAGAAGGGGTGTGACACCAGGCACCTCCACCAATCCTAAAACTGGGTCATCAATAACAGATTGGGGAGGGGTTTGACACCAGGCACCTCCAACGATCCTAAGAATGGGTCATCAATATCCGATCGAGTAGGGGTGTGACACAAGGCACCTCCACCAATCCTAAAAGCAAGTCATCAATAACAGATTGGGGAGGGTCTACAACCAGGTCCCTCCACCAATACTAAAAATGGGTCACCAATATCAGATTGAGAAGGGCTGTGACACCAGGCACCTCCACCAATCCTAAAAATGGGTCAACAATAACAGATTGGGGAGGGCTGTGACACCAGGCACCTCCAACGATCCTAAGAATGGGTCATCAATATCAGATCGAGAAGGGGTGTGACACAAGGCACCTCCACCAATCCTAAAAATGAGTCATCGATAACAGATTGGGAAGGGTCTACAACCAGGTCCCTCCATCAATACTAAGAATGGGTCACCAATATCAGATCGAGAAGGGCTGTGACACCAGGCACCTCCGCCAATCCTAAAAATGAGTCATCAATAACATATTGGGGAGGGGTTTGACACCAGGCACCTCCAACGATCCTAAGAATGGGTCATCAATATCAGATCGAGAAGGGCTGTGACACCAGGCACCTCCGCCAATCCTAAAAATGAGTCATCAATAACATATTGGGGAGGGGTTTGACACCAGGCACCTCCAACGATCCTAAGAATGGGTCACCAATATCAGATCGAGAAGGGCTGTGACACCAGGCACCTCCGCCAATACTAAAAATGAGTCATCAATAACATATTGGGGAGGGGTTTGACACCAGGCACCTCCAATGATCCTAAGAATGGGTCATCAATATCAGATCGAGAAGGGGTGTGACACAAGGCACCTCCACCAATCCTAAAAATGAGTCATCGATAACAGATTGGGAAGGGTCTACAACCAGGTCCCTCCATCAATACTAAGAATGGGTCACCAATATCAGATCGAGAATGGCTGTGACACCAGGCACCTCAGCCAATCCTAAAAATGAGTCATCGATAGCAGATTGGGGAGGGGTTTGACACCAGGCACGTCCAGCAATCCTAAGAATGGTCATGAATATCAGATCGAGAAGAGGAGTAACACCAAGCACCTCCACCAATAGTAAGAAGTGATTATCAATTACAGATCTGGGAGAGGGGGAGGGGGCCAGCACCAACCATCTCCACCAATCATAAAAGTGGGTCATCAATATCAGATCATGTGGACAGGAGTGGGATGGTTTGACACCAGTCACCTCTACCAATCCTAAGAATAGGTAATCAATATCAGATCAGGTGGGGAACAGAGGGTCTGACACCAGTCACCCCCACCAATCCGAATAATGGGTCATTAATATTAGATCAGGGAGGGGTCTTACACTAGGCACTTCCACCTATTTGAAGGATGGGTCATCAATATCGGATAGGTGGGAGTCTAGCATCAAGCAACCACCGCCAATCATCTGTTCTCAGTGGCAACAAGATGTTAGCAGTTGCCGGGCTGAACAGTACAGCCCTATAATTGTGTAGTGGCTCTGGTCGGGTACCGCCATTTGCCCCTATTCAAATGAATTGTGAATCTGCAGTACTCAGCTGCGGCCATTACACAATTAACAGAGCTGTGCTGTGCAGCTCTGCAACAGCCAACATCCGGCCACGACAAGCACCCACACCAGCTGATCGGTGGGAGTGTTGACTGCGTGTTGGACCGCCATTCGTCTGATATTTATAACCTACACATAGTATAAGTCATTAATATAAAAGTAGTGGAGCAAACCCCCTCTAAGTCACCAATCCACCAATAAATCTGAATTAAAACTAGACTTTGAAAAATACTGCGATTATTTTCTCATAAAACATTGGATAGCACTCATCCGATGTATACGCTCATGTGAGGGTGCCCTTAATGCCATAAAAAGATGAACATGTATGAAAAAATGTTTGCAGTTTTTTTAATCTATTTATCTTTTCAATAGATAAAATATTTAGGATTTGCAACAATTGTTTTCTCAGCCTTATTGTTATTATTATTTTATACTTTTATACAATTAGGTCAGATATAAAGAGAAGTATGAAAAAGAAAAAGGTAAAGCAATGCTGGACTTTGAGACCCCAACCTATGTGACAGCTAAAGAGGCGCAACACATGCAAAGTGAGGTAAGTGTCATCACTAATCTGCACTTTTTTTTACGGTATGTTACATATTTACAAGGTACAATCTTGATCTATGACACACTGGCGTTAAATAATTCACTTAGGCTAGTTTCACATTAGCGTTTTGAGGCGCAGCGGACACTCGCTGTGAAGCTCTGCCCCCTGCCGCGGCTCCTCCGGTCAGCTCCGCCTATGGGCGCATGCTGCTACATGCGGCCTGCGCATCCTATCTTTAGCATTGAATACGCAGGCCGTGTGCAGGTATGTGTTTGCCGTCGCATGCGTCTTTTTGACGGTGCGGCGACCAGCGCCAAACGTAACATGTATTTTGGTGAGGTCACCGTACAGTCAAAAAGACACATGCAACGGCAAACGCATACCTGCGCACGGCCTGTGTACCCAATGCTAAAGATAGGGTACGCAGACCGCATGCAGCGTCATGCGTCCATAGGCGGAGCTGACCGGAGGAGGTGCGGCAAGGGTCGGAGCTTCATGGCGTGCGTCCGCAGCGCCTCAAAACGCTAATGTGAAACCAGCCTTAAAGAGGTTGTCCTTTACAGATAACATATATCACCTACCCACAGGATGGGTAAAAAAAATGCTAAAAATCCTATTGATCAGTGGAACAGAGTCCAAAACTCCTTTGTGTAAATGAAGTCGTAGTGAGCATGTGCGACCAGGGCTCCATTCACTGCCTATAGGATTGGTGGTCACACATGCTCACTCAGTGGAATTTAAGATCCCTGAATCTGGAATCAGTGAGAGTCTCAGAGGCCGGACCCTCAGTAACCATACATTTATCATCTATCCTGTTAATAGGTGGTATATGTTGTATATGGGACCTTTAACTGTGCTCATGATGAGAAGGTAACATAGTAAAGCTTGTGAATACGCACACAATTCAGAATTTGTGTTGGGTTAAAGGGGTTGTCCACATATTGATGAGCTAACTGTAGGACAGGTCCTCCACATGACCGTCGGAGTCCGACACTTAGCACCATCATCGATCAGCTGGTATTGCTTCATAGAGAGATAAGCGAAGCTGCCATGTTCCCGGACAACCCCTTTAAGGTCTTATAATACTGATGATTTATTGTGACAAGTTACTAATGCTATGAATATTACCTACGGTTATAATTTCTTGTTATGATGTACATCAAAAAATACTCTGTTTTTTAACTTTTTTTCAAACCAAAATTTTGATTCTTTGCTTTATATATTGTTGTCTAAGGTGTTATTAAAAATCACACCTGGGATGTTTCTATAGCCCTTTAAGAACAAAGTCTAGTTTTGCACTTAATTATACATTATTTTTATTCCTTTAGTTTTTTTTTACATTTCAAAAGCTTTAATTACTATGATTTTCTATGTGACAGGTTTTTTTTGTTTGTTTTTTTTTAATGGGATAAGTTGCATTTTTATATGGGCTTCAAATAACTTTTTTTGTTAATTTTTTTTTTTTAAGGGGATGGGGTTGGAAAAAAATAATTCTGTCATTTTTTTTTTGTTTGTTTTTTGACATGATAAATGTTCTACTTTTGCCAAAGAAAAACACTTTTTTTAATAATTTTTTTTACGTTGCATTCATAGACCAATAACATTTTTATTTTTTACTCAATGGAGCTGTTTAAGGTTTTGTTTTTTGTTTTTTTTTTTACTTTAGTAGGATACTCTTCATTGGTGCCATTTTGGGAAATACAACTTGATCACTTTTTATTTTTGTTTCGTGGGAGATAGAAATTTCAGGATAAATAATGTGTTCACTTTATTGTTTACGCTAGTATGGATATAGGGATTTCAACAATAGATAAAGTTATTTATTTTTTATGAAAAAAAGGAAGACTCTTATTGGTAAAAAAAAGGCTACTTTTTATGTGTGATGACATCAGGGGCGTCAATCAATCCATATAGGGGGGATAGGGTGGGGCAGCTTGACTTTACTCAATGGTGTCTCCACCTCCTTGACTGTATGCAACTAATTAAGCATAGGGTACAAGCAGGCATTCCGATTCATTTTCTACAAAATGACACCCCAATTTGGGCTACTATGAGTACCTTTGAATCCCTGATTAGCCTTTTGGGGAGCAAATAAAAAAAAGACCGAATAGATTTCATTTAAACAAAAAGAAAATCAACAAATTTTTTTTATACTTTTTTTGGCCTTTTTTTTTCATTTCTGGAAATTTTTGTCTATTTTTTGTTGTTAAGGTGTACTTTTGTTTTTTATGCAAAATGTTTTTTTATAGAGTTAAGGAAAAAGATTAGCAGGACCCTGGTTCAGCGGCACCATTGGTAAACTAGATGAGAGCCCTTTCGGACCTTCCCCTACCCGTCGGTATCCCCGTGCCTCTTAAGATTACCAGGCACTAGTGATGAGCGAGCGTGCTCGGACAAGGTGTTATCTGAGCATGCTCGGATGCTAACTGAGTGTCTTCGCTTGCTTGAAAAGTATGGTCGAGTCCCCGCGGCTGCATGTCTCGCGGCTGTTCGACAGCGACAACACATGTAGGGATTGAATGTGAACAGCCGCGAGACATGCAGCTGAGGTGACTCGATCATATTTTTCGGGCACGACGAAGACACTCGGTTTATACCTGAACATGCTCGGATAACACCTTATCTGAGCACATTCGCTCGTCACTACTAGGCAAGGCTTGTCATCACACGTGTATAGCGCTGCAGGGATTGCGGGTTAACTGATTGGAAGAGGTGCAGGTGATGATGACCGGCAGGAGGAGGTTCGCAGCGCTCTGGTCCGGCAAACACAGACTATTGACGTGGCCGCTGGACCAGGGTAATGCGGATCTTTTTGCTCAACTGTAGTATTTCGTTTTCTACTGCATTTCATTTCTCTCAAATATATTCCTATATATTTGTAACTTCATATGTTCGTTGATGCCGTCACTGTATACGATGAGATCACATGTTAATCCTTCAAACCTAGAAGCTTGAAGTCGTTAGCGTTTATGTTAAGTGGAAGTCTTATACACGCTGAAACATGCAGGTATAAGAATTATTAACGCTTTGGTCTAGTTAGATTTCACTCAATGTAATCTATGTATTTCCTTGAAAGCCTGAAAATAAACATAGTCAATTCTACAGTGTCAGAATGTTATGCTCACACTTATACATTATATATACAGTCTATATGGACACGATCTGAATATTAGGTTGAGTAACTTGTAAACACATTACACCCATCCTAAGTAACAGTTTGTATTGTACTGCAGAGCTGCACTCACAATTCTGCCGGTTGTTATTGAAACAGTTAGAGAACCCTTGTTAATAGCCGCACCCCTAACAGTTAAGCTAAGCTCCTATAAAACAGTAGAAGTATTAGTTTTTGATACTTCAGGTTCTTGTACAGCATCCGTCAGGATGATAACATTAGTTAGAATACTAATCACGATAGATAAGTCATTTGATTCGCTTCATCCAGGATCAGGATCCAGTCCGGTCGTCCGTGGCAGCTAATCTTTTCTATGCCCGGTATTCTGGGCACTTATGCGGCTTGCTAGTCCCCATGGTATCATGAGCCAGAGGCGTCCAGAATGTCGGGCAGAGGAGGCCAGGCACAGAAGTCTACCAAGGTCAACCGGACTGGTAGAGACTCATCTCTACAAAGCACCAAACAATCCGTCACTATGGAATCTCAGGAGATTTCAGCTCTGACATCTTCACAATTGTGAATGCAGCTGTGGACTAAGGCTTGAAACGCGTAAAGAATTCTCATAATTTGTAATATAGACGCATTAGTCTATAGGTCTCTTTCTATCATATAACTCAGGAATAAATGAGATAAGTAAAAACAATGTGTTTACAAAATTACTCAACTTTTTTTTGAAAGCTGTAAAACAGTAATCTAAGGTAAAACTGCCCTTTAAAGGGAAAATAGATGCTATTATACTGTAGATGTATGGAGTACCTGCTTTTCCAGTGAGAGGTCCATTTAAAGGGGTTGGACACTTTACAGCCTCATTTCTAAAACGGCTGTAAGTGTTGGGTACCGGCATAAGCAAACATAACTACTCCCATTGCATACTTCTGCATTATGTTTCCAAGGCTTACTGCTGCCCATGAATCAGAGACGGACATACTCTATCTGTCTCTGTCTGTAGGACTCAGGATTATGACAGTTACATAATTCACACACGTGATCACTTTCCGGGCTCCATTGTGTGTTGCCCAAGTGTTGAAGCTGTTTAGTGCATGCACAGATTGAGGAGACTCCACGGCCTGTTTCTGCAGCTGTGCTGAATGTTTTCTGTGCCTGTGCAGAAAAGGGCGGCGAGGCTTGGGAATCGATCATGTGGGAGAACATATGCCAGCTGCTATCTTGAGTCCTAGCAGCGATGCTTGAAACGCAATGCAGGAGTAAGCAATGGGGATATTTATGACTGTTTATATCAGTGCAAAACATTTTTGGGGGCATTTTAAAAAGCTAAACCCCAAAAATGTTTACTCTATAAAACTGAAGATATTGTTATTGTATATAAGAGAGATCTGTCATCAAGTTTTTTTTAATTAATCTGAGAGCAGCATAATGTAAGGACAGAGAGCCCGATTTAATCGACATGTCACTTACCAGGCTGCTTTTTGTAGTTTTGATAAAGTCACAGTTTTATCTGCAGGAGATTATCACTAGCGGACTAGTAAATTTTCAGCCGACTAGTCCAACCACGCCCCCACCACTGATTGGCAGCTTTCTGCCTATGCATAGTATACACATAAAGCGGCCAATCGGTGATGTGGGTGGGGTTATGCTGAGCTCAGCATTCAGAGAACTGGTAGACCTGCAGCAGATAAGACAAGGATTTTTATCAAAGCTACAGCAAGCACCCCAGAAAGTGATACATAGCTGGAATCAAGAGTCTCTGCCCCAACATCAAGCTGCTCTTAGATGGGGTAGCAAAAAACTTTTAATGGAGAGTGAGACCCCATACTGAATTCCCCAGTGTTGAAAAGCGGTACTACAAGTGACTAAACTAAAAAATAGAAAAAGAGTATTTCCCGCTTGTTCTTTATAAGCTAATTGTACAATATAACGAATACAATCTAAAAGTGATACAATAGAACAGATATTCATAAAAGCATTCCATTTAACAAAGCTAAAGCTATGGTTATGAATAAAGAAATGAAACATTAGTATTGTACCCAATGTCATATTTTTTATTCCTGCCTTCATCAGAAAGAATATAAGAAAGACTTGGAAGAATGTATTAAGGGCAGAAACCTTGCTGGTTTGGAGGTTACGCCGTCATTGTTACATGTCAGATACGCTACAAAAATAGCAAGCGAGGTAGCTTCAGCTCAATCTCTATAATCGATCCGAATAATTCCACTAATCATCACTACATCCCATTTCTTTCTTTATTTCTGTTTTTTTACTATGTGTCGTATGTATCACTTTATGTTTCCTGTGTTTGTATTCATTGTGTTTCTGCTATTTTTTTTTATATATAGAAAATTCACCTAAAATCCATTAACTGTTTCTACCTAATCTTGGCAATTATCATATGATTTTGCATATTAAATTAAAAAAAATATATATATATAACATTTCATGCTACCAAAAAAATTCATTAAACTTAACCAAATGGTACTTGGTGTATTTGTGTATGCCTTTGTTTTGTTCTAGTTCATGTCTATAGTTGTTGAGTGATGTAATGTTTGTTTTCTTGTGTGTTTGTTTGCTGATATGTTTGGAAATTTCAGTGGAAATTTTCGATTGTGGCCAAAGCTGTTTTTTTTTGTTTGTTTTTTTTGGCTAATTCTGTAGAAAGAATACAGGAAGGACTTGGACGAAACAATCAAAGGACGAGGCCTCACTGTGTTAGAAGAGACCCCTGAGCTAATAAGGGCCAAGAATGCAACTCAAATATTAAATGAGGTATGAGAGTTGTACTTGGTTTGGTCTTTTTATCCTTCATATTTATATTAGGTATTTGGATTTTGCTCTGGGAGAAAACTGGATTTCATGGAAGAGATCTAGGAGGCGTAGGCAATGCAAAGTATGCAATGGAGATCTAGCCTAGAAGGGAGAAAACTCTTTCTAGTGCTCCCAAGATTTAGGAAAAATAGACCTCTTGGATCTGGTATTGGTTGAGTAAGCTCAAATCGGAGTGTATTTCCAGTACTTTAAAAGACCCAAATCCCTTTGGCACCTTTCAGACTTTCAATAGTTAATTAGTGATGAGCGAACATGCAGGGATTTCCGGCTGGTTAGGCAGTCCATACATGAGATGCACCTGTCAAACAGCCGCGAGACATTCAGGTTCGTGGACTCGAGCACATTTTTCGGGCACGACATAGATGCTTGGTTAGCACCCGAGCATGCTCAGATAACACCTTATCGGAGCACATTCGCTCATCACTATTAAATGTTTCACATAGACTTTATTAAAGAAGCGCTCCCAGCAATGTATTTCCCTAATCTTCTTTAAATGCGTGTAAGTGCATTACATTACTTACCGATCATTATCTTCCCCTGTTTCCAGCGCTGCTAAGTTCCTCTTCTGGACCAAGCGAGCTCACGGCGTTTACTCTATGGCGCGGTAGCTTTGTCCCCAATTTGAGTCTATGAGACACATAGCAAGGCTCTGTAGACTTACATTGAGAGCGGGCTCTTCCGATCCCATCCCTATGTGAGCCGGCAAGTCTGATTTGAGGTCTGGTCCAGTAGAGGATCGAAGCTGCGCTGTAAACTGGAGAAGACGGCAATCGGTAAGTATTTTAAAACACATATATTACATTACATCCATATTTAGAGGAGGAGGATTAGGAGGAAACAATAACTGGGAGCGCTTCATTAAGGAAATTACATAGAATTCACAGGCAATAGACGATGCATTAGAGGCAATGTTTCGGGTTGTGACAGAGCCTCTATCAGACTTTTGCTTTAGTAGAATGACATGGCTAGAGGAATATGTTCATATTTTTTCAGGAATATGAATTTCTGACTTGTATATACAGTTGTGGCCAAAAGTATTGACACCCCTGCAATTTTGTCAGATTATACTCAGTTTCTTCATGAAAATGATTGCAAACACAAATTCTTAGGTATTATTATCTTCATTTAATTTGTCTTAAATGAAAAAACACAAAAAGAATTGTCCTAAAGCCAAATTGGATATAATTCCACACCAAACATAAAAAAGAGGGTGGACAAAAGTATTGGCACTGTTCGAAAAATCATGTGATGCTTCTCTAATTTGTGTAATTAACAGCACCTGTAACTTACCTGTGGCACCTAACAGGTGTTGGTAATAACTAAATCACACTTGCAGCCAGTTGACATGGATTAAAGTTGACTCAACCTCTGTCCTGTGTCCTTGTGTGTACCACATTGAGCATGGAGAAAAGAAAGAAGACCAAAGAACTGTCTGAGGACTTGAGAAACCAAATTGTGAGGAAGCATGAGTAATCTCAAGGCTACAAGTCCATCTCCAAAGACCTGAATGTTCCTGTGTCTACCGTGTGCGGTGTCATCAAGAAGTTTAAAGCCCATGGCACAGTGGCTAACCTCCCTAGATGTGGACGGAAAAGAAAAATTGACAAGAGATTTCAACGCAAGATTGTGCGGATGTTGGATAAAGAACCTCGACTAACATCCAAACAAGTTCAAGCTGCCCTGCAGTCCGAGGGTACAACAGTGTCAACCCGTACCATCCGTTGGCGTCTGAATGAAAAGGGACTGTATGGTAGGAGACCCAGGAAGACCCCACTTCTTACCCCGAGACATAAAAAAGCCAGGCTGGAGTTTGCCAAAACTTACCTGAAAATGTCTAAAACGTTTTGGAAGAATGTTCTCTGGACAGATGAGACAAAAGTAGAGCTTTTTGGGCAAAGGCATCAACATTGAGTTTACAGGAGAAAAAAAGAGGCATTCAAAGAAAAAAAACACGGTCCCTACAATCAAACATGGCGGAGGTTCCCTGATGTTTTGGGGTTGCTTTGCTGCCTCTGGCACTGGACTGCTTGACCGTGTGCATGGCATTATGAAGTCTGAAGACTACCAACAAATTTTGCAGCATAATGTAGGGCCCAGTGTGAGAAAGCTGGGTCTCCCGCAGAGGTCATGGGTCTTCCAGCAGGACAATGACCCAAAACACAATTCAAAAAGCACTAGAAAATGGTTTGAGAGAAAGCACTGGAGACTTCTAAGGTGGCCAGCAATGAGTCCAGACCTGAATCCCATAGAACACCTGTGGAGAGATCTAAAAATGGCAGTTTGGAGAAGGCACCCTTCTAATATCAGGGACCTGGAGCAGGTTGCCAAAGAAGAATGGTCTAAAATTCCAGCAGAGCATTGTAAGAAACTCATTGATGGTTACCGGAAGCGGTTGGTCGCAGTTATTTTGGCTAAAGGTTGTGCAACCAAGTATTAGGCTGAGGGTGCCAATACTTTTGTCTGGCCCATTTTTGTAGTTTTGTGTGAAATGATCAATGTTTTGCTTTTTGCTTCATTCTCTTTTGTGTTTTTTCATTTAAGACAAATTAAATGAAGATAATAATACCAAAGAATTTGTGATTGCAATCATTTTCAGGAAAAAACTGAGTATTATCTAACAAAATTGCAGGGGTGTCAATACTTTTGGCCACAACTGTAATTCTTCTTAGACTCTTCCCATTTTAAGCGGTCTAAAACATTGGACTCTTTTTATGATATATCTTTAGGAAGAGTCAAACACATCTATCCAAACTATCCAAATTCCCCCCAAAACTGGATAGGCTAGGGTTTTGGCAAGGTCAGTAATGGGTTTTCAGAAAGCCATGCCACCTGTGAACAAAAAAAATCTAGCAAAAGCCTTGAGATGACCAACCAAAATTGTACTGAAAAAAAATGATCCTCTAGAGAGTTACTGTAATCTCCTTAAAGAAGATGGCCGGTATATGTAGTCCATGATCAAACTAGAAGTCTGGTCTGGATGTAGAGGTGGTCTTGTCTAAGATGTGTTATCTTAGAGGGGTTGCGTTGTACATGTATTGCAACTCTCATGGAAGTCTATTGTCCAGTCCTGAAAAATGACACATTAATGGGGTTGTCCAGGACTTACATATTGATCACCTGTCTTTAAGTCATCAGTATCAGATTGGTAGGGGTCTGACATTTGTCACCCCCATTATTAATCAGCCTTTTGAAGCTATTTACATAGTTTATGGTGCTGTACAATCAGCCAAATATAGTGTCAAATATTGGACTCTTACAGATCTGATATTGATTTAAACTATGGATTGGTGATCAATTATGAACGTCTTGGGCATCCGCTCTAATACCATAGGACTTTGGTAGCTTGAAGAATACACAATTTTTTTTATGTTACATAACAGAAAGAATATAAGAAGACACTGGAATTGGAAATCAAAGGAAAGGGTTTATCAACATTGGTCTTGGAAACTCCAGACTTCGTAAGAGCAAAGAACGCAACAGATATCGCAAGTCAGGTACGTGACCGATGGGCAAACCACGTTTCTTATAAAAGTACAAGATTAATCCAGTCAAGACTTGGGAAAAAAAGTAGCGAAATAAGTAAAACTAAAATTGTAGTTATACTTCTATAGGTGAAATACAAGCAATCTGCCGAAATGGATAAGGCCAATTTTACAACTGTCGTGGACACTCCGGAGATTATCCATGCCCAACAAGTGAAAAATCTTTCCAGCCAGGTGATCATATTGTTTATTTTTCACTAAATGGAGTTCTATTATTGAGGCTTTAGGAAAAGTGACATTTTGTAGATTTGCAGAAGAATGTGGATAGGGTATAGTTGGGTGTCCTCCGAGAGGTGATCAATTGTAAGGGGGACTACATGGCTTTATAAGCAAATCATCATCTAAAAGTGTGTCTCGCTCCATTATAAGCCGTCCATTAATGCTAAAAGTAGTGAATCCAATGGAGAAGGTGCCATATGGAGACACGAGTCACCATAAGATTGTAATATGAAGCCATTGGGTAACTGGCACTGGACGGTCTACATTCCCATCACTTTTCCATGTGCATGAGGTCTTACAAAGCAAATTTGATTTTAACATTTTCTTCTTTTCTTTTTCTATTTTTTATTGTTTCTGTACGCAGTTCTCGATATTGAAACTGCATAATACTTTGCTTTAAAATTTATCAAACTTTTATTTTTAAATTTACTTACATGTTTATTTCTCAAACCCAACAGAAAAAATACAAAGAGGATGCAGAACGAACTATGTCTTATTACGTACCTGTGCTAGATACGCCAGAAATGCAGAGAGTTCGTGAAAATCAGAAGAACTTCAGTACTGTAAGTCTATTAATATTATATCCAGTACAACAATTACCAAAAACAATAGACAAGACAACTCAACATTACGAAAGTTTTCAATAAGACAATGCCAGAACTTCACACGTGTGAGAAGAGATCAGAAGATCGGTGAGATCAGGTCATTGGCACATATTCGGTTTAGCCTTGAAATATTTTTATCATAACATATTTATGATTTTGTTAAGAGTTGTCCCACAGGTCTTTTTGCCAGAGGGGTCAGAGAGGTTTAAAAAAATTAAAAGTGTTTCTTATCTCTCCGATTGACCATCACTCCCCTTCTGATGCTTACCGGCTCCCCACTGGCCTTTACCTTCTAGTCCCAACTGGACACACAGGAAATGCCAGAAATACCCACTCAGACAATGACTTATTATAGTGGGTAGACTCTGTGGCCAATGATTGGCTGAACGGCATTTCTAATCGAGACCAGAACAAGAAGTAGAGACCATCAGAGTCCTGGTAAGTGTTGGACCAGGAGAAGTTGGGGATCTCTTCTTTTATATTTTTTATTAAACTAAACTGAGACCTTTGTCAAATTAATTATGACTAGCTGAGTAACCCTCTGATTCAGAGGACTCATTGTCAGGGGAACACATATTATAATGGCAGTACATAAAGCTGTTATAAGGCAAAGGACACTCCTCATCAAGTTTGTTGGATCCTAGTACTCACTGAGAGGTAGAAACTAGAGTTAGTGCGAATCAATTTGAAGGACCCAGTCCAGCGGCCATGTCGGTAATCTATGACCACTGGACTGGGGCCCTGAGTACCAACTCTTACTTGACGGGATGCTTGACTCTTCTTTTGATTAGCCGGCATAACGCAATGATAACGCCACGTTAGACCACCAAATCAAAAGAAGAGCTGTGGATGCGGTCAGGTGGGAGGCTGTACTCAGGGCTCCCTTCCAGCCAGTACCGATGACTGAGGTGACTTCTGAGCTGGGACCTGCAAATCGATTTGCACCAACTCTAGTAGAAACCTATGAAAGGCACTCCTCTACAAGAATGGCAGGGTGAGGGAAAAGTGCATCATAATACCCTTCCATGCAATAAGGAGCGTGGGAAGGGTAGGAGATAAAAGGGTCTTTCTTTACAAGATATGGGTATGCAGTGGTGTCAACTTGTGTAAGAAGTGTGACAATATGCTTAAATTTGTTATGCGACCCTACCTCCATGGACACCTCAATCCATTGTTCAGGACCTGTAACTCGTAATACAAAAATACCAATTACAAAAAAAAAAGTCCCCAAAATTTCATCTATCCTCTTAAAATGTGATAAATGTCATCTACTTGTCTCCAGCCCTGTGATACTTTTATGTTCAGTTTTTTTATTTTTATTGTTCGGACATATTGGCGTCATGTATATTGCATTATAACACATAATGCAATGACAAACATCTTGTTAAATTATCTGTAAAGTCTGTACCCATGTCTTGATTTTGATCTTGATCATCATGAATTAGCCACTTCACTGATTTATCTGCTAGAATTCTAGAATTTTAGTATTCTTTTTGAATAAACCTTAATTTAACGTCTACTCTTCTCTTATAGCTACAGTACCAAGGTGACCTTAAACAAAGTAAAGGAAAAGTCACAGTGGTTAAAGACACGCCAGAAATTCTGCGTGTTAAAGAAAATCAAAAGAATTTCAGCTCGGTATATTATTTTAAAATTTCACTTTAAAAAAAAAAAAAAGTTCTAACACGAATAATCCCGTAATACCGTACAAGAGAAATATTCTAACAGAGTCCTACCCAGAGCAAGCTAACAAGATAACGGCCACTGATCCCATCAGCTCCCGCTTTCTGTGTCCGTATCGGAGTCCTTCCTTCCAATGGATGAGATACATTCAGTTTATAATATTTGTGGGGTCTGATCAAAATTGTCCTTTGTCTCTCTTGTATGTTCTTGAATTGTTTTAGCCATGTATTGTTTTGTCTTCTAAATCATCTGTTTTATGTCAATTTGTCTTATGGACACCTATTTTTATGTAAGAAAAACTTTGCAAAAAAATTAAAAAAAAATTCTAGATTCCAAATCCTAATTAACCAATTAACTGACCAATATTGAAAAAATAAAAATTCCAAAATTTTGAGGATAGGAGCCATTAACAACAACGGCGGCGGCATGTACAAGTCATAATTACCAAAATAGATGTTTTGCTGTGTGTTGTTAACCTGTCAACCTTAATTCTGACTATTAAGATTCAGTATAAAGAAGAAATTGGAACAGGAATATCTGTTGGGCACACCCCAGAGATGGAGAGAATTAAGAGAACGCAGGATGCCATTAGCACGGTACAAGACTATTCTTTTCCCGAAAAACTCCCTGAAGCATCGTAGTGACTTGCCATAACAACAATAAAACCCTTCACATCCTCTAACAAGCGCTTGATCGGTTTTTACATGATTATTTTAATTCTTAGTAACTTATAAAAAAGTAAAAATAAACAACAAAAAAATCAACTGATTAATTTTGCTTTTATCTTATTTTTTTTAATAACAATTCCCATTATTATAGTTGTATAGCACTTACCATAATAAGCTTTATATATAACATTACTCTAACTGTATTGCATATGACCTTATATGTAACATCACAATTATAACATTACTGCACATATAACATTGCCAGAACTATATTTTATTATTTTATACAACATTATCATAATCATACGGTGTGTGTATATGTATATATATATATACACTGCTTATAAAAATAAAGGGAACACTTAAACAACAGAATATAACTCCAATTGAATCAAACTTCTGTGAAATCAAACCGTCCACTTAGGAAGCAACACTGATTGACAGTGTCTAACCATTTGTGTAGACACATGCACATTTGTGACCTGCTGGAGGTCATTTTGCAGGGCTCTGGCAGTGCTCCTCTTGTTCCTCCTTGCACAAAGGCGGAGGTAGCGGTCCTGCTGCTGGGTTGTTGCCCTCCTATGGCCCCCTCCACGTCTCCTGGTGTACTGGCCTGTCTCCTGGTAGCGCCTCCAGCCTCTGAACACTACGCTGACAGACACAGCAAACCTTCTTGCTACAGCTTGCATTGATGTGCCATCCTGGATGAGCTGCACTACCTGAGCCACTTGTGTTGGTTGTAGAGTCAGTCTCAAGCTACCACGAGTGTGAAAGAGCAACCAACATTCAAAAGTGACCAAAGCATCAGCCAGAAAGCATTGGTACTGAGATGTGGCTTGTGGTCCCCACCTGCAGAACCACTCCTTTATTGAGGGTGTCTTGATAATTGCCAATAATTTCCATCTGTTGTCTATTCCAGGGTTCCCCAACTCCAGTCCTCAAGGCCCACCAACAGATCTTGTTTTCAGGATTTCCTTTGTATTGCACAGGTGAAGCAATTATCACCTGAGCAATACTTAGGAAATCCTGAAAACATGACCTGTTGGTGGGCCTTGAGGACTGGAGTTGGGGAACCCTGGTCTATTCTATTTGCACAACAGCATGTGAAATTGTCAATCAGTGTCGTTTCCTATGTGGACAGTTTGATTTCACAGAAGTCTGATTTACTTGAAGTTATATTCTGTTATCATCTTTATTACATGTGACATTACCATAACTACCTTATATATGAAAACATTTATTATTTACGGCATAACATTGCTATACCTGTATTATAAATATCGATACCATAACTTTGATATCTAATAAATTATCACGTCATCACTATATAAAACACTACGATAACTAGATGACACATTTCACTACTATAACAATATATGTAACATCAATGTAATTATTAAGAACTTTATTACAAATAATGAGTATCTTTGTCTAATCACTTCTTTATAATATAACCGTCCATTGTAAAGTGTATCATTACTTCTGACATAATCGTTAATATTACTTTTCATGCAACATTTTCTGCCAAATTTAAGATCTCAAAAATGTTAATATAAAATCTCTGTATCATGAATGTGCTCAGAGCGGTTGTCACATGCCAAAATTCTGCATTTGATTGTAGATGGTAGACACGAATATAATGGTTACGGAATACTCCAGTTTTATAGATCTTCATATTTCCGGTTGTCTCGTATGAGATATGTGTAGGGTCATACATGCAGTCATGTATGGGACTGTCCAATGTGCTAAATGTCCATCGTTTTGTTTTTTTGTTTCTCCATTATGTGTAATCTTATAGATTAAGTACAAGGAAAGTATTGGGACAGGAACGCCGATCCCTGATCTGCCAGAAGTGAGACGAGTAAAGGAGACGCAGAAGAACATCAGCTCGGTAGTGGCTGATCATGAGTTTTCCTTCCTCAGTCTTTGTGTTTGACCTCGTCTCTTCTCCTTATACTAAACGGCCCATCACTTCCCCCCTAATGTCGGCATCTCTCACTTCCCCCCTAATGTCGGCATCTCTCACACTCCTCAGTATTAATCGAAAGACACGTCTGACCCTGTGTTCAGAATGCAAATGAGTAAAGGGATTATTAAACCTTCGTGACTTTTAACAGTATATTAATGGCACAACTAACTAAGAAGCAAGTCACTGTGTTCATTTCTTCCTCATTTCTACTTGTTCCGTAACCAAATTTTACAACTGATGACATTAATACTTACTATTGGCTTGAAATTGTGTATGAGATCTTCAAAATCACAAAGTTTGATAGATATAGATAAATAGATAATAGAGAGATATGACAGATAGATAATAGAGATAGATTGTTAGATAGATATATGATAGATAATAGTTAGAGAGATTGATATGAGATAGACAATAGATAGACAATAGATAGAGAAAATAGAGAGATAAGAAGATAGATAGATGATAGAGAAAATAGAGTGATAAGAAGATAGATATTAGATAGATGATAGTGATAGATAGATGATAGTTACATAGATGATAGATAGATAGATGATTGATAGATAAATAGATAGAAATATATATGATAGATGATTGATAGATAAATAGATAAAAAATTGATCAATAGATAGATCAGATGATGGATATTAGATAAATACACGATCAACCGATATAAAATAGATTGATGATAAATATGAGATAGATATTAGGTAAAAAAAATTGTGATAGATTGCGGAAAGATAGATAGAAATGGGATAGATGATGAATAGATGATAGATAGATAGATAATAGATAGATAGTTGATAGGTAATAGATAGATAGATCCCTCATCTTCCTAGTTTTGTTTTATTTCTTTTACAGTTGGTAAGTACGGTATTTAAGAGTTTGAAGATTTTTTAAATTAATAACTGACTGCAATGTTTCATAATTGGGTCCTTGAAAATCATGTCATGAATAAGTTAAAGATATACAAATGCATATTTTTTGTATAAAGGTATACAGAAGATTCCCCCACATACACATACTATTCATAATGTATTATTAATAGGAGTACAGTACAGCGATTGGCACAATGGTTCTGGTTCAGCTATTTATTATTATAGAATATGAGGATACAATACAACAGTTGGTGACATAATTAATAAATAGATTGTATCCAAATACCAGCTCTAAGGTGTTTGAGGATTCCAGTATTCCTGGCAGGAGATTCAGCTGCTTGAACCACGTTATTGCAGATGTGTATGTTTTACTTTGTAACACTGCAACATTTCAGAGAAAACATACTTTGTGAATCCATCCGGGGATTATCCGTCACAGATCAGTAGTCCAAGTTAGGTCCCTGGCGGCTTCTTCTTGTCCCGATCTCCTATACTACAGCTCTCTCTATACTCGCACATAGTGGGAGACTGGTCAGTACTAGAGAGCAGGGCAGGGAGATGCCACAAGGACCTGACTCAGACTAGACGTTCAAGATGCATAGTTCCAGGTGGGCTTTTCAAAGTATGTGTATGTTATCTCTTCTACAGAATAAAATATATGGTTACAATAATTAAGTCAGAGTCTGATTCATGCTATGTGTAGCTCAGGCAACATGACAGGTTCTTTTTAAAATGTAGGCTTGATTGACTGCTCAGGGGTGGAGTCAGATGAGGTTACTCCCCTGAGGTGCTTTAATAAGTCCAACTTCTCCAAATTACTCATAGGAACTATGTACAAATCCACCCTTTCAAGTCTTAGCACATTATTAAACAATCCATTCCTCTTTCCTCAGGTTTTATAGGCTTAAGGATCAAATTCATAAAATGTGACAGTCTTAAAGAAACATTAAAATAAATATATTATTTAGTGAGAGACATGGTTGGCAGGAAATATTAGTCCCAGTCCTCTCCTACAATTACAGGCATTCAATGCCTCCCAATTATTTTTTCCCAAGGATTTTGGCCATTATGTTTAAAAAGTAGAGCTTATTGCCCATAAGATCTTGTTTTTCATCACTTAAGCTGAAAAAAAGTGATAAATATTAGACTCTTGTTGGTCAATATGAGTGCTCTACTCTTTGTCTTCACCAGTTCTTATACTAAGGATATCTAAGTTGTCTAAGCTGTAGAAAATTAGGATAAAAAAGGTTTTAGGATTTTGACCCAAATCACCACATTTACCCTTATATAGGCAAAATATTTTTTTAAAAAGTAATTTTTGAGTTTGATTTTTTTACAGCAGAATTTAAAAAAAAAAAATCTTTGTTGAATCTGGCAAATATTGTGTTTTGTTATCGGTGCTATCTTGGGCGCTCTTTTGTGTCTCCAGGTTTTGTACAAGGAAAGCTTGGGTCAAGGAACCCCCACTCCTGTGACTCCTGAGATGGAGCGTGTCAAACGCAACCAAGAGAACATTAGCATGGTACTATCCAATATGGGAATTGGTTTAAACCCTCCTAACAAAAAGTTTCTAAACCAATTACATGATTACCAATACTGGATATATTTTTTTCTTTGAGTGTCTAAACTGATATTGATTTTTTTCCAGTGTCCATTAACATTTACACTCAAATATTGGAATAATTTTATTAACTTTTTTTGTTAAAAAATTTCAATATTTAAAATTTTTTAACTATTAAAATTTTTAAAAAATATTTTTTAACTTTCTAGGTATATTATAGTACTAATCAATTGCTGATTTTAAGCCCTGACTGACTTGTAACTTGTCAATCAGTGTTCAAACATCTAAAAAATATATTTTCTTTATTTTTTACATTTTTTTTGTTTTATAATTTATAATATTTTGGGGGTACCTTCTTGTACCTTTTAGGTTGCGTACAAAGAAAATTTGGGACTTGCAACACCAATCCCTATGACTCCTGAGATGGAGCGAGTAAAACGCAATCAAGAAAATATCAGCTCGGTATTTATAAACCAAAAAATAATAGATCCCATTAAAAAATCCTTAATCTTAATACCCATCTAAGCAATCCTCGTCCATTAGCATCATGAAAATCTCACACCCTCGTTTCTAAATTCCAATTCTCCTTCCTCTTGGTTTCGGAGTTCCCTCTTTTTTCCCTCTGTACCCCAATTCCTCTGTGTCATTCATCTTCTAATATATTTCCCGAATGATCCCCAACTTAAATTTCCAACCTTCTCTTCCCATTTCTTCTTAAGCAATTTTGTATAATATTAATTTATTATTTGATTTTCCAATTTTTTTTAAAACATATTATAGGGGGTTGACCCATCTGGGACATTTATGGCATATCTGAAGGTCCCCTCTGTGCAGCTCAGCAGTTCTTGACCCTTCCATAAAAATGAATAAAAAAGAGCCGGTCTTGGACGACCACCATTCCCACTACATAAGAGCTTGTCTTCAAGATAGATGTCGGACCGGCATCTATCAGATGTTAATGGCATATCCTGTACAATAATGCCCCTATGAGATGACCCATTTATATATTTATCTGCCCCGAAGTACTAGTGATACAAAGTCCGATTGAGCACAGCCTCTCCGGGTGTTACCGCCATATTACGGGAATCCGGTCTCAGGCTGATTACGTCTTAATAGAGAAAAAAGTGTGTACATCAAGACTCATGTTCTATAGGGTATTAGGTTGTATGGCTAATGCTGACTGCCTTTCTAATCTGTAGGTTTTATACAAAGAGAACTTGGGGCAGGGAACCCCAACACCTGTCACTCCCGAGATGGAGAGGGTCAGACGCAATCAAGAAAACATTAGCATGGTATCAACCTGGACAATTCGCTACAATTCATCCGCTTTCCCTAAGCAACTTTTTATAAACGTGATCCCCGCCAGTAATAAAACTCCACTCATAACTTATAACGCTACAGAAATCCTATTCCCGTATGAATTATTTTGTAATTCCGCTATATAATAATACATACAAAAATCATAACAATACCCATTGTGTCTAACACATTGACACCAGGTCCTGATCTAATTGGGTGAACTGCTTTGTATTCTTGTCCTAAAATATACTTGGTCCTTTGAAGACCTTTTTTGTTACTTAAATGCATGTACAATGGACTAAAAATTAATTTTGAAAATGGGTTTCAATAAAAAAATGTTGCATGGTTTGCATTCTATGGTCTCTGTTTTGCGCTGTCTATTGCTGGCTGCAGAATGGATAAACTAAGAAATTGCTGGCTGCAGAATGGATTAACTAAGAATCCTCAGTGAGCTATATCTGACAAAGAGTTTCTATCTCTTATCTGACTTTTACTAAGGGTTTTTCTCCTTTGCCTCATTGGGGGACACAGACCATGGTCTGTGTCCCCCAATGAGCATCAAGGAGAAAAGGATTTTATGGTGAGGACACAAAAATCCCTATTTCTCCTTTGCCTCATTTGGGGACACAGAGCATGGGCTGTGTCCCCTCAATAAGCGTCTCGGAGAAAAAAGGCTTTTACGGTGAGTACACAAAAATCCATATTTTTCCCCAGCTGATTTATGACCATTATGAAAGTTCAGGTCTCATTTGATGTGCTTTGTGATCATGAAACACTTAAGAGGAGTTCAGCAAGACCAACAAGAGCTACAAACTCCCCATCAAAATGAGCTTACTGAGGGTTTCTTGGTTAATCTCATTCTGCAGTCAGTGATAAGCACAGAAGAAACAACAATCTTAAAAACCAAACAGTGGAAAAAGTTTATTGAAACCCAATTTTTTAAAAATTAATTTTTAGTTTAAAATGCAGATATTCAAGAAAAATTACATAATTAAAAAATTACATAATTCATTTCTAAACTAAGGACAGTCCCCAATTTCATGGGACTGTATCCAAAAATCAGAACAATCCTGGCAAACCCCGACCTGTCGGCAAAATACAAGATACCATGCACTCCAATGGAAAAATAAAAGCCTCATAGAATCGAAATCTACGTATTAATCTATTGTGATTATGGATGGGACAATATATGTTCTATAGATTCGCACTTTACCCATCCAGTCAATCTTAACAACTGAGGCCAATCGAATATTTTTTTGGTTTATGATTTTAAAAGTTTCCGACTAATGTGCCGAAATTTGCTTTACGCATAACCCTATTATTTTCTTAAAACCTCCTTCTTGCAGTGTTACCCAAACTTATTCATTTATGTGGCATCTTTAGAGTTGTGTAACCTAGTTATAGTGATACTTGAATGCTTCTTTATACGCTGTAGGTGGCATACAAAGAAAATTTGGGAAAATCTACACCGGCAACGGTCACTCCAGAGATGGAGAGGGTTAAACGCAACCAAGAAAATATTAGCTCGGTATTACAATATGTTCCATCTGTGCAGTGACCTTTCTATATAACATGATCCCCAGGTTTACATTTCTGACTATGCACTAAATTATAACAGCGATCAACCCCAATAATGATGATAACCGGGCGAACCCCTAAGAATACCTTGTGTGATACAACAAATAAAATGACTACAATTTCTAATCCAGAACATCCTGCACTAAATGACCGAGATTATATGAGACCAGACCTAACTGGAAAGAATTATTCTTTTGTGATGAAGAATTACTAAAAAAAAAAAAAAGTAACAAGTTCAACTTTTTTTGGAAATGTTTCAATTTAATTCGAGGTTGTTTTCCGAAGATTAGGTAAGAAATCTGTTTTCAGTGTCTCATACCTGGAAAGACTCAAACAACTCACTGTCTGCTTCTAGTTTCCTTTTACTACCAACCGTAATAATAACCTTTCCATAACCCGACAGCCTCCGCAATCCTCTGACTGTATGTCTCTTTACCCTCAGGTTCTGTATTCTGACAGCTTCCGCAAACAGATACAGGGTAGAGCCGCTTACGTCATGGATACTCCCGAAATGAGACGTGTCCGTGAAACTCAGCGTCATATTTCAGCGGTAACGTATCATTACGAAGTCCTGTTTTACTGCCTTATTTGCAATGAAAGTCCTGTCATATACGAGTCATTTTTCTTGAAACAGCACCTCTCCCAGGCATAGGATATATCGGGTATTGACAGCACAGCTCAATGTGCGCAAAAGCAGTTCAGACATCAGTCTCATAAATCCTCTTAAACAAGATTGAGAATATATTACATTATTTTTAAATTGAAACTCACAGTTGTTGTTTTTTTTATATCCAGACATAACGAGTTCTTCAGGGGTGTCAACTTTCTCTAGGTTCTCCCACAAGCTTCCTACTTTGTTTATACAAATGAGAGGGAACACAGGATAAGTCCTGCTCCTCATAACAGTTTATCTTAGATTCGGTAGAACTTGCCAATACCTTTATAGGCTGTAGGAAGCAAGGTTGAGGTCAAGTTCCCTTTTTTCTGGAGACGATAGGAAGGAGAAAAGACACTTTAACGTCAACACTCTCTTAAAGAAGTTGTCTCATTAGGCAACCCTTTCTTAGACTGAACTGACTACGGAAATCAAATGATGGCAAAAGTTCTTGCTTTTGTAACCCATAGCAATTAGCTTTTCCTCTTCCTATTCATTTTCCATTCTTAAGACAAGTTATTTGAGTGTTTTTTCCAACGAGGTCTCGAAAACTTCATCATGGGGAAAGAAAAGATGTGACAAGCTCCTTCTTCATCGGATCCAAACTTGAAAACCTCTTGAAAACCTCTCGAAGAAAAAAAAAGCCTCCAAAACAAAATGCAGTTTTTCATGAAGTTGAATACTGTTGAAAAATTTGTCAGATTTTACAGTCTCCAAAAACTTGATGAGAATGTACTCTTAAAAGCTCATCACACAGTGTAAAACCAAAACTTATACACGATATGTTGATTAATTTCTAGGTGAGATACCATGAGGACTTTGAGAAGCAGAAGGGAAGCTTCACCCCAGTGGTCACGGACCCGGTAACCGAGAGAGTGAAGAAGAATACCATTGATTTTAGTGACATCAACTACCGAGGAATTCAAAGGAAGGTCGTGGAGATTGAAAGAAAGAGGAATGAACAGGATCAGGATGTGACAGGTGATGAAGGAATTATCATGGAGTCCAAGTGGAGGCCCATTAGGAAAATGAACTAACTGAAATCGGAAAATGTGGACTTATGGTTGTATTGTGCAAGGCCGAACAATGTTATGCTATGGACTCAGAATTAATGACAATTCCCTAATACCGTCCAATCTGGTTGAGAATATCGAGCCCTTGAGAAATAGTTTATCTAGCTTTTAACCTTCTATATGTCTCTTGTAGATCTCCGAGTCTGGCGTACAAATCCTGGTTCCGTTTTTGACTATGACCCTGCAGAAGACAACATCCAGTCAAGAAGTCTACACATGCTTTCTGGTGCGTTGCCTGATACTTATTGAATGTTTTATTTGGAAGTACATCATCTTTGGGAATATAGAATAATACCAAGAAAACACATAGAATAAAGGAAAACATGCACCTATAATGGTGCCTATGGAAAATAGGGAGCAGACCCGGTTGCTACCATGGCTTTTTCAGCTTCTAGGAAGAGCCTACTCAACACACTTCTTTCAAGGTGCTGGTGAAATGGTTTAATTGTCATGGAAAAGCCATAAAGGGGTAAAATTCTGTCCATTTTGGCAAAACTGAAGATTCCATGTTAATTTAAGCTATGGTGCCCACTCTTGTTGGTACACCACTAATTAACAAATTTTTAATCTGCAGTTCAAGCCCGTCGCAGCCGTGAACATTCTCGTTCTGCCAGTGCCTTGAGCTTGAGTGCAGGAGATGAGAAATCTGAACTTTCTGAAGCCGCCTATTATAGCAATGGTGGTCTCTTTACAACCACTGTAACAGGTATGATGACCATTGATACGCAAGGTAACACCATACTGGTAGAGCCCCGCATGGGTACTTATCATGTCATTGTTCCGTAATACCTATAGGCCACAAAGAAAGTTCACAAATACTGTTTATTCAAGGTAAGAACGGGCTTCACAAGGCAACCGAGCGAGCTCCATAGAGTCTGGCAATACATAACCGCTTGTAGCAGCACTTACAGCCCACAACTAATGCCGAGAGAGTCCATACTCTCATAGATTTCATGTTTCATTGTAGGTTATAAGCAAACCAAAACTACTGAGCTTCCCCAGCAGAGGTCTTCTTCTGTGGCCACTCAGCTAACCACAGCTTCATCTGTCCCATCACATCCATCTACTACTGGAGTAAGTATCCCATTACATCTTTTTACATATGGCTACATTGATTAATTAAAGGGATAATTCCACCTTAGAAATTTGTGGCATATCTTCAGGACATAATTAAAAAAAAAAGTTATGGATTCAGATTCAATATTAAAAACCTACACCAGGTTCCAAAACCCACCTGAGACTCTTTCAGAAATATACACGTCTTTCAGACTATTTCAGAGATAGTCCAAAGATCGTGACTCATTCATATAGTCACTTCTCTTTGACTGTTTCATAGTTAGTAACCCCCAATAGACTGTCAGAAATAAATGCTTCCCTTAGACTCCTTCATAGATAGTTGCTCCCCTTAGACTCTTTCATAGATAGTTGCTCCCCTTAGACTCTTTCATAGATAGTCGCTCCCCTTAGACTCTTTCATAGGCCGGGATTACACATGCGAGGAATACAGCCAAGTCTCGCATGTTAAAGGGAATCTGTCACCCCATTTTAGCCCTATCAGCTGCCAGCACCGCCATCAGGGGCTTATCTACAGCTTTCTGTAATGCTGTACATACAGCGTCGGACTGGCCCACCGGAGAACCGGTGGATTCTCCGGTGGGCCCTGGCATCTGGTGGGCTCTGGCACCTGCTGGCATACAGGGCCAGCAGTTGCCTAGGGCCCCTGCTGCTCCAGGGGCCCCCAGCCAGTGGTGTGTCGCACACCATGCAGCTGCTATGGGGGCCCCTGCCAGTGGAGCAGCAGCGGGTGACAGGAGGCAGAAGTCCCTGTCCCCGCTGCTAAAGAGAAATGAATATTCACTGCAAAGCAGTGAATATCATTTCACAGTCTCCACCCCCAGAGGCCCCGCCCCCAGCCCAGTAAGCCGCTCTGCATCTGTAAATCAGGGCCGGTGCCGCCCTCAGTCCCCTCTGCTCCTGACTCACAGCCAGTCCGCTGTGTGTCTGGCAGAGGGGGTAGCTCCTGACACCGAAACCGGGATCAGCGTGGGAGTGAGGAGGAGAGGTGAGTATCGTGGTTTGTTTTTTTATATCTCTATCTCTCTCTCTATCTGTCTCTCTCTCTCTCTATCTATCTCTATATATCTCTCTATATATATATCTCTTTCTCTATTATCTATATCTATCTATCTATCCATTATTTATCTCTATATTTATCTATCTATCTATCTCTATATCTATCTCTCTATATCTATCTATCTCTATATCTAATGCTATGTATCTATCGCTCTATCTCTATAGCTATCTATTATCACTATATCTATCTATCTCTATATCTATCTCTATCTTTATATCTATTATCTCTATCTCTATCTATCGCTCTATATCTATCTAACTCTATATCTATCTAACTCTATTTCTATCTAACTCTATATCTATCTCTATAATCTCTATATCTATCTATCTATATATATCTGTAGCTATCTATCTCTATATCTATCTATATATCTCTATATTATTATTACTATATCTCTATATTTCTATCTATTATCTATCTCTATCTATCTATCTATCTATCTATCTCTATATCTATCTTTCTATCTATAGCTATCTATCTCTCTATCTATCTCTCTATCTATCGTTTATCTATCTATCCATTATCTATTTTCTATCTATCTCTATATCTATCAATCTATCTCTATATCTATATTTCCATCTATATCTATCTTTATATCTATCTCTATCTATTATCTATCTCTATCTATCCATTATCTACTATCTATATCTATCTATTTCTACATCTATCTTTCTATCTATATCTATCTAACTCTATATCTATATAGCATTATACCCTATGAGAGGGCTATATTCTATGAGATGGCTGCATTATATTCTATGAGGGTGCTGCATTATATTCTATGAGGGGGCTGCATTATATTCTATGAGGGGGCTGCTTTATATTCTATGAGGGAGGCTACCCCAACTCCTGCTACATAATTAAGATTTGCACTACCTTATATTATACCCTAATATTAGTGTGTTTTACCACACAATTGGTGGTCTTGTATTTATTTCTATGTAGCTACATTGTGGGCCCCAAGAATGATTTTCTCTGGTGGGCCCAAGGTGCTCCAGTCCGACGCTGTGTACATAAGCCTCCGATGTAACCTGAAAGATAAGTAAAACAAGTTAGATTATACTCGCCCTGGCGTCCGGTCCAGTCCGGCGCCTTCCATCTTCACACGATGCCGTCCTCCTTCTTACTTCTGCCGCGGCTCCGACGCAGGCGTACTTTCTCTGTCCTGTTGAGGGCAGAGTAAAGTACTGCAGTGCGCAGGCGCCGGACCTCTCTGACCTTTCCCGGCGCCTGCGCACTGCAGTACTTTACTCTGCCCTCAACAGGGCAGAGAAAGTACACCTGTGCCGTAGCCGTGGCAGAAGTAAGAAGGAGGATGGCATCGTATGAAGATGGGAGGCGCCGGACTGGACCGCAACACCCTCCGCACTGGACCCCGCCCACCGATGAGTATAATCTAACTTGTTTTTCTTACCTTTCAGGTTACATCGGGGGCTTATCCTACAGCATTACAGAATGCTGTAGATAAGCCTATGATGGCAGTGCCGGCAGCTGATAGGGCTAAAATGGGTGACAGATTTCCTTTAATACCCGGCACTGCCGCCGGCACTCAGGAGCGGAGCGTGTGGCTGCATAGGAATACATGGAGCCGCACGCTCTGCTCCAAGTGTCGGCAGCAGTGCTGGGTATTAACATGCGAGACTCGGCCATAGTCCTCGCATGAGTGATCCTGGCCATAGATAGTTGCTCCCCTTAGACTCTTTCATAGTCAGTCACCTTAGACTTTCAGAAATAGGGATATCTTTTGTACTCTTTCACAGACAGACACGCTTCTTAGACTGTTTCAGTGATAGTCACTTCCTTTAAATTATTTCAGAGATATTGACACCCCTTAAATTCTTTCCGAGACAGACACGTCCTTTACTCTCACTTGCTCCTGAAAGAAACAATACACTAGAAAACAAGAGACATAATTGAATAGAATCTTGTCACAACAATAGTGATTCCAGCAATGGTATCATATCCTTTCTCAATAATGGTTTCTTCTCTGCCAACTCTGACACCTAAATTCTAAATTTTGCTGGTTTCTTACGATCTGAGAGCAGTGCATTAGATTACAGGTACCCAATTAGAACCTATCTGATGGATCTTTACTACTGTTTGTTTCCACAGAAAACAAGGAAAATTTTGAAAAAAAAAAAAAATTTTCTCTTGCATTCTAGACCATATTGTTTCTGTTTTTACATCTGTACAGCATTTGTTTTTATATATATTTATCACATACATACAATAAAATTAACATCAGTTTCCTATGGTAAGAATTGCAACGTATCTGTGAAAGATCGGATGCTATATGGATGATTTGTATGGGATCCAACTCTTTTTGAGCACCTGTAGAAGAGAATAGTTGATGATGCAATTTTATTTCATGCGGACATTCGGTCAGAATGAAAAAACTGCCATCTGATCGGTCCAATTGAATAGCATCGATCCGAGTGCCATCTTTGTAGTCATTATTTTTATTTTTTACAGACTGCTCTTTGATTATAAATATGGTTGTGTGAACATCCACTGATATCTTACAGACCAGAAGACACACTGTAAATCCTCCTTCACTTTAAGGCCATGTTTAGTATTTGTAAGCCAAAATCAGGAGTGGAGCAATCAGGAAAAGTATAATAGAAACCCGTCACCACGTCTGTACTTTTCCTCTGGTCCTGGCTTACAAATACTGAATGTGTGAATGTGGCCTAACATTTACAACATATGCTAACCTCATCCCTACCACCCCAAGAAAAAAAAACCCATAATGTGATGTGGACCCTGCCTGAATTAGGACATATTGTAACGACAACCTGATTTCATTTTCCAGAAAACCTTCAGAGCCATGTATGACTACAGGGCCACAGATGACGATGAAGTGTCCTTCAAGGATGGAGATGCTATCGTCAACGTCCAGACCATAGACGAAGGCTGGATGTACGGGACAGTCCAGAGAACTGGCAAGACTGGCATGCTTCCAGCTAATTACGTGGAAGCCATTTAATGCACCACTGAACGGCCCCCTGCCCCTGTCCTGACGGATACGACTCATCCGAAAGTCATCTCGTAAAGGAGCTGTGGCCATTTTGTTTTCTTTTCATCATCTTGCCTTATATATATAGTTATAAGAATAAAACTAGTTCAAACTATTAACATCTCACGCGACATCTTCCTAACACTTGACTTGTACTTTATAAGGACTACGCTGGAATTTTTCTTTTTTTTTTATGTAACATCAGCTGACTAATTTCAGAATTACCTAGACCCTCACCGGTTACCGATTAATTCAATGCTCACATACGTTGTGATAGACTTCGACTGTGCCATGTGCAGTTTACCTGCTATTTTAATGTTCATTGTTTCTTACTGGTCACAGACGTAGTGTACCTCCTGGCGGAGAAATATTAAAATCCACCATTTTACATTTATTTAGAGAATCACCCTAGGATGTAACAACACGGACGAGCCTCTCCCTCCTCTGCTTGTGAACGCTGCATGCAAATGATTATGTTCTAGGGTCGTGCTCCCTGTACATTAGTGAACAATAAAGCTGGGGCTTCTGCAGTACGTATCATGTCTGTAAGTGTCTATATTTATTGCTGTGGCCTTAAAAAAAAGCAAAACTCTACTGTGCCTCACCTTTTGACTTAATAGCAAGTCTAAAAAAAGTATCTACTCTGACCCTGATTTATTAGGACTGGTGTACTGGACATAAGTCTTAAAGGGAATCTGTCATCTACTTTTGGCGGGCGATTTAAATGAGGTCTGTCCAGTCCGATGGGCGGTGTTTCCGATCTTTGCCACCTCCCCATCCTTGGCCACCATCCGCAGTTTTTTCATGAATAGGAGTAGGTGTCCGCCATCTTTCGCGCTTACGCTATGCATTCTTGGCTCGCGCAGTATGCTTTGCCCAACTGTGGGCAAAGCCGAAAAGCCTTACTGCGCATGCGCCGGTGAACTAGGCCCCAGAACACAGCAAAATACTTCCAGGGCTTAGTTAACCGGTGCATGCGCAGTCAGGCTTTTCGGCTTTGCCCGCAGATGGGCAAAGCATATTGCGCGTGCACAAGCCAAGAATGCTTAGAGCAAGCACGAAAGATGGCGGACACCTACTCCTGTTCATGAAAAAACTGCGGACAGCGGCGGCCAAGGATGGGAATGCGGCAAAGATTGGAAACACCGCCCATCGGACCAGACAGACCTCACTTAAATAGCCCTCCAAAAGTAGGTGACAGATTCCCTTTAAATGAATTTGGCCCATTTTATTCCAGTGTTACATTAATTAACAAATTGAATACATTTTTCAGCTTTTGAGCATCTGCAAAGGCTGGAGTACATTTCTGCCATGATTTACCCAACATTTATGGTGTAAATTAAGATGAAATTGTTGGTAAAGCTTGGTCACGCACTGTCCAATTTACACACTGTTTTTCAAAAAGTTAGTGGCGCAGGCCGGGACCGACACACATTTTTTGCCAGAAAACTGCTTGGTCAATAAGCGCCAAAGTTTCCAATGAATTTGATCTTTCACATTTCGTGCCAGAAATGCAACAGCAAGGCAGTAGTCGCTTACTTCCTATGCATTCATATATAGCTCATTGACTCCTATGTTGACTGGTATAAATCTGAATGCAGTGATATCCCCTCTAGTGGCCGCTTTTGTGGGAGTGTCTCTCCCAGTAATATAGGCTGGATGTGAGCTTTGTGTATATCAAGGGTGTTGCTGTTGTCACTTACTTTCAGGTATCGGCACTGCTCCACTACTACACATTCCACCTTGTTTCTGTGCACTTCAAGATATTCTCTCCTCACCCAAGATGAGTCCACCTACAACCCCTACTCTCCTAATATCAATAACACAGACAGGAAGAGGGAGCAAAGAGCAGCAGATGGATTTGTAACATGTTTGCAAATCATTTAAGCACCACTCCAGTGGTTTTTTTACAGTGCTGGAGTGGTGCTTCTAATATAAGGTCCCTGCTCCCAGTCTACAGTATCTTCACATTTTATTGACACTCTGGTTTCGCTGCGCCATCAGGTCACTGCAAATTCTGACTGGCAGGAAGTCAGAAGCTACGTCACAGGTGCTCAGTGCAAGTCTATGAGAGCCAGAACGAGGTTCTCATAAACTTACATTGAAGAGTAACCTCCGCCTTTCTCTATGAAACACTGGAGCGATCTGGCAGAGACACCAATAGGGATTGGAGGGGAAGATGGCCACAGGGACCTTTAAATAAAAGGACTTACAGACTCTCTGCGGCAGTGAAATAAAACATTTTTAATAAACGTTAAGAAATTTGCCTAACTTTGTATCTAGGTATTAAATGAACAAAAAAACAAAGCATTGTGTGATAGTGATCATGGGTTTTAAAAACTATGAAATTAGCATATTTTTGGATCACACTATAACAGTGGCACTTTAAAGCGAATCGGTCAGCAGGATTTTGACAAGTAAACTACAGGCATTGTCAGGTTGGCAGTGTCGCTTTTCATTAGACTGAACTTCTACTATGACTGTCGCATGTCCAGATACATCTCAACATGTGCAGAAAAGTCCAGACCACTACAGAAAATGCTGGGGTAGATAAATTATTGCAATTATATTGTAGTCAAGCAGTTAAGACAGGCCATAGAATTACTGTATGTGCCACTTATATCCACACTAACATTGTGCATGCTGGCTTGGAACTTTTTTTTTTTTTTTAACAAATAGATTTATATTAAGAGCAACACAGTATTCATACAACAGTGGTACAGGCATTTTTGATTTTCCCATAAACCACCCCCCCTCAACAATGCAAACTCACCCCACCCCCAGCCCTTCCCCCTTTAACACCACCTGTACATATATATATAATTGCATTATACATCATCTGTTATAGCAGTGTAGACTAACAACCCGCATATACGTAGCCCCAAGACCGTTCATTCACCTATCCACTCATCCCAATTCCATCCAAGGCAGCCACAGTTTGTCAGACATCACCAGTTTTCCCCTTTTCTTGTAGACCCCCTTCTCCAGCTTAAGACCATGCTTCACATAGGCAAGGTAATTCTCCCCTTGAAGGTGGATCCTCCTTTATCCAATTCCTCACTATTACCTTTCGAGCCATATATAGTAATCTAGCAATTGCCACCTTCAGATTATTACCAACTTTTATCTCCTCCACTTATCCCAGCAAGCAAACCACTGGCTCTCTTGGGACCACACACCTACAGTGGGGAAAAAAAGTATTTAGTCAGTCAGCAATAGTGCAAGTTCCACCACTTAAAAAGATGAGAGGCGTCTGTAATTTACATCATAGGTAGACCTCAACTATGGGAGACAAACTGAGAAAAAAAAAATCCAGAAAATCACATTGTCTGTTTTTTTTTCATTTTATTTGCATATTATGGTGGAAAATAAGTATTTGGTCAGAAACAAGCAATCAAGATTTCTGGCTCTCACAGACCTGTAACTTCTTCTTTAAGAGTCTCCTCTTTCCTCCACTCATTACCTGTAGTAATGGCACCTGTTTAAACTTGTTATCAGTATAAAAAGACACCTGTGCACACCCTCAAACAGTCTGACTCCAAACTCCACTATGGTGAAGACCAAAGAGCTGTCAAAGGACACCAGAAACAAAATTGTAGCCCTGCACCAGGCTGGGAAGACTGAATCTGCAATAGCCAACCAGCTTGGAGTGAAGAAATCAACTGTGGGAGCAATAATTAGAAAATGGAAGACATACAAGACCACTGATAATCTCCCTCGATCTGGTGCTCCACGCAAAATCCCACCCCGTGGGGTCAGAATGATCACAAGAACGGTGAGCAAAAATCCCAGAACCACGCGGGGGACCTAGTGAATGAACTGCAGAGAGCTGGGACCAATGTAACAAGGCCTACCATAAGTAACACACTACGCCACCATGGACTCAGATCCTGCAGTGCCAGACGTGTCCCACTGCTTAAGCCTGTACATGTCCGGGCCCATCTGAAGTTTGCTAGAGAGCATTTGGATGATCCAGAGGAGTTTTGGGAGAATGTCCTATGGTCTGATGAAACCAAACTGGAACTGTTTGGTAGAAACACAACTTGTCGTGTTTGGAGGAAAAAGAATACTGAGTTGCATCCATCAAACACCATACCTACTGTAAAGCATGGTGGTGGAAACATCATGCTTTGGGGCTGTTTCTCTGCAAAGGGGCCAGGACGACTGATCCGGGTACATGAAAGAATGAATGGGGCCATGTATCGTGAGATTTTGAGTGCAAACCTCCTTCCATCAGCAAGGGCATTGAAGATGAAACGTGGCTGGGTCTTTCAACATGACAATGATCCAAAGCACACCGCCAGGGCAACGAAGGAGTGGCTTCGTAAGAAGCATTTCAAGGTCCTGGAGTGGCCTAGC